>NC_056747.1:1272301086-1272331086 GCF_019279795.1 Protopterus annectens
TTCCCTGCTGGGGTTGTTTTTTTTTTTTTTTGTTTTTTTACTTTCTTGGTCTTGTATTTAAATGTCCTTCTGTTGATCCTGCTGTGGTGTCAGTCTCTTCCAACAAACCTTCCAAACTTTTGCCTTCTGATAATGATAGTAGGGCAATGGAGAGGATTGGTAAGAAAGTTTACACTGCTTCTACTTTGGCCTTTAGGGCTAATTACCAGACCACATGACCAGGTATGCTCTGACCTTAATTGCTCAGGCTTTTCAGGTTATCTCTGTCCTCCCTGATTCTGATGGCAAATCCTCTGGCTTATCATTTTTAACTTCTGCTTCTCAAGTGGCTCACCACTCTGTTAAGTATAGCTATGATGCTGCTGACAGCTCTCCTAGGGCTGCGGCTTTTGGGTCTGTTATGAGGCATTATTCTTGGCTTTGTCTCCAGTCTCTACCTGACTACATTAAGACCAATTTACTGGATGCTCCATTGAATAGTAAACATCTTTCTGGGAGTGCTGCTGCTGACATGTTTAAGTCTCTTCAAGAGTAAAGAAAAGCCTTGTTTGGTGATCTGAACTGCTGCATCTAATGTAAGAGTGTTGTCCCACGTTTGTCTGCAGCTCATCTAGTGTAAGAGTGTTGTCCCAAGTTTGTCTGCAGTTCATCTAGTGTAAGAGTGTTGTCCCAAGTTTGTCTGCAGTTCATCTAGTGTAAGAGTATTGTCTGAAGTTTGTCTGCAGTTCATCTAGTGTAAGAGTGTTTTCCGAAGTTTGTCTGCAGTTCATCTAGTGTAAGAGTGTTGTCCCAAGTTTGTCTGCAGTTCATCTAGTGTAAGAGTGTTGTCCCAAGTTTGTCTGCAGTTCATCTAGTGTAAGAGTATTGTCTGAAGTTTGTCTGCAGTTCATCTAGTGTAAGAGTGTTGTCCCAAGTTTGTCTGTAGTTCATGTAGTGTAAGAGTGTTGTCCCAAGTTTGTCTGCAGTTCATCTAGTGTAAGAGTGTTGTCCGAAGTTTGTCTGCAGTTCATCTAGTGTAAGAGTGTTGTCCCAAGTTTGTCTGCAGTTCATCTAGTGTAAGAGTGTTGTCCCAAGTTTGTCTGCAGTTCATCTAGTGTAAGAGTGTTGTCCGAAGTTTGTCTGCAGTTCATCTAGTGTAAGAGTGTTGTCCCAAGTTTGTCTGCAGTTCATCTAGTGTAAGAGTGTTGTCCCAAGTTTGTCTGCAGTTCATCTAGTGTAAGAGTATTGTCTGAAGTTTGTCTGCAGTTCATCTAGTGTAAGAGTGTTGTCCCAAGTTTGTCTGCAGTTCATCTAGTGTAAGAGTGTTGTCCCAAGTTTGTCTGTAGTTCATGTAGTGTAAGAGTGTTGTCCGAAGTTTGTCTGCAGTTCATCTAGTGTAAGAGTGTTGTCCCAAGTTTGTCTGCAGTTCATCTAGTGTAAGAGTGTTGTCCGAAGTTTGTCTGCAGTTCATCTAGTGTAAGAGTGTTGTCCCACGTTTGTCTGCAGCTCATCTAGTGTAAGAGTGTTGTCCGAAGTTTGTCTGCAGTTCATCTAGTGTAAGAGTGTTGTCCCAAGTTTGTCTGCAGTTCATCTAGTGTAAGAGTATTGTCCGAAGTTTGTCTGCAGTTCATCTAGTGTAAGAGTATTGTCCCAAGTTTGTCTGTAGTTCATGTAGTGTAAGAGTGTTGTCCGAAGTTTGTCTGCAGTTCATCTAGTGTAAGAGTGTTGTCCCAAGTTTGTCTGTAGTTCATCTAGTGTAAGAGTGTTGTCCCAAGTTTGTCTGTAGTTCATCTAGTGTAAGAGTGTTGTCCCAAGTTTGTCTGTAGTTCATCTAGTGTAAGAGTGTTGTCCGAAGTTTGTCTGCAGTTCATCTAGTGTAAGAGTGTTGTCCCAAGTTTGTCTGCAGTTCATCTAGTGTAAGAGTGTTGTCCCAAGTTTGTCTGCAGTTCATCTAGTGTAAGAGTGTTGTCCCAAGTTTGTCTGCAGTTCATCTAGTGTAAGAGTATTGTCCGAAGTTTGTCTGCAGTTCATCTAGTGTAAGAGTGTTGTCCGAAGTTTGTCTGCAGTTCATCTAGTGTAAGAGTGTTGTCCCAAGTTTGTCTGCAGCTCATCTAGTGTAAGAGTGTTGTCCCAAGTTTGTCTGTAGTTCATCTAGTGTAAGAGTGTTGTCCGAAGTTTGTCTGCAGTTCATCTAGTGTAAGAGTGTTGTCCCAAGTTTGTCTGCAGTTCATCTAGTGTAAGAGTATTGTCCGAAGTTTGTCTGCAGTTCATCTAGTGTAAGAGTATTGTCCGAAGTTTGTCTGCAGTTCATCTAGTGTAAGAGTATTGTCCGAAGTTTGTCTGCAGTTCATCTAGTGTAAGAGTGTTGTCCCAAGTTTGTCTGCAGTTCATCTAGTGTAAGAGTATTGTCCGAAGTTTGTCTGCAGTTCATCTAGTGTAAGAGTATTGTCCGAAGTTTGTCTGCAGTTCATCTAGTGTAAGAGTGTTGTCCCAAGTTTGTCTGCAGCTCATCTAGTGTAAGAGTATTGTCCCAAGTTTGTCTGCAGTTCATCTAGTGTAAGAGTATTGTCCGAAGTTTGTCTGCAGTTCATCTAGTGTAAGAGTATTGTCCGAAGTTTGTCTGCAGTTCATCTAGTGTAAGAGTGTTGTCCCAAGTTTGTCTGCAGTTCATCTAGTGTAAGAGTATTGTCCGAAGTTTGTCTGCAGTTCATCTAGTGTAAGAGTATTGTCCGAAGTTTGTCTGCAGTTCATCTAGTGTAAGAGTGTTGTCCCAAGTTTGTCTGCAGCTCATCTAGTGTAAGAGTGTTGTCCCAAGTTTGTCTGCAGTTCATCTAGTGTAAGAGTATTGTCCCAAGTTTGTCTGCAGTTCATCTAGTGTAAGAGTGTTGTCCGAAGTTTGTCTGCAGTTCATCTAGTGTAAGAGTGTTGTCCGAAGTTTGTCTGTAGTTCATCTAGTGTAAGAGTGTTGTCCCAAGTTTGTCTGCAGTTCATCTAGTGTAAGAGTATTGTCTGAAGTTTTTCTGCAGTTCATCTAGTGTAAGAGTGTTGTCCCACATTTGTCTGCAGTTCATCTAGTGTAAGAGTGTTGTCCCAAGTTTGTCTGCAGTTCATCTAGTGTAAGAGTGTTGTCCCACGTTTGTCTGCAGTTCATCTAGTGTAAGAGTGTTGTCCCAAGTTTGTCTGCAGTTCATCCAGTGTAAGTATTGTCCCAAGTTTGTCTGCAGTTCATCCAGTGTAAGTATTGTCCCAAGTTTGTCTGCAGTTCATCTAGTGTAACAGTGTTATCCCAAGTTGGTCTGCAGTTCATCTAGTGTAAGAGTATTGTCCAAAGTTTGTCTGCAGTTCATCTAGTGTAAGAGTGTTGTCCCAAGTTTGTCTGCAGTTCATCTAGTGTAAGAGTGTTGTCCCAAGTATGTCTGCAGTTCATCTAGTGTAAGAGTATTGTCCCAAGTTTGTCTGCAGTTCATCTAGTGTAAGAGTATTGTCCCACGTTTGTCTGTAGTTCATCTAGTGTAAGAGTGTTGTCCCAAGTTTGTCTGCAGTTCATCTAGTAAGAGTATTGTCCCAAGTTTGTCTGCAGTTCATCCAGTGTAAGTATTGTCCCAAGTTTGTCTGCAGTTCATCTAGTGTAACAGTGTTATCCCAAGTTGGTCTGCAGTTCATCTAGTGTAAGAGTATTGTCCAAAGTTTGTCTGCAGTTCATCTAGTGTAAGAGTGTTGTCCCAAGTTTGTCTGCAGTTCATCTAGCGTAAGAGTATTGTTCCAAGTTTGTCTGCAGTTCATCTAACATAAGAGCATTGTCATAAGCGTGTCCACAGTTGATGTAGTGTGAGTATTGTCACAAGTTTGTCTGCAGTTCATCTAGCATAAGAGCATTGTCACAAGTCTGTCTGCAGTTCATAGATCCTGATTGTCCAGATGAAAAGATAAAAACCCTAGATACGCATTAGTTATTGATGCAAATAAAGCTTTTGATAGAGCAAACCTATCTTTTTTATTCTGGATTATATTATCCTGTTATAATATCCCAAAGAAATATGTAGAAGTTATCTATATATTATATAAAAACTAACATTTTAAAAAAATAAAAAAAACTCAAAACCTATTGAAATTTTAAATGGAACTAGACAAGGTTGCCCACAATCCCCATGTTTATTCAATTTATATGCTGAACTCCTTTTTCTATATTTAAAGCAAAGAACCTACTATCATATACCAAAATTAATAAACACAGAACTATTTTTAAGAGCATTTGTCGATGACTTGAACATATACTTGGAACTTCCTAACAAAGAATTATTTTTAAGAGCATTTGTCGATGACTTGAACATATACTTGGAACTTCCTAACACAGGCTTAAACAAAATTATCTTAACACTAAATAAATTATCCAGAATAACGACTGTAAAATAAATCCAAATAAATCTATTATTTTCCCAATAAACCCACTTGGTCACAAAGAAAGCTACTTCCCTGAAAGAAATATAAAAATAAGTTATAACTTTAAATACCTAGGTGTAAACTTTGACAATAACTATAATTCACCATTACAAGTGAAATTGCTTGATATATGGGCAAATATACAAAAAAGATATCCAAAGATGGATTAAAATTAAACTGCATTGCCTATTGAAAGTGGCAGTCATAAAAATTAATATATTTCCCAAAACTCTATACCACTTTAATGCAACAAACGTAATACTCCTCCTAAGTTTTTTTTAAATCCATAATGACATCACTATCAAAATATCTTTGGTACCCTAAAACCACCAGAATTAGTTATCAAAAACTATTACATCCTAAAGATAAGGGGGAGTGGGCCTTCCTGCATTTGAGCTCTATTATGACATCATTTTCTCTAGCAGGATCTTACAAATTGCTGACTTTGACCCTAAAAAAATGAATGGACCCCATTGTGGATTAAATTGTGGTATGAACATAACAGAAAATTTAAAATCAGTCCAAAAGGTCTTCCTTTTATTAATCAAGAAATCCTCAAACACATAAAAATACATGCCCTACTTAAAAACAAAATGGCTATTTTCCAAAAACTTCTGAGTTCAATAAACCTAAGCAATTTTTTAAATTTTGTTCCAACCAATACATTTTAACCCAAACATTACGATATGTGATAAAATAATAAATCTTGATAAATATCCAAAAATCAGATATTGGAATTCATGGGATTTATTAAAATTTAAGAGTAAACCCACTGAGAAAATTAGATCTCTTTTAACAATTTTAATAAAAGCTACACAATCATACTACAGCAATTGCTAGGTCTGGCCTCCCCTTTAGTAGAAAATCTGACCCCTAATGAAGATGAGATAAGTCTATTCATAATGTTATGGGAATTCCTATTACTTAAAAAGAATATGCTATCACATGTGTACAAAGTGATAAATAGTATTAAATATCAAAGATCTCAAGTATATTCCAAAAACTAACATATTAAAATTGTAAACTACTCCATGGAGCAGTAACTCCAAGCTATTTAAAATACTCTCAAACTTATACCTTTTAAGAAGCTCATTTATGCACAAATAATGATAAATAACAATGCCTATTTAACCCCAGGGAAACTAAATCACTACAAACCTGAGGTTTCTTCGAGTTGTCCATCCTGCCTAAGTCCAAACACTGATTTATTATACATTTTTGGAGGTGCAAATGATCCTACAAACTATGGTGTGCCCTCAAAGTGAGATTAGATAAAATGGGTTATGAAAAACAACTCTCTCCTGAGAATTTGCAATATTAAGTAGACTGTCTAGACAAAAACTACATATTCTAATCACACTGTTTGTTCTAGTTAAATTGTATATCACACAAAATTGGTTAGATTGTACACAACTGTCTTGGACAGGATTTAAAAATATGGTATGTAAGTACATATAATCCCATAAATTAATCACAACCAATCCAAAAAAGAAGTCTCCTTCTTGATCACATTCTAAGAGAATAAGTTAGAGCAAATTCAAGTAATAGCATACATACAAATAATTATTTTCTGATTACACTTCCACAGTTCTATACAACTTTTGAAGAGATTTGGCAAAGATGAGTCTTAAATTCAAGAATTATTGTAGCTCTGCTGCAAGGGTATTCACAAAATGCCTGTCTCCTGTGATTGTCTTCTGCACTTTCCAAACCATTCATATTTTTTCATATCTAGAGACCTGTTGCTTCAGGTACCCTCTTCCAGTCACTTGTTACTGGATCTGCAGTTCACCACCCCTCTTCTTCAAAGTCTGGAGTTTACTATCAACTTCCAGAGGTCTGTCATGACTCTCTCTCAGGGTCATGTGTATCTGGGATGCAGGATTCACACAATGCCAATGTTGGCCTCTCTTCCACCTCCAAAAGTATTGTCATTGACAGGCTTCTTTCAGTCTCTTCTTCCTCTGACTGCCATGCCAACTAGGGAGCTTCTTCAGGACCTGGTATTCATGGCCTCTTCTATTTCAATGTTTCTTCTTGGCACGCTGCATATGGAAAAGCTTCAATGGTACCTAAAGTCAGTTTGGTTGCAGCATTGCCATGCATTGCCATGCTTTGAATTTCAATTTGCCTCTCCCTCTCTGTCTAAAGAAGGAATTTGAGTTATGGGATTCAACAGTTTGCTATTGTCTCAAGCTGTCCCTTTCTGCCTCCAATCCCTTCTCAAGATCTGTTCACTGATGCCTCAGACATGGGGTGGGGGGCTTCTCTTGGTCACCTGGAGTTTCAGGGTCTTTAGCCTCCCCATCAGATATCAGACCATATCAACATGAAAGAGATGAGAGCTCTGATTCTGGGCCTACAGGCTTTTCACCCCATGTTGTCTCCAGACCCCTTGAAGATGTACATAGACAACACTACAGTGATGTGGTATGTCAACAAGCAGGGATGCAAAAAAATCATACCTCCTCTGCAGGATGGCACTCCAGGCTTGAGAAGTGTCTCTCAGTTATCAGTTAACTCTTAAGGCAGTATACATTCCGTCAGAGCACAATCCTGTGTCAGACTCTCTGAGCAGGTCCAAAACACAGGCTCATAAATGGATGCTTCACAGAGATGTGTTTCTGGACACTGCCCAGCAGTGGGGTATTCCTCAGGTAGAGCTTTTTACCTCCTTTCTGAACAGGCAGCTTCCTCTCTTTTGTTCCCGAGTGACATGCCATCTGGTGTGGAAGACGGTTGCCCTTTCTTTTCCTTGGAAGAGGAGGTTTCTTTATGCTTTCCCTTTGTGAAGAAAATGAAAAAAAAATGTCATCTGTGTTAGCATGTCTGTCAGGAGATTTGTGTATATTCTCAGATTGACTTGTATGCCAGCATGTCTAATTGTGAGAATGTACTTCCCTGTTTGCTCAAAATTTTTAAATAATCTATCAATGTTTTGATACATTTCTAATTGCACATGTTTGTGAAGGAGATTCTAAAGTACAAACTATCTGTGGAGAATTAGCTGATCAGTAGGTGATATTGTTAGAATGTTCCTGGCTCCTATGTCATTATTTGAATAGATTATTGATAAGAAAATAAGCTGATTGTTATTTTTAAAATAAGGCAGCTGAGACTGTTAACCTGGAGTGTAAAAGAGACTGCTAAAGTCAGTTGAAGAGCAGTTAGTTATGAATTGCAGTCAGTTACAGTGCTATGCAGTGGAAACTCAAGAAAAAGGACTCACCAAAACTGTAAGCCTGCCTTTGCCTTGCTGTTATGTTTTAGATTAGATCAGGGACAGTATTCTCTAGTAAGAACAGGAAAGTTAAGTTATTTAGATAGTTTTTCTAAGATGATGGAACTTCTATCTTACAGATTCATTTTTATATTTCTGGTGATTGAATTCTGGTATTTATTGAAAATTATTGATTTACATTTTTGTAATCATTTTACTTATTATAAAATTTTGTTTGTTACTTTACATTGTGGCTGGACAATAAATGCATTTTTTAGAGTTTAGAGAGCGTTTATACCTGCTTGATACTCCCCAGATCACCTCCACTGTCTGGCTGCTTCTTGTCCTAGCTATCATTTATTTTAATATTTAATTTTTAATAATTGATAACCCTTTGAAAGATGTGTAGACCTGTCTGACTGGTGTCAGCATTTGCCATTTCTGTTGGGAAGGGGACACAACTGGAAATCTGTGTCTGGCTTCCCATAAGTGTTTGAGTGTGTGAGATTTAAATTTATTTTGAGTGTGAGTAAGTCAGAGTTCTTCAACTGGAAAACATTGATCTGAAGTGTATGATAAGGGATTACATTTGGGGGTGGACAGAGGTATATACTCCAGTTCCAGGGAGCATGTTCCTGTTGTGCTCTTAAGGGACATTGTGGAATTTTACTCTTGTGTGCTCTGTGCTCTGGTGTTTTCCATGATGCTCGCACACTGGAGTCAGTGATAAGGATTGAGGCTCCTTAATTTCTAACCTGGATTTTAAGGGGGGGATATCACACATTGGTTTCAGTCTAGCAGGATGTTAATCAGATGCCACATTATTGGTGGCACTCCAATGGGATATTAACTGGGTCACATTACTGGTGGTAGCTTAGTGGGATTTTTAATTGGATTTCAGTAGCTATGGGTAGTTGTCATTGAGGTGTGCACTCTTAACAGCCACAAGGTAAACATTCAGAATTTCATTCCACCACAGTTTTATTTTTTTAGTTAGATAGTCAGGGATAGCAGACAAGGATGTCAGCAAAAGATTTTATCAAGATGACAAAGATCCACATGGCTAAGGAGTGTGAAGCCAGAGATTGTTGCATGCCAACCTGACCAAGGAAGCAGTGATTTCAACCTTGGTTGCAGCCACAGTTCAGACCAGCCATTCGGAGGATATCCAGTTTGGTGTTGGTGATGTGCAGCCTGCCAAGACAAGACAGTTCACATTTTCTCCAGAGGACCTGAGAAACCATCTGGAGTTAAGGAGATTGGAAGTGGAGGCTGAGGAGAGGCAGCACCAATATGAACTGGAGGCTGAGGAGTGAATATGACCTGTAGAGACTGAGGTGGAACTGGGCCTGGAGCCCAAACCTCTTCAGCTGGAGTCAGCAGTGAGACCGAGGTGTTTAGAAGCTGAGGACAATAAGAGACAGCATTGCATGAAATGGAACTACAAACCATTTGAGTTGTCATGGAGGTAATGGGGAAGGGATTAACTGGACCCCAGAATTTGTTAAGTGTAGTAAACTTTTTCCTCATTCAGGGATGGGGATGACTTTGATAGTTTTGCTCATATCTATGAGAGGGTATGTAGACAATATGATGTTGACCATGAGCTCTGGGTGTGGCTCCTGACTCCCTTACTCCATGGTAAAGCTGTTCAGGCTATAGCAAAGTTAAATGATGTAGATTGTTTGAATTATGACAAAGTGAAATGTTGCTTGGTTGACTGTTTCATACTTACACCTGAGGCATATAGAAAAAGTTTTGTGAAATAAATGCAAGGCAGATGAAAGTGTATGTGATTATATTGCTGACTTTAAGTACTGACTTTCACAGATGGGTGAGCGAGTGGCAGGTCACCACTTTTGAGGGACTAGCAGACATTTTGGTGAGGGAACAAGTCCTCAGTACTTTGCCTGATGACATGAGAGTCTGGTTAGCAGACAGTGAGTGCAACTCTACAGAGGAGTTGGAGAGAAAAGGGGATCTCTACTTAGCAAGCAGAGCACCACTGTATAGGAGAGGGATACCCAGTGCTGAACATGGACATAAGGGAACCCATACAGGGCAGTCTAAACCATTCCAACAGAGTACAACAGTAATGGGGGAAACTACTAATCCAAGTGCACGGTTAGGGTTTAGATGCTTCAAGTGTAACCAGAGGGGGTACATAGCAGCCAAATACCCACTGAGGCAAGGTGAGAAACAGAAGGTGAGTGAGCCAGTAAATGTGGATAACAAACTGCCAGTGATAAGTTGTTTAGAAACAACTGGCATGCCAAGTTATCACCAAAATTTATATTCTATCTTAGTAGATGGTAAACAGGTAACTGCTAAGAGGGACACAGCTTCTGATATAACCACTGTGAGGCCTGCAGTGGTTAGAGAAGAGCAGTAGTTGCTTGGACAGTCCAGTCCAGTCAGAGCGTTGGGAGGTACCCCATTCCAAATACCTTTGGCCAGGGTTCATCTTGACTGGGAAGGTGGAAGAGGAAGCAAGCAAGTAGGAGTGTTTGAGGATATTCCTGCAGATGTCCAGATAGGGAATGACATTGATGATGCAGTACCTTGTGTACATGCAGTGACATTGATGCAGTACCTTGTGTACATGCAGTGACTTTGATGATGCAGTACCTTGTGTACATGCAGTGACTTTGATGATGCAGTACCTTGTGTACATGCAGTGACTTTGATGATGCAGTACCTTGTGTACATGCAGTGACGTTGATGATGCAGTACCTTGTGTACATGCAGTGACTTTGATGATGCAGTACCTTGTGTACATGCAGTGACCTTGATGATGCAGTACCTTGTGTACATGCAGTGACACGCAGTCAGGCTTGGAGACAAACATGTAGGTCCAGTAGTCTGGGAAAGATCCAGAAAGACCTCATACCCGAAGCTAGGACTGTTATGGTGGCTGTTTCAGAGAAGATGCTATCTGGTAGCAGTGAGTCTGAATGTGAACCACACCTGCTGGTGGGTGCTGATGCTCCCTTGGACATGATGACTGCAAGGATGGAGGTGAGTGGTGGTACCCAGAGTGACAGTGAGGCACAGCTATTAGAAGTGACTAGGCTTCCTGTGGAAGGAGATCTTGTGGAAAGTGCCGAAGGTAGAGTTGAGACAGGCTGAACTTATGGATCCTACATTACAAAGCTTGAGGGAGATGGCTAAGGAGACACCTGAGGCTCAAGGAAGAGGAGAGTCTATATAGTGGAACAAAGGTTTATTGCATAGACAGTTGACTCCTGGAGGTGGGCTAGAAGGTGAAGTAATACTGCAGTTGATAGTGCCTAGAGCTTACTGTCTGCCACTCTTAGCCATAGCACATGACATTCCTTTCTCAGGTCATATGGGCATAAGACATACTAAGAGACATGTTATGCAAAATCTCTATTGGCATAGGATTGCGAGGGATGTGGTAGGAAATTGTAGGACTTGTGAACAGTGCCAAAATGTTAGTAAAGCAGGAGACAAGGCTAAGACTTCATTAATGCCTTTGCCTGTTAAAGAAGAGCCATTTCAGAGAGTGGCATTGGATATTGTGGGAACCCTGACTACTCCAAGTTCTACAGGAAAGAAAAATAACTTGGTGGTAGCAGACTATGCTACCAGATATCCTGAGGTGGTGGTGCCATCATTTATTGAGGCAGAGAGGATGGCAAATGTTTTGCTAGAAATCTTCAGCAGAGTGGGTTTTCCATGGGAAATACTGATTGACAAAGGTGCTAACTTCATAGCATAACTGCTGACTTGTCTGTGGAAGCATTGTGGGGTGAAACATCTAAAGACTACCCCCTACCATTCCAAGACTAATGGTCTTGTGGAGAGGTTAAACTTTACATTAAAGACTATGCTATGGATAATTACAGATCAACATGTGAGGGAGGTCTTGTATAGATTATGTAGGGTAGGATTAACCATTAAACCCAATAAGTGTCAAGTGGGTATGACAGAGGTCACTTAGGACACAGAGTGGGAAGTGGCAAAATTAGGCCAGAATTTGTCAAGGTGGAAGCTATTCAAGTGTAGTCAGTTCCTGTTACTTAGAAACAAGTGAGAACTATCCCAGAGATTCCCCATGCTTTGGAACAGGATTCCAATATACATCAGGCAGAGCCCCTCACTAACACTCTTCAAGACAAACCTTGACGGGTGGATGGGAAAAAGAAAATTTACCCCGGGGATCACTGCAGTGGCTCTGCTGGACAGTGGCGCAGGGAACTAATGGCTCTGCTGGACAGAGGTACAGGGAACTAATCTAAGGGGGTGGCAAAAGCCAACACATTCTGGCTAGGCTTATAAATACCCTTGGGCAGATAGCCTAGTACTTACCTATGAACCTATGAACATTTCTAGGAACAGTGGAGTACTATAGGAAATTTCTGCCCAACTACAGTATCCTAGATGCACCCTTACTGACTTAACTAGGAAGAATAATCATGAAAAGCAAGTGTGGTCCACAAATTGTGAACAGGCATTCCAAAAACTTAAAGAGATTTTGGGATGACCCCCTGTGTTAGCCAGCCTAGATTACAATAACAAATTTATTGTACAGGCAGATGCTTCAAATTATGGGGTGGGGGCTGTACTTAGCCAAGTTTCCACAAAAGGAGAAAATCAACCAGTGGTATATCTGAGCCATAGATTCCAACCTAGTGAAGAGTATTATGCCGCCATGGAGAAAGAGTGTTTCGCCATAGTGTGGACATTGCAAAAGCTGCAGACCTATCTTTATGGGACAAAGTTCATTGTACTCACAGATCATAACCCATTAACATGACTTAATGGAGTCAGTAAGAAAAATGCCAAGTTGCTGAGCTGAGTCTAGGATTGCAAGTATATGACCATACAACATCGCAGTGGGGTTAATAATGCCAATGCGGCTGGATTGTCCAGGAGAGGAGTGGGTTAATATTTCCAGGTAGACCCATTTTTCTCAAGTGTCAGTTTTCAAAGGTCACTTGAAAATTGTGCTTGAGCCATAACGAGGGGAGAAAAGTGAAGAAAATGAAAAAAAACTGTCATCTATGTTAGCATGTTTGGCAGGATATTTGTGTATATTCTCAGATTAACATGTATTGTATGCCATTTGTGAAAATGTAAATAAGTTTTTAAAATGTTGAGTATTTCCCTATTTACACAAAATGTTTAAAGAATCCATCAGTGTTTTGATACATTCTAATTGCACATATTTGTGAGGGAGATTCTAAAGTGCAAACTGTCTGTGGAGAATCAGCTGATCAGTAGGTGATATCATTAGAATGTTCCTGGTTGCTATGTGATTATTTGAACAGATGATTGAAAGGAAAAATAACTTTTTCAAACAGCCAATTGTTATTTTTAAAATAAGATAGTTGAGACCGTTAACCTGGACTATAAAAGAGACTGCTGAATCAGTTGAAGGGCAGTTAGTTAAGAGTTGCATTCAGTTTCAGTGCTGTGCAGTGGATACCCAAGAAGAAGGACTCACCAAAAAGTGTAAGCCTGCCTTTGCTTTGCTGTTATCTTTTAGATTAGATCAGGGACAGTATTCTCTAGTTAGAATAGAAAAGTTTAGTTATTTAGATAAAGATTTTCTAAGATGATGGACTTCTATCCTACAGTTTAATTTTATATTTCTAGTGATTGAATTCTGGTGTTTATTGAAGATTATTGATTTACAGTCTTGTAATCATTTTACTCATTATTAAATGTTTTCCATTACTTTACATTGTGGCTGGACAATCAGTGTATTCTTTAGAGTTTACAGATTATTTATACATGTTTGATAGCACCCAAGTCACCTCAAATGCCTGTCTGCTTCTGGTTATAAGTGTTATTTACTTTGATATTTAATTTTTAATAACTGATCACCATTTGAAGAGTGTGTAGACCTGTCTGACTCTGGTGGCAGCATTTACCATTTGTATTTGGGTGGGGGCAGAGCTGGAAATATGTGTCAGGCTTCCCATAAGTGTTTGAGTTTGTGTGTGATTTGAATTTATTTTGAATGTGAGTAACTCAGAGGTCTTAAACTGGAACACATTGCTCTGAAGTGCATGATAAAGGATTATGTTTCGGGTGGACAGAGATATATATATATAGTCCAGTCCCATGAAATACAACATGATCCTGTTGTGCTCTTAAGGGAAATTGTGGAATTTTACTCTTGTGTGCTCTGTGCTCTGGTGTTTTCCATGATGCTCCCACATTGGAGTCAGTAGTGAGGATTGAGACTCCTTAATTACTTCATAGGTTCATAGGTTAGTACTAAGCTAACTGCCCTTGTGAGCCATTTTAAGCCTAGCCAATTATCCCTTGTGAGACTCAAACCCTGCACCTTGTGTTTGTGAGGCAAACACCTTAACCATTAGGCCACCCTCCCAACTGACCCGAGTTTAAAGTGGGAGACATCACATATTAGTGGCAGTCCGGTGGGATATTAACATCAGACCCTCCTCTTCCTGTACCTCCAAGAGTCCAGCAGAAAATTCAGCTGGACTCCCCAAAAGTCTTGCTAGTGACTCACTTTTGGCTGAGATAGCACTGCCACCCCCTCTTAATGCATCTGGCCAGGGTAAATCATCACAAGTTACTTCACTGGTTGCATCTCCTCACACAGGACAAGGGATCTCTCATCCATCCTCACTTGTCCACTCTGCAACTGACATTAAAGGTGATAGGGGTTTGATCTCTTTCAGGCACCTCTTTTCTGAGGACATGCTTAAGGTTTTACAGGAGGCAAGGAACCCTCAACCAGAAAATCTTATATGTCCAAATAGAAAATATTTTCAGTTTGGTGCCATGCTTGCAACCGGGACCCTTTTTCAGTGGGGTTCCCTCTGGTCCTCTCTTATTTGTGTGAATTGTTCCAGTTTGTCGTGGCCTATTTTTTTGTGAAGGTCCATTTGCCAGCCAACTCTGCTTGTCTGCCCTTGAATCCTCCTTTGACTTGTTTTGAAGACAAACTATTTCTTAAAGGCATCCTGCATATTATGCTTCCAAGAAAACCTATTCCTCTTCCTTGGGACCTTAATTTGGCTTTGGAAAAATTGACTCAGAACCCTTGTGAGCTTGCAAATTCTGCTACTTTGCAACATTGTACCTGGAAGCCGGTTTTGTTGCTGGCTCTTGCTTCTGCTCTGAGGGTTTCTAAGCTCCAGTCCCTTATGGCCATTCCTCCTTTTTTGTTTTTATTTTTCACACAGACAGTGTGCACCTTAATACTAATCCTTCTTTAATGTCCAAGGTAGTAAATGAATTGTCCTTGAATCAGTCAGTAGAACTCCCTTCCTTTTTCTTTTCTCCTCAATCTGCTAGTGAGAGTGTCCTGCACACACTGGATTTGCACAGATAGCTCAGGTATTGTTTGGATAAAACTAGGGCTATTTGTATGTCTGATCAGCTTTTTGTTTCCTTTATACTAGGTCTTTGGGTTTGGCTGTTTCTAAGCAAACCATCTTCTCTGGGATTTCGAAGGCCATTTCCTTTTGTTTTTCTTTTCATGGCAAATCGCTGTCTACTTATGTTAGAGCTCATTCCAGTAGGGGTGTTGCCTCTTCTGGTGATTTCTTTAAGGGGTTGGACACCATTCCATCCTTGAAGCTGCTATATGGTCTTTACTGCATACCTTTACTAAGCACTATACATTGGATATGGTTTCTAGGGCCAGGTTTTGCTTATTTGTTGAGGGCTCTTCTCAGCCTTCCACCTCCCATTCTGTTTCTTGAGCTTTTTTACTATCCCTTCTATGAAAAATACTGCAACAGTGATATAGAAGGACATAGTACAGTTGTGCAAAACCTTACTATAACAGTAGAGGTCCTTCTGTTTACTGTTGCAGTATTCACTCCCTCCATCCAGCTGTCTCTTGTTTATTCTGCATTTTTTCCCTTCTGGATGTGCATGGACTCCTTTGTCCTGTGGCAACTGCTCTCTTCTGGGGCAATTCATGTCTAGGCATTTGTGTCTGTATGTCTCTTTTATGCCATACATTCTGTGCTGGAGCATAAATGTGACGTACGGTGCACACAAGATCTCTTTTAGCTATTTTTATACTATCCGAGTATCAGGGTGACCAGGGCGGGGCATCCCTTCTATGACGAATGCTCCATTGGTGAGGTAAGGACATCTACTGTTATGGTAAGATTTTATACAACTGTACTTTCTTCATTTTCAATAAGCCTCTGTAGTTCTTATTTTCATTGCTAATAATTTACCTGCATGTCATAATGTTTTCATAGTCTCCAGTATGTTGGTCTAGGCACATTATCATGTCTTTAGAATATAGAGCCTAAGCCATAAATGTGTTAACAGCCTGCAATGAGATATACAATTGTTTTTATTTCTGTGCTATAACTGTTTAGTTTCAATGGGTGCTTGTGTGAGTGTATGTATTTATGTCTGTGTGTGTGTGTGTGTGTGTGTGTGTGTGTGTATGTGTGTGTGTGTGTGTGTGTGTGTGTGTGTGTGTGTGTGTGTGTGTGTGTGTGTGTGTGTGTGTGTGTTTGTGTTTGTGCGTGTGAGTGTGTGTGTGTGTGTGTGTGTGTGTGTGTGTGTGTGTGTGTGTGTGTGTGTGTGTGTGTGTGTGTGTGTGTGTCTGTGTGTTGTTTTCTTTAATACTTAACTGGAATAGACTCTATTCCTAGGTCAGGGCATAAATAAATTTCATGAAGTTAGTTTTGCATCCACCTTTGATATTATCTTTTTATTTATTTATCTGTGTTGACCAGGAAAGTCTGGCTGAGATAAAACCCATTTTCAGCAGAGGCCTGAGGAGAAAAGCTCCACATTCAGAAATAAAAAGATATAGAAAAAAATTTGGAAAAATTACAAGATTTCAGTAAAAGTAAAGGTGTGAAGTATGCAAAAACATAATAATTAACTGTAACAGCTACACATATTGGATTTCGGTGTGCATGCTTATGAGTGACTTACACAGGTCAGATTGGAGGAGATGCATATGTTAGCAACACTAGTGAGCAAGACAGAGGGAGCATAGTGCAGGGATTCTGAGATTGAGGGGCTAGTTTTTACAAAGATTTACCCATAGTAGAGTATAGTTAGATTAGCCAACTGCTTATGAGTTTGAGAGTGAAGAAGCAGGAGCTGTAATGAACAGGAGAGTTATTATCCAGGTGCCGTGTAAGAGCAGAGCCCGTTAAAATGGACAGGACAGTTGTTATCCAGGTGCCGTGTAAGAGCAGAGCTAGTTAAAATGGACAGAACAGTTATTATCCAGGTGCCATGTAAGAGCAGAGCCAGTTAAAATGGACAGGACAGTTGTTATCCAGGTGCTGTGTAAGAGCAGAGCCAGTTAAAATGGACAGGACAGTTATTATCCAGGTGCCATGTAAGAGCAGAGCCAGTTAAAATGGACAGGACAGTTGTTATCCAGGTGCCGTGTAAGAGCAGAGCCAGTTAAAATGGACAGGACAGTTGTTATCCAGGTGCCGTGTAAGAGCAGAGCTAGTTAAAATGGACAGAACAGTTATTATCCAGGTGCCATGTAAGAGCAGAGCCAGTTAAAATGGACAGGACAGTTGTTATCCAGGTGCCGTGTAAGAGCAGAGCCAGTTAAAATGGACAGGACAGTTATTATCCAGGTGCCATGTAAGAGCAGAGCCAGTTAAAATGGACAGGACAGTTGTTATCCAGGTGCCGTGTAAGAGCAGAGCCAGTTAAAATGGACAGGACAGTTATTATCCAGGTGCCATGTAAGAACAGAGCCAGTTAAAATGGACAGGACAGTTGTTATCCAGGTGTCATGTAAGAGCAGAGCCAGTTTGTGTTTAGATGTTGCTTTAGTAGCAGCTTAAAGGTGTTTGTCTGTTTTAAATGCAATGTGATTGTGTATTGTAATGTTTGCACTCTCCAGTGTGACAACTTTTAAAAGTGTGCTGATTTCTGTGTGCCTTTATCAGTGTTCCATGAAGTTCTAAATCACTTAAATAGTTATTAAAACTGGGAAATAGGAATTAGATTTGAAGTTGTATCTGAAATATAGCTTTCAAATCAGTGCACACTGGCCTAAAATATCTCTATAAAATTCAGTAAGGTTGTTTAATATTGAAGGAAAAGTACACCTCACACAAACTGCACAACATGCCTCCCTATAACATCTAACATTTACTGAAGGTCATTATTACTACACAACCAAGCCATTCTGAAATTCAGATTCCAGGGCAGAAAAGCTGTAGGATGCATGGTATGATTATCTGACTTAGGGTAGCTGCCCTCGTCAGCCATTTTAACCCTGGTCAACTTCCTTCAAAGGTAAGACTCATTCCTTGCGCCATGTGTCTGAAAGATAAAAGCCTTAACCATTATGCCAACCCCTAATCTTCTTTGGCATGTAGGCAGTTGCAAGACATAGTGATGCAAACTGCTTCTTATGTCTATAAAATAGACATCATTGCTAGCATTTATTGGTGTTATAAAATTCAAGTTAAGAAGCAGTTTGCTAAAGTAACTAAACCAAAGTCCCTTCCTGATTTTGCATTTCAGACATTATTTTGGGCACTTTCTTGTTGCAGCTATACTTAACGGTCTGTACATAGAAATGTCTGTTCTGTATAACTGATATCTTTATAATAGCACAACCTTCAATGCATTTTTAATCTTCAGTGCAGATGATCAAAGCAGAGGTGGGAATGGGTCACTGCATCCAGATGTAATGATGGCAACACAGGATGGACCTGTCTGGAGTCACGAGACAGTTTATTCATAAGAGGGAAGTGAAAATAGCTTACAAGTCAATTTGGCTGCTGATAAATTGTTCTAACAGGTTTTAAAAATTCATCACTGCTTCTGAATTTTAACTAGACTGAGAAATTATATTTGCAATTAACTCCCACAGGTTAGGGCTATTCTTTGTCCAGTGTGTGCTGATCACCTGTCTTGCACTTGCAAATTAATACCAAAAGACGTCTAAAAAGGCTAAGGGAAAGTCTCAAGGTCAGAGTTTAGTTTAATAACAAGAATTTTTCACAAGTGTTAATCATCAAAGCTTCTTCTGTTATTAAACAACTAAAACTGCAGCATCTATAATGTATAGTAACAGGACCTGAGGATCATATAAACTGGATAAAAGCATTGATGCTATAGCAATGCATCTACTGAAGTCGACTGACACTACAATTATTGAATGCTTCTTCTTCTGGCATTTCCCAGTTAGGGGTTGCCACAGTGGATCATCTGTCTGCTCATGATTGGCAGTGGAGGTTTATGGTGTTGAGTTGCCAGCCTGGGGCCCAACCTTCCACAGAAGGGACACACACGCATACCTAGGGCCAATTTAGAGTGTCCAATCCACCTACTGTATGTCTTTGAGATGAAACTGGAGCACCCGGAGAAAACTCATGTGACCACAGGGAGGACATGCAGACTCCACACAGAAGGCACCCCAGCTGAGAATTGAACTGGAGAACCTCTTGCAGGGAGGCGGCAATGCTAACCGCTGCACCACCTTGGCCGCCCACTAAAATTATTGAATGCAAAAGGTTAAAAAAAAATCCTTGACACTGCAATGTGCATGCATTGAGGCACAATCTCTTATCGTGCAACAGAAGAAAGTTCTGATGAAGTCCTGCTTTAATGAATGAAAGTGACAGACTTGTTGTTTTTAATAAAATTTGTATCTTTTGTGAGCGCCTGAATGGTGTTTCAGACAAGTGTGTTTGATTTTTTTTTTTTTTTTGCAGGGAGGTAAGCTGCCATCCATCCTCCTCCCCACATGGTGTGATGTGCCCTCACACCTCGGCTGCTATATATACTAACTCTGAGATTATACAATCCCTAGGGAAGAAGTATATTCCCCACCCCAGGGATTGTCAATATTGCACAACTATCAATAATTTGTTTTGTCAATGTTTGGGAGTTTTACTTTTGAAAGTGTTCCCGTATAATATTTATTTATTTATTTATTTATTTGCAGTTTGTTAACTGGGAAAGTCCATTGAGCCAAGGTGAGCCCTTTTTCAATGGAGGTCTGGGGAGAAAATCTCCATGTGAATACATATACATATAGCCAAATACAAATGTATACAACTAAAATACATATGCATACAGCCAAATTACAAATATAATAGTATAAGTTTAACAAACAGTATAATGAGACATAGGATCAAAATTAATAGAGGGTGTTATGACTATCTGATCAGTAGGGTTAATACAGTTTTATGTAATACAATAACACTTTGCGTAATAATAACGGTAAGTGTGTAATAGTTTATGCTTTATAGAGTAGAGAGAGGGAGAGAGTGAAGAATATAGAGTATGGAGGAAGGGCGAGGATAGGTTATGTAAGTGTTAGGCTGGGTACAGATAAGGTATGGATGATAGAAGTGGAGGTGAAAGGTGGAGGTGGAGGTACAGCGAAGAGCTTAGAAGAGTGGGAGCAGGAGCATTCCCATTTGGAAGAGAGATAAGAATGAAGTAAGGTTTTGAAGTTAGTGTGGTTCCTGGAGGTACGGGAGAAAGTGAATTCCATTTCAGTGCGAGGGAGAAAGACAGAAGGTGCTGACCATGAGTGGCTTGAGTAGGTTCTGATTATTAGACCTGAGGGACTGAACATGAAGATCCATGGTAAAGATAGAGAGAGAGAGAAGAACGATGTGAGATTTAAAAAAGTTCAGTTACAGGCTTGCTGTTCTTGAACTGGTTGTAAGTTTCTGTGAGGCCATTTTTTGCTTGGGCTAAAGGGAAGTCTCTCTGATGATCAGTGGCAGTGAAAAACATTGAGCAGCCTGCCTGCCCCTGTGGGAGTGCTTACTGACTTGAAACTGTAGTTTTATTGGCCATTTTGGGTCAATTCCAAAACTCCTTCATCTTCCGCTCTTAAAACCTGGTTGCCTCATGGTTTTGGCGTCTTTTCAGGCTTGTTGGCTGTTGGTGAAGCACCCACCAAGAGGAGAAAACGCTGAGAGAAGAAAAGAGCCACTTTTGAGATTTTAAGTATTTTTCCTCTGTTTATTTGCTAAGTTTTTCTGCATAGCCGCCTATTTTGAGCATTTTCTGGCTTGTTAAACTTGATTTCTGCATTAGTAACTGTATTTAGAGCACAAACTAGAGCTGTTTACTGAATTTCCTGTTTGCACTTATTTTTAAAATTGTTTTTTTCTCAAAACTTGCATTTTATCTGTCTTTGGCCTAGCACTCTTGTGTGGGGTCATTTACTGCACTGTTATAACTTGTTGATACTTGTGAACCTCTGCTATCTCTGAAAAACAAAAAAAAATCTTGCTTTTTTCCCACTTTTCTGAGATTTAAAAAAGTTCAGTTGCAGGCTTGCTGTTCTTGAACTGGTTGTAAGTTTCTGTGAGGCCATTTTTTGCTTGGGCTAAAGGGAAGTCTCTCTGTTGATCAGTGCCACTGAAAAACATTGAGCAGCCTGCCTGCCCCTGTGGGAGTGGTTACTGACTTGAAAAAGTAGTTTTATTGACCATTTTGGGTCAATTCCAAAACTCCTTCATCTTCCTCTCTTAAAACCCTCTTTTTCTCGGTTTTGCACGTTTTTGTGCATAGCGCAACAGCAGGCAGCGCTGCCTAATTGGGTTTAAACTATTCCTGGCTCCACAAAGTCTGCTCTTCACTTTTTCCCTTAGAACTGCTCTATCTCTCAATTTAAACACCATATTCTCATTCTAAGGCCCTTCACTGGTCCAATTAAGTAATCCTACAAGTTAGCACTATTAAACCATAAGCACTACTTACTCTTATACTCTCTACGATTACCCTGTCCTCTATTGGTCCGTCTTAAATTCAGTTTCCCTATATCACTCTAGCATGTCCAAAGGTCAGTCAGTGGTTTCCTCTCCAGTCCAGCTGGTGAATCTGGGAATTTTGAGGCAATGTTACAACTGTCTCATGTACACGGACAACCCTCTCCTCCTCCAAACAGGTTCAAATATATGTGAGAGATGCAACTATTTAGCCAAACTGGAGGCTGAGCTCTCTCATCTCAAAACTGGTGTAACCAGTCAGGAGGAGAAGGTAACCTCACACAACACAATTCCAGTATCACATAGTCCCACCACATCAGCAAACCAAACACATAAATACACAAAAACATACTTGGAGGCTCTAAATAAAAATCTACCTAAGCAACAGAGACCTCCAAAGCAGACATCCAAGCAAACGCTACCTCAAAACAAAACAAGCACAACACATAGCCCACAAAGTCAGTGTGCCAAGCAGCCACAGCCCTTAAGGCTGAATAACACACCTGATACTCTTGTAATAGGTGACTCTATTGTCAGATACACTGACGTCCCGCTCACCAGGCTGAATAAAGAGAAGGTCACAGTGAGCTGCCTGTCGGGTGCTAGGATCTGCCACATAACGCAAGCACTCAGGTCACTCCAAAGCAAATACAAATATGACTCAGTCATTGTACATGCTGGTGTGAATGACCTGAGATGTACCTCCCTGGAATACATGAAAAGAAACATAGAGGAGCTCTCTGATCATGTAGCCCAGGCTGGTATGACCCTGACCTTGAGCAGCATCTTACCCTCACCTAGAATGATGCCACAGTACAAAGACAAAATTATCAATTTTAACAATTGGCTAAAATTTTGGTGTCATTCAAAGGGGATCCAGTGTCTGTCAGCCTGGGATGACATGCTCGACAAGCCACGTTGCTTCACTAGGGATGGCTTGCACCTGTCACCACTGGGCTTTCGGATATTGGCAAAGGCTCTTGCCACCCCCATAGTGCCTTTTTTAGGCAAGACTCAAAAGTCAAACCCACCCCCATAGACAGCACAAGGAACAAGAAACTAAGGGTAATGCTGCTAAACGCCAGAAGTCTTAACCTCAAGATGCACGCACTCGAAGCTCTCCTCAGTATGGAGAACATCGATATCTGTGCAGTGACAGAAACCTGGTTCACGGCTCCAGAGAGCACCCCAGCACTACCAGGCTATACCTCATATCATGCTTTTTGGCCCCAAAACCCGAACCGAACCACAAAAGGAGGGGGAGTTTCCATATTTATCAAGGATATCCACACCTCCAGGTTAGTGGCATTGCACGGGTATCGGAGACCATCCATGTGCAACTAACAGTGGGCAAGACTGCTTTTCAGTTTATAGCATCCTACAGACCACCCTCTCAAAGTCAGGAATCCCACTCAGCTTTCCTGAAAACATTGGAGAACATGAAGATCTCTCTGAACACCATTATATTGGGCGACTTCAACTACCCAAACATTGACTGGGAGCACTACTCAAGCCCCAGCACCTTAGCCCAAAGGTTCCTGGAAATTATAAACTCAAATGCTATGGAACAACTAGTCACCACTCCCACAAGAGGGACAACATACTAGACCTGATCATTACCAACATGGGGACTCTATGCTCCACACCAGAAGTATATCCCTCATTGGTAAGATCAGACCATAAATTAATTTCACTGGATGTACACATCCCGACCCCACCCCCAGCCCAGAAAACCACAGTGAAAAACTTCTCAAAAGCAAACTTCTCACTTCTCAAAACTGAAGTGGAATCCTTCAAGGCCCCAGGGCCAGTGGAAACTACGGCCCAAACTGCAGAATCCTATATAAATGCATTCTATGGACATCTCCAGAAATGCATGGATCATGCTATCCCAAACAAAACCAAGACCCAATCATCCAAAGGCAGGCGTCCAGTCTGGTGGACCCCTGCCATAAATAAACTGTACAACAGAAGGAGGAAGCTACTACATGATAGAGCAAAATCCCTAATAGGGAAGGCATCTCTAATCAGTACTAGCAAAAAATTACGATCCCTCATAAAATCCTCCAAGGCTAGCTTCGAGAGAAAAATTGCACAGGACACCAAAGACAATCATAAGGCTTTTTCAGTTATGTTAGAAACCTGGGATGCAACTCCCAGACTTGTTCTGAGTTGATTCTAAACGACAAAAAATACACTGAACCCACAGACATCGCCAATATCCTGGCAGACAGGTTCAGTGCAAACTTCTCCACCCCCTCCCCCCCCCAAAAGAGCAAGTATCTATTCCAGCAGAGGGCTGCCTCCCAAACATCTCTGATGCTCAGGTGAAGGCTGCCCTCTCCAAAGCAAAAAACACTGCTTCCAAGGGACCAGATGGCATCCCAGGTTGCGTCCTACATGAACTCCAAGCAGAACTAATCCCTCAAATAAAACAGCTATACAATCTCAGCCTCACTACAGGATATGTGCCCACAGAATGGCGTACAGCAACAGTGGTCCCACTCCACAAAGGTGGAGCCTCTACGGACCCTGGAAACTATCGCCCCATAAGCCTGACTAGCTTAGTCTGCAAGACTATGGAGAGGATCATCATGGAGCTCATAAACAAAGACATTGGGGACTTACAGACACTATATCCTACCCAGTTCGGCTTTGTCAAGGGCAGATCCTGCCTTTTGAACCTGGTTGACTTCTTCAAAACAGTCACCAAAGCCATAGATGAAGGGAAGGTAGTCCACACCTGGACCTTGCAAAGGCATTTGACACAATACCCCACTCGGGCATCATAGATAAGCTATCCAGCTTAAATATAAACCCCTATGTCACAAGATGGGTCGCAAACTGGCTCAAAGACAGAACCCACAGAGTGAGAGTTGCTGGAGCCATGTCAGACTCGAAACCGGTCACAAGTGGAGTCCCACAGGGTTCTGTCCTGGGACCACTCTTGTTCGGTATATACTTTTCCGAGGTACAGGCAAACGTGGGAGGACTATGGCTCACCAAGTTCGCAGACGACTGCAAACTGGGCGCCATAATCAACTCTCCAGCTGACACAAACATCCTTCAAAAAGGTCTCACAGAGACAGATAACTGGTGCCAGTGCCATGGTTTAAAGCTAAATGCCAAAAAATGTATAGTCATACCCTTTGGCAAAAACAATGTGCCCACAAATTACCACATAGGCGGAAACCCATTAAGTACAGAGAAAGTTATTAGGGACCTGGGGACCCAAGTTGATAGCAATCTCTCCTTTGAAAACCAGATTGCTAAAGTGGTTAGAAAGACCTTCTACATAGCCCACCTCATCACGAAGGGTTTCCCATCTAGATCAAGAGAGGTAATTGTGCCCCTTTATTCATCCCTCATCAGGCCCATCATAGAATACAATGCCCCTTTTGGGATGTACCGTACCCGACACCAGCAGCAATTAGAAAGACCCCAAAAGTATCTCACCAAGAGGATCAAGGGTCTCAAACAGATACCATATGCTGCTCAGTTAAAAAAACTCCAGCTCTACTCAGTTACATACCGGCTACTTCGAGGCGATCTATGCCTGACATACAAAGCTATGTCAAATCCAGAATTAATGGACATGCTCCACCTCAGTAAATCTAAATCCCTTAGAGCCACACGCTCGAGGGACTTGAACCTCAGCACAGAAATAAATAGAACCTGCTGGAGGGACAGGTTCATAACCCAGAGGCTCCCTTCGCTCTGGAATAGAATTCCAGTTCATGTGAGGCAGAGCACCTCACTGAATCTCTTCAAGAAGAATCTCGATAGGTGGATGGGGGATCGTAGGTTTGTCCCAGGGATTACACCCGTGTCACTATTAGACAGAGGCACAGTAAACTAAACCTTAAAAAGGGCACAGTATACTCAAATCAAGGGGTGGCGTAAGCCATACAGAATCGGGCTAGGCTTATAATTGCCCCAGGGCAGATAGCCTAGTATGAACCTATGAACCTATGAACCTATGAACCTTAAAGATGAGTTTATGGGCAGTAGAAAGGTGAATATGAGGAAGATAGTTTGGGAGCTCTAGCCAGTGTAAAGAGTGTAGAGAGTCACAGTGATGAGAGGAAGATTTGGAGCCTGTAGCAAACTTTGCAATTTTGTTGTAACAGGATGCCAGTTTAGATATGAGGGTGGCTTGAGGGTTGGTAAGGATGGGAGCATAATACATGAAGGAGGGAAGAAGTTAGGTAGTGGAGAGAGTATATTTAATAGAAGAGGTAAGAAAGTG
Organism: Protopterus annectens; assembly: GCF_019279795.1. Classification (NCBI taxonomy): domain Eukaryota; kingdom Metazoa; phylum Chordata; order Ceratodontiformes; family Protopteridae; genus Protopterus; species Protopterus annectens. The sequence continues at coordinate 1,272,326,675 of NC_056747.1, forward strand.
ATTGTGGGGGTAAAGCATACCAAGTTTTTAGTGGGTTTTCTTAATAGTAGTTTGAAGATGAATACTGAACTTGAGTTATTCGTCAATAATGATACCTAGGAGCTTCGTATGGGATACTACTTCAATGGGTGTAATAATGTGGCAGTAATGATACCTAGGAGCTGGGTATGGGATACTAATTCAATAGGTGTAATAATGTGGTAATAATGATACCTAGGAGCTGGGTATGGGATACTAATTCAATAGGTATAATAATGTGGTAATAATGATACCTAGGAGCTGGGTATGGGATACTACTTCAACGGGTGTAATAATGTGGCAGTAATGATACCTAGGAGCTGGGTATGGGATACTACTTCAACGGGTGTAATAATGTGGCAGTAATGATACCTAGGAGCTGGGTATGGGATACTACTTCAATAGGTGTAATAATGTGGCAATAATGATACCTAGGAGCTGGGTATGGGATACTACTTCAATGGGTGTAATAATGTGACAATAATGATATCTAGGAGCTGGGTATGGGATACTAATTCAATAGGTGTAATAATGTGATAATAATGATACCTAGGAGCTGGGTATGGGATACTACTTCAACGGGTGTAATAATGTGGCAGTAATGATACCTAGGAGCTGGGTATGGGATACTACTTCAACGGGTGTAATAATGTGGCAGTAATGATACCTAGGAGCTGGGTATGGGATACTACTTCAATAGGTGTAATAATGTGGCAATAATGATACCTAGGAGCTGGGTATGGGATACTACTTCAATGGGTGTAATAATGTGACAATAATGATACCTAGGAGCTGGGTATGGGATACGACTTCAACGGGTGTAATAATGTGGCAATAATGATACCTAGGAGCTTGGCATGGGATACTACTTCAATGGGTGTAATAATGTGGCAATAATGTTACCTAGGAGCTGGGTATGGGATACTACTTCAACAGGTGTAATAATGTGGCAATAATGATACCTAGGAGCTGGGTATGGGATACTATTTCAATGGGTGTAATAATGTGGCAATAATGATACCTAGGAGCTGGGTATGGGATACTATTTCAATGGGTGTAATAATGTGGCAATAATGATTCCTAGGAGTTGGGTATGGGATACTACTTCAATGGGTGTAATAATGTGACAATAATGATACCTAGGAGCTGGGTATGGGATACTACTTCAATAGGTGTAATAATGTGACAATAATGATACCTAGGAGCTGGGTATGGGATACTACTTCAGTAGGTGTAATAATGTGGCAATAATGATACCTAGGAGATGGGTATGGGATACTACTTCGATGGGTGTAATAATGTGGCAATAATGATACCTAGGAGCTGGGTATGGGATACTACTTCAATGGGTGTAATAATGTGACAATAATGATACCTAGGAGCTGGGTGTGGGATACTACTTTGATGGGTGTAATAATGTGGCAATAATGATACCTAGGAGATGGGTATAGGATACTACTTCGATGGGTGTAATAATGTGGCAATAATAATACATAGGAGATGGATATGTGATACTACTTCAATGGGTGTAATAATGTGGCAATAATGATACCTAGGAGCTGGGTATGGGATACTACTTCAATAGGTGTAATAATGTGGCAATAATGATACCTAGGAGTTAGTATGGGATACTACTTCAATGGGTGTAACAATGTGGCAATAATGATACCTAGGAGCTGGGTATGGGATACAACTTCAATAGGTGTAATAATGTGGCAATAATGATACCTAGGAGTTAGTATGGGATACTACTTCAATGGGTGTAACAATGTGGCAATAATGATACCTAGGAGCTGGGTATGGGATACTACTTCAATAGGTGTAATAATGTGGCAATAATGATACCTAGGAGTTAGTATGGGATACTACTTCAATGGGTGTAACAATGTGGCAATAATGATACCTAGGAGCTGGGTATGGGACACTGCTTCAATGGGTGTAATAATGTGGCAATAATGATACCTAGGAGCTGGGTATGGGACACTACTTCAACGGGTGTAATAATGTGACAATAATGATACCTAGGGGCTGGGTATGGGATACTACTTCAATGGGTGTAATAATGTGGCAATAATGATACCTAGGAGCTGGGTATGGGATACTACTTCAGTAGGTGTAATAATGTGGCAATAATGATACCTAGGAGTTAGTATGGGATACTACTTCAATGGGTGTAACAATGTGGCAATAATGATACCTAGGAGATGGGTATGGGATACTACTTCGATGGGTGTAATAATGTGGCAATAATGATACCTAGGAGCTGGGTATGGGATACTACTTCAATGGGTGTAATAATGTGACAATAATGATACCTAGGAGCTGGGTGTGGGATACTACTTTGATGGGTGTAATAATGTGGCAATAATGATACCTAGGAGATGGGTATAGGATACTACTTCGATGGGTGTAATAATGTGGCAATAATAATACATAGGAGATGGATATGTGATACTACTTCAATGGGTGTAATAATGTGGCAATAATGATACCTAGGAGCTGGGTATGGGATACTACTTCAATAGGTGTAATAATGTGGCAATAATGATACCTAGGAGTTAGTATGGGATACTACTTCAATGGGTGTAACAATGTGGCAATAATGATACCTAGGAGCTGGGTATGGGATACAACTTCAATAGGTGTAATAATGTGGCAATAATGATACCTAGGAGTTAGTATGGGATACTACTTCAATGGGTGTAACAATGTGGCAATAATGATACCTAGGAGCTGGGTATGGGATACTACTTCAATAGGTGTAATAATGTGGCAATAATGATACCTAGGAGTTAGTATGGGATACTACTTCAATGGGTGTAACAATGTGGCAATAATGATACCTAGGAGCTGGGTATGGGATACTACTTCAATGGGTGTAACAATGTGGCAATAATGATACCTAGGAGCTGGGTATGGGATACTATTTCAATGGGTGTAATAATGTGGCAATAATGATACCTAGGAGCTGGGTATGGGATACTATTTCAATGGGTGTAATAATGTGGCAATAATGATACCTAGGAGCTGGGTATGGGATACTACTTCAGTAGGTGTAATAATGTGGCAATAATGATACCTAGTAGTTAGTATGGGATACTACTTCAATGGGTGTAACAATGTGGCAATAATGATACCTAGGAGCTGGGTATGGGATACTACTTCAATAGGTGTAATAATGTGGCAATAATGATACCTAGGAGCTGGGTATGGGATACTACTTCAGTAGGTGTAATAATGTGGCAATAATGATACCTAGGAGTTAGTATGGGATATTACTTCAATGGGTGTAACAATGTGGCAATAATGATACCTAGGAGCTGGGTATGGGATACTACTTCAAAGGGTGTAATAATGTGGCAATAATGATACCTAGGAGCTGGGTATGGGATACTATTTCAATAGATGTAATAATGTGGCAATAATGATACCTAGGAGCTGGGATACTACTTCAATGGGTGTAATAATGTGGCAATAATGATACCTAGGAGCTGGGTATGGGATACTACTTCAATGGGTGTAATAATGTGGCAATAATGATACCTAGGAGCTGGGTATGGGATACTACTTCAACGGGTGTAATAATGTGGCAATAATGATACCTAGGAGCTGGGTATGGGATACTACTTCAATGGATGTAATAATGTGGCAATAATGTTACCTAGGAGCTGGGTGTGGGATACTACTTCAACAGGTGTAATAATGTGGCAATAATGATACCTAGGAGCTGGGTGTGGGATACGACTTCAACGGGTGTAATAATGTGGCAATAATGATACCTAGGAGCTGGGTATGGGATACTACTTCAATGGGTGTAATAATGTGGCAATAATGATACCTAGGAGCTGGGTATGGGATACTACTTCAGTAGGTGTAATAATGTGGCAATAATGATATCTAGGAGTTGGGTATGGGACACTACTTCAGTAGGTGTAATAATGTGGCAATAATGATACCTAGGAGTTGGGTATGGGATACTACTTCAACGGGTGTAATAATGTGGCAATAATGATACCTAGGAGCTGGGTATGGGATACTACTTCGATGGGTGTAATAATGTGGCAATAATGATACCTCGGAGTTGGGTATGGGATACTACTTCAACGGGCATAATAATGTGGCAATAATGATACCTAGGAGCTGGGTATGGGATACTACTTCGATGGGTGTAATAATGTGGCAATAATGATACCTAGGAGATGGGTATGGGATACTACTTCGATGGGTGTAATAATGTGGCAATAATGATACCTAGGAGATGGATATGGGATACTTCTTCAACGGGTGTAATAATGTGGCAATAATGATACCTAGGAGCTGGGTATGGGATACTACTTCAATAGGTGTAATAATGTGGCAATAATGATACCTAGGAGCTGGGTATGGGATACTAC
>NC_056747.1:1272348586-1272433586 GCF_019279795.1 Protopterus annectens
GTATGCAAGCGACAATTAGGGGAATCAAACCCACAACTATTGCAGGAAGACTGTTAGCAGTAGGCCGCTGTAACTGTCGATGTGATATTGGCAGACCTATGATTTCATTCTTGTATAAGTGTGTAATTAATAAACAGTTTAGATCTGATTATGTTTTTTAAATATTTATATTACTGTATATTGTCTCTGGTGGCTTTGCCCCAGTCTACTGCTTAAAATGCGTCCAGATATTTCTGTAGACTGTTGCCAGATACAAAAAAGTTAAATCAAAAGAAATAATTGCAAACTTCTAATGACTTCTGACTTACCCTTTATCAAAGTGAATCTGGTTCTCCCCACCTACCCAAAATGTGCTGGCTCACTGACTAAACTATTGTATTCATGCATCCTAGGTTATGTGTCATTTACATTAGCAAGAGGACATTTTTTATAGATGTATTACTATCAACAATTGGTCAGTTCTGATTCTGCACAGTGATTTTTTGTAGCCTGACTGAGTCACTGAGGGCTCTGACTCCAGTTTCGAACCCCCAATCCCCTGAGATCAATGAGTAATTATTATCTCCCTTCATTCAGTAACCCATAGGAATATGCAGTCTAGATTACACATGTAGCTCAGAACTCACAGTGTCCACAAGTTGTGGTGACCCCCTTTTACCATGTTGTACAAACCCACACTGAAAGTGCTGGTGCACATTTATGCCTAATTTGACTATTTCTTTAGCTTTTCTTCTAATGATTTCATTGCCTATGACAAGAGAAATAGATTTAAGAAACAAAGGTCAGCCTTACTTGTGTAGCATCTCAAAAACAGTGTGGAATACAGCTCTGAGAATATGAACAATCAAAAAAAGGTAAATTGTACCATGTTAATGTTCACCTTGAAAATTCATCTTTCTACAATAAAAAGTAATGATACAATTAGAGAACTGCAAATTCAAGCAACCTAATCACATGCAAACCGTAATATACTATTACTGTATGGAATGTTCAGGCTCTGTGTTACTGAATATATTACTATAAAATAAGATTCTGCCCTGTGGGATAGCAATACAGAACAACATACTGTAAAAATGCAATATAATTGTATTTTATGGTCCTGTGTTGTAAAATAACTATTTGCTGTATGGAAAACACTGGGAAATCATCGTGAACTGCTCAGAGATTACCTGACTCTTGGTGTTTGCATAGTGGGTGCATAAGCTGGGATGTAAGAATTTTAGGACCTAAGGCCTGAGAACTAACATATAAAAGCTTAATCAGTTGTATAATGTTGCTAGAAAAGTTGTTTTCTTGGGTCTATATCAGAACATCGAAGTTTTAAAACTTTGAATGTTCTAATATCGACCCGTTTTAATCGAACGCTAAAAATAGTGAAGCTGCAGAACACCAAATTCTTTCCTAGGGAAAGAATTTGGTTGGCCAGTTCTGTGGCTTCACTATTTTCAGTGCTGTGGTGGAGATTTATGGGTCGGGTTCAGGTAAGTGTTTGATTGTGTGGTTGTTAGGATTAGGGCGCAGGTTAGGTGAGTTAGGGTTAGGGTGCGGGTTAGGTGAATTAGGTTTAGGGGCGGGTTAAGTGAGTTAGGGTTAGGGTGCGGGTTAGGTGAGTGTGCGATAGTGACAGACCTTAGGGTTAGGGTTTGGGTTAAGATAAGTTGATATATGTAATGTATGTAGTGTATGTATAGTTTAGTGTAGGGTTAGTTGTAGGATTATAAGTGTATGTGTGTGTATTGATGTTTTTTAGGTGTGCTTGTGTTGTTTTTATGTGTTTCGGAATAGCAAATTTTTTCCCATGGAAAAAATTTGCTGTTCTGAATGTTCAATATTATGTGGTTTAGATATTTTAGGTTCGATGAAATAGCGTTCGCTATTTTCATCTTTCAATAATGTGATATAAATGCATTTTCTTCAAGTACTAATGAAAGATAGTTCCAATTTACCAAATCAAATGCACAGTTAATGTCTAGGCTTACTATAGTTACATTTTCTTTTGTTTTATTAGCAAGATCAATCAAGGACACTATTCTTTTAATGTTACCATATGAATTTCTGTTTAAAATAAAAGCTGTTTGATCATTATCAATTAGAAGAGGAAGAAACCGTTTCAATCTATCAGCATGTATGGACATAAATAATTTATAATCAATATTTAACAAAGAAATTAGCATGCAAAAGGAACATTTTTATGGCATCTTTATCTGCTTTTCAAGTTGGGGAAATAATTGAATATTTCCAGGATGGGGGGACACTTTTTAAGGTTTTAACCATGTTGAAAACCTTATGTAGTACATTCAAAGGATCTTTTGTCATTAACTTATAAATTTCAGGAATGATACCATCATTACCAGAACCCTTGTTTATTTTTTTTAATATGTGCCTTTAGTTCAAAATCTAAGGTAGGTTTAACTCCAAGATCGCACAGTTCTCAGGGAAAGGTCAAATTCCCCAACCCTGAGAGTTGTCTGATTTGTTACTTTTGTTGACAGGTGTTAGCCATGTTAACAAAAGTGCTGCTTGTCAAAAGTAGCACATATATATATATAGAGAGAGAGAGAGATAGGTTTACTATCAAAATTTAGAAACACATTTGTTCAAAGAATGACTTACTTGAAAAGAAAGTTGAAAATAAAAACATTTTTTAATCAAGACAAAGAAAATGGTAATGTGGATAATTCGAAATTCAATATTGTCGACATTGCCCAATGTACCTTGACTTCTGCTGATTTTCCACCAATGTTTTGCAGGGGGGGGCCTGCACCCCCTGCTTATTATATATACAAACTCTGAGATCACACTACAGTGAGGAAAAGGGTTAATTTCCCAGTCCCCACTGTAGTGCGATCTCCAATTAGAACGTCAACCTCATATGAGCAAATGCACAGTAACATTCGCTGTTGTGGATTTGAACATGTGTGGATCGATGTTACGGAAACTTGGAACCATGATTTTAACCTTCCAAGTTTCATATAACTGCTGTACAACATTTTGATAGAAAACCTATATGTATGTATATATATATATATATATATATATATATATATATATATATATATATAGCTAGATAGATATAGGGGTCTACCTTATTTTGCCAAAGTGTCATAATATCAAATCCCATTTTGTCGATGCTAAAAATATTGAAGTCCACTTTATTGAAGCACTACAGCTACGAGGATCTTCCCAGGGTAAGTAACCTGTTGTGTGAGATGTTGAACTTTGCCCTTTTTCCAACTGTAGTGTGATCTTAGAGTTAGTATATTTAGTTGGGGGGTGTGGGGGGAACATCACCCACCTGGTTGGAATAGTGGTGGTGTGGTTTGGGTTTTCTTTCTTTTTGGGTAAGTGGTTACTTATCCTGGAAGATCTTCTCAGTTCCAGTCCTTCGATGAAGTGGGCTTCGATATTTTCAGCGTTGACAAAATGGGATTTGATATTATGGCATTTCGATAAATTGCTGTAAACCCAGATATAGATATATACGTGAGTATATTTAGTCCTGTAAGAACTTTTTTTTTTCATTTTGCTCCACAACATAAAGTTGAGGGGCTTAGATCGGGTAGAACAGACACAGACCTGTCTGGTTCCTTAGACACAAGCCACTAGATAAGGCCTGATGGAGGGGTCGAGAGGGTAACTCATTCTGCATGGTATGTCTAGGGAAAGCTCATTTGCATATCTGGAGATGGGTTATCTAATATGGCATATCTGGCGACAGGTTATTCCACATGGCTTATCTGCAGATGAATCATTTCATAAGGAAAGTTTGGGGAAGGGTCATCCCACACTGGCATATATGACTGAAAGGGAACTTGATGCAAAAGAATGAACGTTTCCTGCCTTATATTATGTGATCTTTTTGGGGAATTGTGTTTTCCATAAAAAATGCATAGAAAATGCATTAATACAATATTTAGGGATGATTTTTGGGTATTGGTATGGGAAACCAGAAGTTAGATTTCAGGGAAAAAAATCAAACTGTAAATGTGCTTTTGCCTGCTCTACCCCACTCACCTCCATCACTACTCTATGTTTTAAATAATAAGTCCACATTGTGCTCCATCCCCACTCACCTCCATCACTACTCTACGGTTTAAATATTAAGTCCACATTGTGCTCCACACCCACTCACCTCCATCGCTACTCTATGGTTTAAATATTAAGTCCACATTGTGCTCCACTCACCTCCATCACTACTTTGTGGTTTAAATAATAAGTCCACATTGTGATCCACCCCCACTCACCTCCATCACTACACTCACCTTCATCACTACTCTATGGTTTAAATAATAAGTCCACATTGTGCTCCAGCCCCAGTCGCCTCCATCACTACTCTACGGTTTAAATAATAAGTCCACATTTTGCTTCACTCCCACTCACCTCCATCACTACTCTATGGTTTAAATAATAAGTCCACATTGTGTAAGGGGGTATAATTAACACAAGTACAGTAAGTACACTACTATTCCCCTCAGTTTGTGGATTTGTGTACTGTGGCCTGAAACAGTGACCAAAGGCATTGTGTGTCATGCTATGCCTAACAGATGACACTTTGTCTCACCACATGTAGTGATGTAAGACACCTTTCTTCTGCTGCTACATGACAAAGTGCCTGTATGCGTGTATGTGAGTGTTAACAATGAAGCACTGTTGACATTAACATTCTAGTTTAAAGCAAAGAGAGTGGATAAATGGCCTGAGGGCTCTGGTGCTAAAGAATGACACATGGTGTTAACATCAGGGCAGTAGCTAGTGGCAGGGCATTGTATCTCATCTGATTATATTTCACATTTTACAAAATAAATCACAAGTACTGCTTAAGTTTAATTCTTTAAATACAAATATTTTATAACAATAATACCATAGAAAATAATAAATTTAAAGGCAAAACAATGTGGCTAATTGGTTTAAAAAAATTCCAACATTTTATTGTAGCTCTCAAATTCAAGTAGTAAGTGGATTCATATTGACTCTTTATCTGAGCGTTAAAGACTCCTAATGAAAAATTAGAACAGTTATGAAATTTAAGACTGCAATTAACCAGTTATTTAACATTCATCAAACGTAAGGGTGCACCACAAATTTACTAATACAACATGTATGTTTTTATAGCTATAAACATTTACATGTAATGTCACATCTGTACACTGGGAATGGCTCTGCTGGAGTTTATTGCTGAAATCTGAATTGTGCTTCAGCCTCATGGCATGCATTACTTTTCGATATAATAGTTCATGCATGACAATGTTTTTAATGTGTGCATTATCATGTCTAACATGCAGCTGAATCTATGGGGATGGCTAACACCGAAGAACTTCAGTAACAATACAGATGGCCGGGAGATGCCCAGGTTAAATCAGGACTAAGTAATAAGATTTAAGAAATTACGTTTATGAATCTCATTGCCTCTTCTTCCATAGTAGCTAGACCAGTGACATACAGCACTGGTATAGAATTAGCACCAGTATGGCGTACTCTGCCCCCAGTATTGCATCATACCAGTGTACAGGGCTATGTTTTACCGTCAAAGTAACAGTGGACCCTCTTCATTTGTTTCAGAATTCATTACTAAATATATTGCTAAAGCCTTTGCCAACCACTATTTGTCTGTCAAAACTAGTTTAAAGAGGGTTGACTAGAATTTTTATATATTTGAGTTGTCTAAATAAAATCAGACATATACTATGTTCAGCATAAAACTAAGTCTTCTAAGGATATATCTATTGTGTAGTATCTCTTCTAAAAGGGCATTAATACTCTTATGCATTAAAATAACTTCCAAAAGAAATGACTTTATATGTTTCTCTGACTTGAAACATGACTTGTAACTGCGCCTCCTTCCTTATCTGTCTTAGGCATTTTAATTACCTTTAATTCTTGCAGATGCTGCAAATTTTTCAGCATTTCTGGTTCTAAAGATGACATTCTAGAAGTATCTAGTGCAGCCAACTTCTAAAATGTATTACTCCTTAATTAACTTTCACAGATTTGCTCAAACACAGCAATTGTATAATTTGTCACTAGCATAAAAGTACTTAGTTTCTTAAAATTCAATCTGTTATCAACACTGACAACATTATTAGCAAATAACACCTTTAAATTCAAGTCTATATTGGATACACATAAGGAATTCATTAAAAATCAGCAGTTCAGCCTTAGATAAAACACAGTTTGAAATATTAAAAAAAATATTAGCATTTCTATCTCCTGCATTCAAGAAAATTCCTGGTACTTTAGGACCCCAGTATCCTGGGAATGTACTACTCCAGCATTCTGAAAACACGCACAACTTGTATTTTCATTTCCTTTTATGCTTCTGCTTGCGGTTGCTTTCCTCTGATTGGTTGATCTATTTCTAATGTACTGTCTGGGTTCAGATGTGCCTGCTTTCATCTTGGATTGTTTTAGCATATCTCAAGTCATTGCATCCCATTTGCCCAATCACAGTTGGAGACAATGAGTACATCTAGTCTGTCCTTAAATGCCTCAGCATTATGTCCCCGCTTCCTGCTACCTTCTTTCTTACCATGTTTCAAGCTGTCCCATGTTTTTTGAATGCCTATTCAAAAGCTCATTCCATGGTTCCACAACCTTCTCTATTACAAACTACTTTCAGAAATCAATGGAGTAGTTAGCGATACAGTCTGCTCCCAGTGCCCTCCATTCTCCTCTGTACTTCCAGTTCAGAATGATCCTTTCACACCTCCATGACACGGTTGTGTACTCAGTATCATGTCCTCCTCCCCTCTGTCTCTTCTGGTCTCGGGTAACAACACTCTAATTTCTTTAAAGTCCAAGCAGTCTCCTTTTCCCTCCTTCCCGTGGACCTTTGTGATAGCTTTCCTCTGTATTCCTTCTATCATTTTGGTGTTCTTTTCTTTATATGGCCACTTGGATTGCACACAATGCTCAGTGCATGCTCTGACCAATACCCTGTAAAGAAGAACCATTACTTTTTTGCTTCTGGAATCAGTCTCCCTGAGGATATACCCCACCATTTTGTTTGCTGTTACTACTGCCCTCTCACTGTACTAGAGGTCATACCGGTCAACCTGCAGACATCAGAAATAGCAACAAAGGCACTTGAAAAGTAGGAGCATCTGGCTAAAAAGAATTGGGGCATCTAATTAGCATAACATTTGAATGGCAAATAGCACATAACTCTTCCTGTTCCCAGTAGGAATACAGAATGCCACTCAGAAACACTTAAATAACAGAACAACAAAACTAATGGAAAAATGTAAGCACATTATCAAAGCAACAGTGTAAAATCTCTAGACTTTAATGAACTGTATTGCAAAATGCTAACATACAAGGTAATTTATTTTTCATTTTAAAGGGAGATGCAAGCTGTGTGCCTGAACCACTAGTATGTTGGTCATGTAGTGTGTATTTTTTTTTTGTCTACTAGATTGCTTTAAAAATCACATGTGATGAGGGGAATTCAGAAAATAGTATAAGGGGGAAAATCAAGCCTGAATGTGGGGACATACCTCTAGAAATATGTACATTATGTCATGGAATATATCAAGCCTGAAAATAGGAACACTCCTACGAGATAAGGCCGTTGAGATGTCTGCCTTTTACCTACTTTGTTGCCATCTATTTGTAATCGATACTTCAATCCTTTTTCCTGCTTTGTTGCCATCTATTTGTAATCGATACTTCAATCCTTTTTCCTGCTTTGTTGCCATCTATTTGTAATCAGTACCTCAGTCCTTTTTCCTGCTTTGTTGCCATCTATTTGTAATCAGTACCTCAGTCCTTTTTCCTACTTTGTTGCCATCTATTTGTAATCGATACTTCAATCCTTTTTCCTGCTTTGTTGCCATCTGTTTGTAATCAGTACCTCAGTCCTTTTTCCTGCTTTGTTGCCATCTATTTGTAATCAGCAACTCAGTCCTTTTTCTATATATGCCTATATGCCACGGTGGTAGCATTGTTGCCTCACAGCAAGAGGTTCTCCTGTTTGATTCTTGGCTGGAGTGCTTTCTGTGTGGAGTCTGCATGTCCTCCCCATGGTCGAGTGGCCTCCGAAAGACATGCATGAATGGGCATTCCCTCACTGAAGGTTAGGTGTCAGGTTGGCAACTCGGCACCATATAAATCTACTGCCAATCATTAGCAGACCAGAATTCCGCTGTGGCGAAACCCTAACTGGGAAAAGACAAACCTCAGTCCTTTTTCCTGCTTTGTTGCCATCTATTTGTAATCAATACTACAATCCTTTTTACTGCTTTGTTGCCATCTATTTGTAATCAATACTACAATCTTTTTTCCTGCTTTGTTGCCATCTATTTGTAATGAGTACCTCAGTCCTTTTTTCTTCTTTATTGCCATCTGTTTGTAATCGGTACCTCAGTCATTTTTCCTGCTTTGTTGCCATCTATTTGTAATCAGTACCTCAGTCCATTTTCCTGCTTTGTTGCCATCTATTTGTAATCATTACTTCAGTTCTTTTTCCTGCTTTGTTGCCATCTGTTTGACTTCCTCAATGATATGTCACATCAGGGTTGCTGCAGCCTAAATTTAACACTTTGCCTTTGTGTATAATGATTTAAAATGGTCACTTGTTCAGCCTTTCCAAAGCCTTCACTAGATTCTTCCTCCAGTCCTTGGCTGTTACACCTATAGGTTCATAGGTTCATAGGTAGGTACTGGGCTATCTTCCTGAAGGCATATATTAGCCCAGCCATGTTGTGCAGTATTCACCGCCCCTTTGGTTAGTTCCCAGCTAGTACCCTCGGCCCCTATCTAGTAGATCTGTTGGTATGATCCCTGGTGTGAACTTTCTGTTATCCATCTACTCATCAAGGTTCCTCTTGAAGAGTGATAGTGAGGGGCTCTGTCTTATGTAGATCTGGACCTTGTTCCATAGCAAAGGAAGTCTTTGCAAAGAGAATCTATCCCTCCAGCATGTTCTATTCATTGTTGTGCTGAGGTTTATATCCCTAGAGCATGTAGCTCGAGTGGATTTGGTTTTGCTAAGATGGAGCATGTTCAACAGTTCTGGGTTGGACATGGCTCTGTATGTTAGACAGAGATCGCCTCTGAGAAGGCAGTATGCAACAGAGAAAAGCCTTAGTTTTTTCAATCGTGCTGCATAGGGCAACTGTTTGAGGCCAGTAATCCTCTTAGTGAGGTACCTCTGTGGTCTCTCCAGCTGCTGGAGATCCCTAGCCAGGTACATTCCAATTGGTGCATTGTACTCAATAATGGGTCTGATGAGGGAAGAGTAGAGGGGCACCACTACATCCTTAGATCTTGATGCGAACCCTTTCGTGACCAGATGGGTCACATAGAAGGATTTTCTAACCATCTTGGCAACATGGTTATCAAAGGAAAGCTGACTATCTACCTGGGTCCCTAGATCCCTTATTACTACTTCAGATTTCAGGGGGTTACCCCCCCCATGTGGTAGTCCGCGGGTCTATCTATGTCTCATTAGCATAGAAGCTAGTCTTTTTCTCTACTCCATCAGATAATGGTCCCAGGATAGACCACTGTGGTCATCCACTGGTCACTCTCCTAATTCACTCTAACCATGACCCTTTGTCTTGTGAAAATGAGTTTTGATTATATGGGATTTTCAGTTTTAGAAGTAAATCCATATATGTATGTATAAAAATATATATATATATATGTATGTGTGCATGTGTATGTGTTTATGCCCATGCGTGTGTGTGTGTGTGTGTGTGTGTGTGTGTGTGTGTGTGTGTGTGTGTGTGTGTGTGTGTGTGTGTGTGTGTGTGTGTGTGTGTGTGTGTGTGTGTGTGTGTGTGTGTGTTTGCATGCATGCATGTGTGTCCGTGTGTGTGTATGGGAACAGGGCAGTTAATTGAACATTTAGTTTAGAGAAAGTTCTTAATGCCGACATGAGTGATCAGAAATAACTTTAATCACAGCATGCCAACATTAGTTCATGAAAAGTCACAAGTTTCCTGTTGCTGTGCGATCTCAGACATGGTGTTGGGGGAGCAGCCTCCACATGGTGGCCCCCACAAACAAAGTGAAGAAAGAAGGGTTTTTTTTCGATGCATTATGTTTCAACCTAATACATGCGCGCACACACACACACACACACACACACACACACACACACACACACACAAAATAAATAGCACTGTTTTTACAAGCGGCCTTGCTCCTTGCACCTCCCACATCCCCTCCTAATTATATATACTAACTCTGAGATCATATAGTCCCAGAGAAAGGGAATATTCCCCTAGCCACGGATTGTCGATCTCATATGTCAACAAACCTACATTTAGACCAAGTGCAGAACCTCTATCTATCTCAGTATAGCATATTTGAACTATTAATAAACTTTAGCATGTAAGTCAGTTAACCACAGTATGCCCTCATTTCCCAGACAACAGATACAAGTATCTATCTAGCTATATACATATATATCCTGTCTATCTGTCTAGCTAATAATAGTCTAACTCATAATAACTGACCCGATAATCTAATATCTAATCTATTTAATATATCTAATCTATATATCTGCTCATCTCTCTCTGTATCTGCATATATAAGCATATAATCGCAATGCAAATCCAAATCCATATATTAAGTATTCGTTCTTTTCCATGCAACAGAAAAATAAAGTTAAAAAATATTATGCTTAAAGTTGAAAGTGCCCTTATAAAAAGCATTTTTGTGTAATTATAACTTAAACTTGCTTATTGCTGTTTTGGTTGCCCTTTTTTTCTAGGGTTACATTTATTTTAGCTGTCAGAAAATGATGTCTGGTTGCATTTGATTTCATTTTCCTTTCAGTTTCAAAGCTGACAGCTTTCTCTGGGGTTTTAAAATGCTGGGAGGAAGATCTTGGCACTAATGCTTTGGCAAAAAACAGAACTATATGTTCAAGTACCTTCACTGCCTGAAGAGATCCTGTCCTCTGAATCTACATGAAAAGGAAGGATCCAAAAATATTCTGTGGTGTGGGGGAACATTGCTGGTTCTCCATTTGTATAATTATTTGTTAGGTGATATGTATTTTTCCTATGGTTGCTTTCTCATTTGTGTTTGAATCACTTGTTTAGGAGTGAAAGTTCCCAGCATGCTTTGAGGGACCTTTGTGTGCACTGAATCAGTTGAACCATAGTTACATTAAGCAGGTACTTCTGTACTACACAAACCAGGTAAAGTGTCTTCAGTTATTCTCTGAAGGTTTCCCTGGCAGCACTCTCAATGATTGCTGGGTTCACTGAACAGTAAACAAAGCCCCATGTGTAATAGATTACGAGTACTACTGCAAAACTGCTACTGCTTCCGTATAGTCCATTTACATCGATGAAGTCAAGGAAAACAAATATCTGTGACTTCTGGCCTTACTACGTTTCCCATCACTCTCTGGAACGCACACCCTACTGTATTACTTATATTTTTACTTAAATCTTTAGTTGAAAAAATGTGGTAATGCATCTCAACATTTGGGCACCTGCTTCTAAAAAAGTACATAAAGGTATTCATACTTTCATAAGAAACTTAGTCATAAAAATATAACTTTTCCTAAATTTCAGGAGGGAAGATGTAATCATGGCTTTCAATGGAATAGAAATTAACAGTACTTAAATTATTAACCCTAGAGAAAAGTCAGCTAAGAGACAGCATTTGACATCTGTGCTCTCAAAGACCAGGCAGACTGTGTTACAAGCCTGTTTGTGCCAGCTCTGAGGCTGATAGGTTCAAATAACTTGAGTCAAAAAGAGATGTAAAGAGTATAAGACAGAGATGTGAAAATATCACTGGGCAACACTAATAACATTGATTAAGTGAGCATGAGATTATAAGGGCCACCGTTGTTTATCATTTCATAATAAGAATAAACCAGTATACAAAGTATACAAAATTATATCATGCAGTAAAATGCTAAGGCAAAGCACATGTGAAATAACACGGGGCAAGTACCTGAAGAAATCGATAACTTTCACCATATATTAACATATGTTACTAACCCTCTTATCTGAAAAGATCTGTGTTGTTCTGCCTAATTTCAAGGCAACAGTTCAGATAGTGGGAACATAAGCTGACTAAGGGTGAAGCCCCAGCACTGCGTGAAATGACACAAATTTTGTTTGGGTCTAGAATGAGATGGTTCTAGAATGAGACCCCTATTGGGTACATATTGTGAGACTGCCATGATGCTCAAATAAATGAACTGTCAATCCTTGTCCACTAATGGAGAATGTGTCAGTTTGTTGAAGGCAGCTTGGTAGAACATAAATTGACCCAAAATATTTAGCCAAAATGTTTGAGAGTGTGGAGGGTGTCCCCTCCATGGGGGATGCAGAAGGGTAGGGTTGCCCCCTACAAAAAAAGAAAGATTAAAAATGATGCAGACTTTGTCTTACTGCCATTTTGCACTACCTGTCCTTTGCTATTACATAATACATAATACTCAGTAATAAATACTGATGACCCAACTCTTACTTTTTAATAAACAATATCCTTTTACTCACTCAAAGTAACAGCGGCATTGAAGGATCCTACAAGATGAGGTTTCCTTTTCCCAGGTCTTTCTCTTCTCTCACCTTGCAACTTACAGCATATTTCAATCTTCTATAGATTTCTGAATATGCTGTATCTTGTTTCTCCATCTGTATGTAAAATATTTCATTGTATGATTGTTAGCGTTGCCGCCTCATAGCAAGAGGTTCTCTGGTTCGATTCTCGGCTGGGGTGCCTTTTGTGCAGAGTCTGCATGTCCTCCCTGTGGTCGTGTGAGTTTCCTCCCACATCCCAAAGACATGCTGTAGGTGGATTGGACACTCTAAATTGGCCCTAGGTGTTTGTGTGTGCCTTCTGTGGAAGGCTGGGCGCTTGGCTGGCAACTCAACACTGTAAAACTCCACTGCCAATCATGAGCAGACAGGTGATCTGCTGTGGCGACCCCTAACCGGGAAAAGCCAGAAGAAGACTGAAATGTTGGCACTCGGAATGCTGAGTGATGACACGCTAGAAAAATCTAGAGAATACAGCAGCAAGCAACTCTGCAACCATACCCATGAACTTATATGTAGTAACTGCAAGATTGCCATGCCTTGGATAAAAGGGAATATTCCAAGAAATATATATAAATGAAGTTTTTCATCCATTCAGTGTCAGCAGTTGCTGTAGTGGGTCCCAATATTTCAAATGATTACGTTATAGGAATACTGTCTAATGTTTGTATACTACCTTGATTCTGCTTGTAAAAAAAAAAACATTTTATTGTGTATCTTGTCTAATGTTTGTTGATGTGCTTTCTGTGACTACTATCCCGGATTCCCTCGCCCAGGAGGGCTATGTAAATAAATGAATACATT
This sequence comes from Protopterus annectens, assembly GCF_019279795.1. Classification (NCBI taxonomy): domain Eukaryota; kingdom Metazoa; phylum Chordata; order Ceratodontiformes; family Protopteridae; genus Protopterus; species Protopterus annectens. The sequence goes on from NC_056747.1 coordinate 1,272,361,903, forward strand.
TACATCAAGTCCCCTCATTTAATTCATAAAATGCTTGCTTCACACACCACTCACATTCAGTGGCATTCTCAAGTACCAGAGTCTATTGTGCACTTCCTTAAATAATGCACTGCTGATTAACACAGAATCTATCCAGTTAACAATGTCTTTGTAGCTTATTAAGCGCAGTCTCCAAATCTCACATGTGAGAAGTAACACATGTCATATACATGCTTACATCATGGGTCTACATTATTGTAAGGCCACCCAGATACCCAGACACAATCCTCTAAAACAGTCTGTATTTCATCTGGTAGTGTAGATGTGCAAAATGTCTTCAATATCATCAACATTGCTTCATAGCTTCTGAGCTGCAATCTGAATCACCATTTCTTAAAATTTACTCTGTTAATTAAAAAAGAAAGCTAGTCAAGGCTAAAACAGACTAACTTTTTTTTATTGGTCACTTGTATCTCACAATACTTCCACTCATTATAATGGTATCAAAGACAAGAGCATCACTGGATGCATCCATCAGCTGTAGCATGATGGGTCAACACGTCCCTATATGTAGGAACAGCAGATGAAGCAGTGGTGCAGCGGTAGCGTTGTCGCTTCACAGCAAGAGGTTCTCTGGTTTGATTCACGGCTGGAGTGCCTTCTGTGCGGAGTCTGCATGTCCTCCCTGCATTTGTGTGGATTTTTCTCTGGGTGCTCCGGTTTCCTCCCATGTTACAAAGACATACATCTGGAGTGTTTCTCCCTGGGCCTCCGCTGAAAATTGGCTTCATTCCAATTGGACTTTCCCGGTAAACAAATGTTAAATAAATAAAATAAATAAAAAGCAGGATGAATCTGAAGAGGATATGTCACATGAATACATTCTGGAACTTTCTATAAAATATTCTCAGGAAACAAAGAAGAAGCTCTCAGTCCAGAAGAAAATGATCTATAGGATGGCCTGCTTGACTTAACAAAGATGGAGAGACATATTAACATCGATGAAAGAAACAGATTAAATAAGACCCAAAATGTTAGAAGACTGGTAAAACAGATGAATACAGTAATCAGGTCTATTAAGAGAAATTCATGTGACATAACAGAAATAAATAGGATATATTACAGTGTGACAAAGTAATAATACACTAACAAAGGAAAGGAAGCAGACAAGTAGAATGCCATTACGGAAGCATCAACTAGAGAAAACTGCAAAGCAATTAACGCAAGAAGTACCAGTGTTGAAGGAATACGCAAAAGAGAACAGATCATCAAAGATGCTTTAATAAGAAAGGTGTGGCAAAAGTAATACACAGTATCCAAACAAACCAGCATTTATCATATACTATTTCAAACAATAAACTGAAGATATCAGCACAGGCAGAAAAAACTTAGAAAGTGCACAGATAAATATAAAGGAAAACTACATAAGCAAGTTACTGATGACCAAAGAAAGTTTTATAGAGACCTAAGAACCAGAGAAAAGGGAAAGAAACACCACCAAAAAAGAAGGAAAAGTATTCATGAATACCCTGCTGAACCTAGCAAAGATACTGAATGGATATAAGAATTAAAAGAAACAATAAAGACGTGTGATGTAGAGGATATGAAATGGAATGAAATAACACACAGAGAACTTGAGACAAAACTAAGAAAATATCCTAAACGGAAAACCCTGAGCACAGACACAGTGCCTAACTTCTGGTTAAAGGCATTAACATCTTTACACAATGATTTAGCTCTGAGAAAGAATTACTTATATGAGCACCCCAAACAGACACCAACATGGTTAACAATAGGATGCTACTCCTTAAAAGTAAACCTGCAAGCCATCCTGAGATCTATAGACCAATACCATGCCATATGACAATTTACAAATTGTGTACCAGATGTAGACAGATTTTATAGTCATCTGGAAAAAATCAATAATATCAGTAGAACAAAGGATCATCTATTGGTAAGTAAAGCCATAACTGAGAGTTGTAAAAAGTGGCAGACTGTAAGTATAACATGGATAGATTACAAAAAAGCATTTAATAACATCCTGCATTCATGCATAAAGGAATGCTTTCCTGATGTATAAGATCAATTATGATTCCGTGACAATGAAACAGCAGCAAACTACTTTGAAAATGAGCCATGGCAAAGGGCAAATTATTATTTGTAATATTATTTTTAAATTATTTTTATAGAAAACAGCTTATTTCCCACCTTAACAACTCCTGGGCATGCAACTGCCTAGCACTTGGCTGACATATTCTAACTCCTTTCACCTACCCACTATCCAGCCTCTTTAAAACTCCCACAGATGCACTCTATATTATCACACATTACTTGTAACTGCCTAGTACCTGGCTGACATATTCTAACTCCTTTCCCCTATCTACTATCCAATATCTTGAAAACTCCCACAGATGCACTATATATTACCACATGTTACTTGTAACTGCCTAGCACCTGGCTGACATATTCTAACTCCTTTCCCCTACCCACTATCCAACCATTTTAAAACTCCCACAGATGCACTATATATTATCACACATTACTTGTAACTGCCTAGTACCTGGCTGACATATTCTAATGCCTTTCCCCTACCCACTATCCAACCTATTAAAAATTCTCACAGATGCGATGCACTATATATTATCACACTTTACTTGTAACGAACAAGCACCAGGCTGACATATTCAAACTCTTTTCCCCTACCCACTATCCAACCTCTTCTTTAAAATTCCACAGATGCACTATATATTATCACACGGTACTTGTAACTGCCTATCACCTGGCTGACATATTCTAACTCCTTTCCCCTACCCACTATCTAACCTCTTTAAAACTCCCACAGATGCACTATATGTTACCACACGTTACTTGTAACTGCCTAGCACCTGGCAGACATATTCTAACTCCTTTCCCCTACCCACTATCCAACCTCTTTAAAACTCCCACAGATGCACTATATATTACCCCACGTTACTTGTAACTGCCTAGCACCTGGCAGACATATTCTAACTCCTTTCCCTTACCTACTATCCAACCTCTTTAAAACTCTCACAGATAAACTATATATTATCACAAATTACCTATAATGGCCTAGCACCAGGCTGACATATTCTAACACCTTTCCGCTACCCACCATCCAACCGCTTTAAGACTCCCACAGATGCACTATATATTACCACACGTCACTTGTAACAGCCTAGCACCTGATTGACATATTCTAACTCCTTTGTATTACCCACTAAAGAACCTCCTCTTTAAAACTCCCACAATGCACCATATATTATCACATATTACTTGTAACTGACTAGCACCTGGCTGACATATTCTTACTCCTTTCCCCAACCCACTATCCAGCCTCTTTAAAACTCCCACAGATGCATAATATATTATCAGACATTACTTGTAACTGCCTAGGACCTGGCTGACATATTCTAAATCCTTTCATCTACCCAATATCCAACCTCTTTAAAACTCCCACAGATGCACTATATATTACCACACGTTACTTGTAACTGCCAAGCACCTGGATGACATATTCTAACTCCTTTCCCCTACCCAGTATCCAACCTCTTTAAAACTCCCACAGATGCACTGTACATTATCACACGTTACTTGTAACTGCCTAGCACCTGGCTGACATATTCTAACTCCTTTCCTCTACCCACTATCCCACCTCTTTCAAACTCCCACAGATGCACTATATATTATCACACGTTACTTGTAACTGCCTATCACCTGGCTGACATATTCTAACTCCTTTCCCCTACCCACTATCTAACCTCTTTAAAACTCCTACAGATGCACTATATATTACCGCACATTACTTGTAACTGACTAGCACCTGGCTGACATATTCTAACTCCTTTCCCCTACCCACTATCCAGCCTCTTTACAACTCTCACAGATACACTATATATTACCACACGTTACTTGTAACTGCCAAGCACCTGGATGACATATTCTAACTCCTTTCCCCTACCCAGTATCCAACCTCTTTAAAACTCCCACAGATGCACTGTACATTATCACACGTTACTTGTAACGGCCTAGCACCTGGCTGACATATTCTAACACCGTTCCCCTACCCACCATCCAACCGCTTTAAACTCCCACAGATACACTATATATTACCACACGTTACTTGTAACTGCCAAGCACCTGGATGACATATTCTAACTCCTTTCCCCTACCCAGTATCCAACCTCTTTAAAACTCCCACAGATGCACTGTACATTATCACACGTTACTTGTAACTGCCTAGCACCTGGCTGACATATTCTAACTCCTTTCCTCTACCCACTATCCCACCTCTTTCAAACTCCCACAGATGCACTATATATTATCACACGTTACTTGTAACTGCCTATCACCTGGCTGACATATTCTAACTCCTTTCCCCTACCCACTATCCAGCCTCTTTACAACTCTGACAGATGCATAATATATTATCAGACATTACTTGTAACTGCCTAGGACCTGGCTGACATATTCTAAATCCTTTCATCTACCCAATATCCAACCTCTTTAAAACTCCCACAGATGCACTATATATTACCACACGTTACTTGTAACTGCCAAGCACCTGGATGACATATTCTAACTCCTTTCCCCTACCCAGTATCCAACCTCTTTAAAACTCCCACAGATGCACTGTACATTATCACATGTTACCTGTAACTGCCTAGCACCTGGCTGACATATTCTAACTCCTTTCCTCTACCCAATATCCCACCTCTTTCAAACTCCCACAGATGCACTATATAGTATCACACGTTACTTGTAACTGCCTATCACCTGGCTGACATATACTAACTCCTTTCCCCTACCCACTATCTAACCTCTTTAAAACTCCTACAGATGCACTATATATTACATTATTACTTGTAACTGACTAGCACCTGGCTGACATATTCTAACTCCTTTCCCCTACCCACTATCCAGCCTCTTTACAACTCTCACAGATACACTATATATTATCAGATGTTACTTGTAACGGCCTAGCACCTGGCTGACATATTCTAACACTGTTCCCCTACCCAGCATCCAACCACTTTAAACTCCCACAGATGCACTATATATTACCACACGTTACTTGTAACTGCCAAGCACCTGGATGACATATTCTAACTCCTTTCCCCTACCCAGTATCCAACCTCTTTAAAACTCCCACAGATGCACTGTACATTATCACACGTTACTTGTAACTGCCTAGCACCTGGCTGACATATTCTAACTCCTTTCCTCTACCCACTATCCCACCTCTTTCAAACTCCCACAGATGCACTATATATTATCACACGTTACTTGTCTGCCTATCACCTGGCTGACATATTCTAACTCCTTTCCCCTACCCACTATCCAGCCTCTTTACAACTCTCACAGATACACTATATATTATCAGATGTTACTTGTAACGGCCTAGCACCTGACTGACATATTCTTACTCCTTTCCCCAAGCCATTATCCAACCTCTTTAAAACTCTGACAGATGCATAATATATTATCAGACATTACTTGTAACTGCCTAGCACCTGGCTGACATATTCTAACTCCTTTCATCTACCCACTATCCAACGTCCTCTTTAAAACTCTCACAAGTGCACTATATATTATCACACATTACTTCTAACTGCCTAGCACCTGGCTGACATGTTCTAACTCCTTTCCCTACCCACTATCCAACCTCCTCTTTAAAACTCCCACAAGTGCACTATATATTACCACACGTTACTTGTAACTGCCTAGCTCCCGCTGACGTATTCTAACTCCTTTCCCCTACCAACTATCCAACCTCCTCTTTAAAACTCCCACAGATGCACTATATATTATCACACGTTACTTGTAACTGCCTAGCACCTGGCAGACACATTCTAACTCCTTTCCCCTACCCACTATCCAACCTCTTTAAAACTCCCACAGATGCACTTTATATTATCACACGTTACTTGTAACTGCCTAGCACCTGGCTGACATATTCTAACACCTTTCCCCTACCCACTATCCAACCTTTTTAAAACTCCCACAGATGCACAATATATTACTGCACATTACTTGTAACTGCTTAGCAACTGACTGACAATTTTTAACTCCTTCCTCCTACCCAATATCCAACTTATTTAAAACTTCCCGAGATGCACTATATATTATCACATGTTACTTGTAACTAACGAGCACCTGGCTGATATATTCTAACTCCTTTCCACTACCCACTATCCAACCTCCTCTTTAAACCTCCCACAGATGCACTATATATTATCACACGTTACTTGTAACTGCCTAGCACCTGGCTGACACATTCTAACTCCTTTCCCCTACCCACTATTCAACCTCTTTAAAACTCCCACAGATGCACTATATATTACCACAAGTTACTTTTAACTGCCTAGCACCTGGCTGACATAGTCTAACTCCTTTCTCCTACCCACTACCTAACCTCCTCTTTAAAACTCCCACAGATGCATTATATATTATCACACGTTACTTTTAACTGCCTAGCACCTGGCTGACATATTTTAACTCTTTTCCCCTACCCACTATCCAACCTCTTAAAAACTCCCACAGATGCACTATATATTACCACAAGTTACTTGTAACTGCCTAGCACCTGGCTGACATATTCAAATGCCTTTCCCCTACCCACTATCCAAACTTTTTAAAACTCCCACAGATGCCCTATATATTACTACACTTTACTTCTAACTGCCTAGCACCTGGCTGACATATTCTAACTCCTTTCCCCTACCCACTATCCAAGCGTCTCTTTAAAACTCCCACAGATGCATTATATATTATCACACGTTACTTTTAACTGCCTAGCACCTGGCTGACATATTCTAACTCCTTTCCCTTACCCACTATCCAAGCGTCTCTTTAAAACTCCCACAGATGCACTATATATTATCACATGTTACTTGTAACTGAGTAGCACCTGGCTGACATATTTTAACACCTTTCCCCTACCCACTAGCCAACCTCTTTAAAACTCCCACAGATGCACTATATATTATCACACGTTACTTGTAACTGCCTATCACCTGGCTGACATATTCAAATGCCTTTCCCCCACCCACTATCCAACCTGCTCTTTAAAACTCCCACAGATGCACTATATATTAACACACATTACTTGTAACTGCCTAGCACCTGGCTGACATATTCTAAGTCCTTTTCCCTACCCACGATCGAACCTCTTTAAAACTCCCACAGATGCACTATATATTCTCACACATTACTTATAACTGCCTAGCACCTGACTGACATATTCTAATTCCTTTCCCTTAACCACTACCCAACCTCCTCTTTAAACCTCCCACAGATGCACTATATTTTATCACATGTTACTTGTAACTGCCTAGCACCTGGCTGACATATTCTAACTCCTTTCCCCTACCCACTATCCAACCTCCTCTTTAAAACTCACACAGATGCACTATATATTATCACTCGTTACTTGTAACTGCCTAGCACCTGGCTGACATATTCTAAGTCCTTTCCCCTAGCCATTATCCAACCTCCTCTTTAAAACTCACACAGATGCACTATATATTATCACGTTACTTGTAAATGCCTAGCACCTGGCAGACATATTCTAACACATTTCCCCTACTCACTATCCAACCTGTTTAAAATTCTCACAGATGCAGTATGTATTACCACACGTTACTTGTAACTGCCTAGCACCTGGCTAACATATTCTAACTCCTTTCCCCTACCCACTATCCAACCTGCTCTTTAAACTCCCACAGATGCACTATATATTACCACACGTTACTTGTAACTGCCTAGCACCTGGCTGACATATTCTAAGTCCTTTTCCCTACCCACTATCCAACCTCTTTAAAACTCCCACAGATGCACTATATATTACCGCACATTACTTATAACTGCCTAGCACATGGCTGACGTATTCTAACTCCTTTCCCTTACCCACTATCCAACCTCTGTAAAACTCCCACAGATGCACTATATATTATCACATGTTACTTGTAACTGTCTAGCACCTGGATGACATATTCAAACTCCTTTCCCCTACCCACTTTCCAACGTCTTTAACACTCCCACAGATGCACAATATATTATCACACTTTACTTGTAACTGCCTAACACCAGGCTGAGATATTCTAAGTCCTTTCCCCTACCCACTATCCAACCTCTGTAAAACTCCCACAGATGCACTATATATTATCACACGTTACTTGTAACTGCCTAGCACCTGGCTGACATATTCTAAGTCCTTTTCCCTACCCACTATCCAACCTCTTTAAAACTCCCACAGATGCACTATATATTACCGCACATTACTTATAACTGCCTAGCACATGGCTGACGTATTCTAACTCCTTTCCCTTACCCACTATCCAACCTCTGTAAAACTCCCACAGATGCACTATATATTATCACATGTTACTTGTAACTGTCTAGCACCTGGATGACATATTCTAACTCCTTTCCCCTACCCACTTTCCAACGTCTTTAACACTCCCACAGATGCACAATATATTATCACACTTTACTTGTAACTGCCTAACACCAGGCTGAGATATTCTAAGTCCTTTCCCCTACCCACTATCCAACCTCTGTAAAACTCCCACAGATGCACTATATATTACCACACGTTACTTGTAACTGCCTAGCACCTGGCTGACATATTCTAAGTCCTTTTCCCTACCCACTATCCAACCTCTTTAAAACTCCCACAGATGCACTATATATTACCGCACATTACTTATAACTGCCTAGCACATGGCTGACGTATTCTAACTCCTTTCCCTTACCCACTATCCAACCTCTGTAAAACTCCCACAGATGCACTATATATTATCACATGTTACTTGTAACTGCCTAGCCCTGGATGACATATTCTAACTCCTTTCCCCTACCCACTATCCAACCTCTTTAAGACTCCCACAGAGGCACTATATATTATCAGACGTTACTTGTAACTGCCTAGCACCTGGCTGACATATTCTAACTCCTTTCATCTACCCACTATCCAACCTCCTCTTTAAAACTCCCACAGATGCACTATATATTATCACATGTTACATGTAACTTCCTAGCACCTAGCTGACATATTCTAACTCCTTTCCCCTACCCACTATCCCACCTCTTTAAGACTCCCACAGATGCAGTATATATTATCACACATTACTTGTAACTGCCTAACACCTGGCTGACATGTTCTAACTCCTTTCCCCTACCCACTATCCAACCTCCTCTTTAAAACTCCCACAAGTGCACTATATATTATCACACATTACTTGTAACTGCCTAGCTCCTGGCTGAGGTATTCTAACTCCTTTCCCCTACCTACTATCCAACCTACTCTTTAAAACTCCCTCAGATGCACTATTTATTACTACACATTACTTGTAACTGCTTAGCAACTGACTGACATATTTTAACTCCTTTCTCCTACCCACTATCCAACATCTTTAAAACTTCCAAAGATGCACTATATATTATCACATGTTACTTGTAACTTCCGAGCACCTGGCTGACATATTCTAACTCCTTTCCCCTACCCACTATCCAACCTCTTCTTTAAAACTCCCACAGATGGACTAAATATTATCACACGTTACTTGTAACTGCCTAGCACCTGGCTAACATATTCAAACACCTTTCCCCTACCCACTATCCAACCTCTTTAAAACTCCCACAGATGCAATATATATTACCACACATTACTTGTAACAGCCTAGCAGCTGGCTGACACATTCTAACCCCTTTCCCCTACCCACTATCGATCCTTTTTAAAAATCTCAGAGATGCACAATATATTATCACACGTTACTTGTAACTGCCTATCACCTGGCTGGCATATTCTAACTCCTTTCTCCTATGCAGTATCCAACCTCCTCTTTAAAACTCCCACAGATAGACTATATATTATCACATGTTTTTTTGTATCTGCCTAGCACCTGGCTGATGTATTCTAACTCCTTTCCCCTACCTACTATCCAACCTCTTTAAAACTCCCACAGATGCACTATATATTATCACATGTTACTTGTAACTGCCTAACACCTGGCTGACATATTCTAACTCCTCTCCCCTACCCACTATCCAACCTCTTTAAAACACCCACAGATGCACTATATATTATCACACGTTACTTGTAACTGCCTAGCACCTGGCTGACATATTCTAACTCCTCTCCCCTACCCACTATCCAACCTCCTCTATAAAACTCCCACAGATGCACTATATATTATCACAAGTTACTTGTAACTGCCTAGCACCTGGCTGACATATTCTAACTCTTTTCCCCTACCCACTATCCAACCTGCTCTTTAAAACTCCCACAGATGCACTATATATTACCACTCATTACTTGTAACTGCCTAGCACCTCTCTAACATATTTTAAGTTCTTTCCCATACCCACTATCCAACCTCTTTAAAACTTCCACAGATGCACTGTATATTACCGCGCATTACTTATAATGGCCTAGCACCTGGTTGACATATTCTAACTCCTTTCCCCTACCCAGTATCCAAACTCTTAAAAACTCCTACAGATGCACTACATATTATCACACGTTACGTGTAACTGTCTAGCACCTGGCTGACATATTCTAACTCCTTTCCCCTACCCACTATCCAAACTCTTAATTCTCCACAGATGCACTATATATTATCCCACGTTACTTGTAACTGCCTAGCACCTGGCTGACATATTCTAATTCCTTTCCCCTACACACTTTCCAACCTCTTTAAAACTCCCAGATGCACAATATATTATCACACGTTATTTGTAACTGCCTAGCACCTGGCTGACATATTCTAACTCCTTTCCCCTACCCACTATCTAACCCCTTAAAAACTGCCACAATGCACTATATATTACCACACGTTACTTGTAACTGCCTAGCAGCTGGCGGACATATTCTAACTCCTTACCCCTACCCACTGTCCAACCTATTTTATAAAACTCACACAGATGCACTATATATTATCACACGTTATTTGTAACTGCCTAGCACCTCGCTGGCATATTCTAACTCCTTTCCCCTAACCACTATCCAACCTCCTCTTTAAATCTCCCACAGATTCACTATATATTGCCACACGTTACTTGTAACTGCCTAGCACCTGGATGACATATTCTAACTCCTTTCCCCTACCCAGTATCCAACCTCTTTAAAACTCCCACAGATGCACTGTACATTATCACACGTTACTTGTAACTGCCTAGCACCTGGCTGACATATTCTAACTCCTTTCCTCTACCCAATATCCCACCTCTTTCAAACTCCCACAGATGCACTATATATTATCACACGTTACTTGTAACTGCCTATCACCTGGCTGACATATACTAACTCCTTTCCCCTACCCACTATCTAACCTCTTTAAAACTCCTACAGATGCACTATATATTACCGCACATTACTTGTAACTGACTAGCACCTGGCTGACATATTCTAACTCCTTTCCCCTACCCACTATCCAGCCTCTTTACAACTCTCACAGATACACTATATATTATCAGATGTTACTTGTAACGGCCTAGCACCTGACTGACATATTCTTACTCCTTTCCCCAAGCCATTATCCAACCTCTTTAAAACTCTGACAGATGCATAATATATTATCAGACATTACTTGTAACTGCCTAGCACCTGGCTGACATATTCTAACTCCTTTCATCTACCCACTATCCAACGTCCTCTTTAAAACTCTCACAAGTGCACTATATATTATCACACATTACTTCTAACTGCCTAGCACCTGGCTGACATGTTCTAACTCCTTTCCCCTACCCACTATCCAACCTCCTCTTTAAAACTCCCACAAGTGCACTATATATTACCACACGTTACTTGTAACTGCCTAGCTCCCGGCTGACGTATTCTAACTCCTTTCCCCTACCAACTATCCAACCTCCTCTTTAAAACTCCCACAGATGCACTATATATTATCACACGTTACTTGTAACTGCCTAGCACCTGGCAGACACATTCTAACTCCTTTCCCCTACCCACTATCCAACCTCTTTAAAACTCCCACAGATGCACTTTATATTATCACACGTTACTTGTAACTGCCTAGCACCTGGCTGACATATTCTAACACCTTTCCCCTACCCACTATCCAACCTTTTTAAAACTCCCACAGATGCACAATATATTACTGCACATTACTTGTAACTGCTTAGCAACTGACTGACAATTTTTAACTCCTTCCTCCTACCCAATATCCAACTTATTTAAAACTTCCCGAGATGCACTATATATTATCACATGTTACTTGTAACTAACGAGCACCTGGCTGATATATTCTAACTCCTTTCCACTACCCACTATCCAACCTCCTCTTTAAACCTCCCACAGATGCACTATATATTATCACACGTTACTTGTAACTGCCTAGCACCTGGCTGACACATTCTAACTCCTTTCCCCTACCCACTATTCAACCTCTTTAAAACTCCCACAGATGCACTATATATTACCACAAGTTACTTTTAACTGCCTAGCACCTGGCTGACATAGTCTAACTCCTTTCTCCTACCCACTACCTAACCTCCTCTTTAAAACTCCCACAGATGCATTATATATTATCACACGTTACTTTTAACTGCCTAGCACCTGGCTGACATATTTTAACTCTTTTCCCCTACCCACTATCCAACCTCTTAAAAACTCCCACAGATGCACTATATATTACCACAAGTTACTTGTAACTGCCTAGCACCTGGCTGACATATTCAAATGCCTTTCCCCTACCCACTATCCAAACTTTTAAAACTCCCACAGATGCCCTATATATTACTACACTTTACTTCTAACTGCCTAGCACCTGGCTGACATATTCTAACTCCTTTCCCCTACCCACTATCCAAGCGTCTCTTTAAAACTCCCACAGATGCATTATATATTATCACACGTTACTTTTAACTGCCTAGCACCTGGCTGACATATTCTAACTCCTTTCCCTTACCCACTATCCAAGCATCTCTTTAAAACTCCCACAGATGCACTATATATTATCACATGTTACTTGTAACTGAGTAGCACCTGGCTGACATATTTTAACACCTTTCCCCTACCCACTTGCCAACCTCTTTAAAACTCCCACAGATGCACTATATATTATCACACATTACTTGTAACTGCCTATCACCTGGCTGACATATTCAAATGCCTTTCCCCCACCCACTATCCAACCTGCTCTTTAAAACTCCCACAGATGCACTATATATTAACACACATTACTTGTAACTGCCTAGCACCTGGCTGACATATTCTAAGTCCTTTTCCCTACCCACGATCGAACCTCTTTAAAACTCCCACAGATGCACTATATATTCTCACACATTACTTATAACTGCCTAGCACCTGACTGACATATTCTAATTCCTTTCCCTTAACCACTACCCAACCTAATCTTTAAACCTCCCACAGATGCACTATATTTTATCACATGTTACTTGTAACTGCCTAGCACCTGGCTGACATATTCTAAGTCCTTTCCCCTACCCACTATCCAACCTCCTCTTTAAAACTCACACAGATGCACTATATATTATCACTCGTTACTTGTAACTGCCTAGCACCTGGCAGACATATTCTAACACATTTCCCCTACTCACTATCCAACCTCTTTAAAATTCTCACAGATGCAGTATGTATTACCACACGTTACTTGTAACTGCCTAGCACCTGGCTAACATATTCTAACTCCTTTCCCCTACCCACTATCCAACCTCTTTAAAACTCCCACAGATGCACTATATATTACCGCACATTACTTATAACTGCCTAGCACATGGCTGACGTATTCTAACTCCTTTCCCTTACCCACTATCCAACCTCTGTAAAACTCCCACAGATGCACTATATATTATCACGTTACTTGTAACTGTCTAGCACCTGGATGACATATTCTAACTCCTTTCCCCTACCCACTTTCCAACGTCTTTAACACTCCCACAGATGCACAATATATTATCACACTTTACTTGTAACTGCCTAACACCAGGCTGAGATATTCTAAGTCCTTTCCCCTACCCACTATCCAACCTCTGTAAAACTCCCACAGATGCACTATATATTATCACATGTTACTTGTAACTGCCTAGCAACTGGCTGACATATTCTAACTCCTTTCCTCTACCCATTATCCAACCACCTCTTTAAAATTCCCACAGGTGCTCCATATATATTCACATGTTACTTGTAACTGCCTAGCCCTGGATGACATATTCTAACTCCTTTCCCCTACCCACTATCCAACCTCTTTAAGACTCCCACAGAGGCACTATATATTATCAGACATTACTTGTAACTGCCTAGCACCTGGCTGACATATTCTAACTCCTTTCATCTACCCACTATCCAACCTCCTCTTTAAAACTCCCACAGATGCACTATATATTATCACATGTTACATGTAACTTCCTAGCACCTAGCTGACATATTCTAACTCCTTTCCCCTACCCACTATCCCACCTCTTTAAGACTCCCACAGATGCAGTATATATTATCACACATTACTTGTAACTGCCTAACACCTGGCTGACATGTTCTAACTCCTTTCCCCTACCCACTATCCAACCTCCTCTTTAAAACTCCCACAAGTGCACTATATATTATCACACATTACTTGTAACTGCCTAGCTCCTGGCTGAGGTATTCTAACTCCTTTCCCCTACCTACTATCCAACCTACTCTTTAAAACTCCCTCAGATGCACTATTTATTACTACACATTACTTGTAACTGCTTAGCAACTGACTGACATATTTTAACTCCTTTCTCCTACCCACTATCCAACATCTTTAAAACTTCCAAAGATGCACTATATATTATCACATGTTACTTGTAACTTCCGAGCACCTGGCTGACATATTCTAACTCCTTTCCCCTACCCACTATCCAACCTCTTCTTTAAAACTCCCACAGATGGACTAAATATTATCACACGTTACTTGTAACTGCCTAGCACCTGGCTAACATATTCAAACACCTTTCCCCTACCCACTATCCAACCTCTTTAAAACTCCCACAGATGCAATATATATTACCACACATTACTTGTAACAGCCTAGCAGCTGGCTGACACATTCTAACCCCTTTCCCTACCCACTATCGATCCTTTTTAAAAATCTCAGAGATGCACAATATATTATCACACGTTACTTGTAACTGCCTATCACCTGGCTGGCATATTCTAACTCCTTTCTCCTATGCAGTATCCAACCTCCTCTTTAAAACTCCCACAGATAGACTATATATTATCACATGTTTTTTTGTATCTGCCTAGCACCTGGCTGATGTATTCTAACTCCTTTCCCCTACCTACTATCCAACCTCTTTAAAACTCCCACAGATGCACTATATATTATCACATGTTACTTGTAACTGCCTAACACCTGGCTGACATATTCTAACTCCTCTCCCCTACCCACTATCCAACCTCTTTAAAACACCCACAGATGCACTATATATTATCACACGTTACTTGTAACTGCCTAGCACCTGGCTGACATATTCTAACTCCTCTCCCCTACCCACTATCCAATCTCCTCTATAAAACTCCCACAGATGCACTATATATTATCACAAGTTACTTGTAACTGCCTAGCACCTGGCTGACATATTCTAACTCTTTTCCCCTACCCACTATCCAACCTGCTCTTTAAAACTCCCACAGATGCACTATATATTACCAGTCATTACTTGTAACTGCCTAGCACCTCTCTAACATATTTTAAGTTCTTTCCCATACCCACTATCCAACCTCTTTAAAACTTCCACAGATGCACTGTATATTACCGCGCATTACTTATAATGGCCTAGCACCTGGTTGACATATTCTAACTCCTTTCCCCTACCCAGTATCCAAACTCTTAAAAACTCCTACAGATGCACTACATATTATCACACGTTACGTGTAACTGTCTAGCACCTGGCTGACATATTCTAACTCCTTTCCCCTACCCACTATCCAAACTCTTTTAATTCTCCACAGATGCACTATATATTATCCCACGTTACTTGTAACTGCCTAGCACCTGGCTGACATATTCTAATTCCTTTCCCCTACCCACTTTCCAACCTCTTTAAAACTCCCAGATGCACAATATATTATCACACGTTATTTGTAACTGCCTAGCACCTGGCTGACATATTCTAACTCCTTTCCCCTACCCACTATCTAACCCCTTAAAAACTGCCACAATGCACTATATATTACCACACGTTACTTGTAACTGCCTAGAAGCTGGCGGACATATTCTAACTCCTTACCCCTACCCACTGTCCAACCTACTTTATAAAACTCACACAGATGCACTATATATTATCACACGTTATTTGTAACTGCCTAGCACCTCGCTGGCATATTCTAACTCCTTTCCCCTAACCACTATCCAACCTCCTCTTTAAATCTCCCACAGATTCACTATATATTGCCACACGTTACTTGTAACTGCCTAGCACCTGGCTGACATATTCTAACTCCTTTCCCCTTACCCACTATCCAACCTTTTTAAAACTCCCACAGATGCACTATATATTATCACACTTTACTTGTAACTGCCTAGCACATGGCTGACATATTCTAACTCCTTTCCCCTATCCACTATCCAACTTCCTCTTTAAAACTCACACAGATGCACTATATATTATCACATGTTACTAGTAACTGCCTAGCACCTGGCTGACATATTCTAACTCCGTTCCCCTACCAACTATCCAACCACTTTAAAACTCATACAGATGCACTATATATTATCACACGTTACTTGTAACTGCCTAGCACTTGGCTGACATATTCAAATGCCTTTCCCCTACCCACTATCCAAACTTTTTAAAACTCCCACAGATTCCCTATATATTAGCACACATTACTTGTAACTGCCTAGCACCTGGCTGACATATTCTAATTCCTTTCCCTTACCCACTATCCAAGCGTCTCTTTAAAACTCCCACAGATGCACTATATATTACCACTCGTTACTTGTAACTGCCTAGCACCTGGCTGACATATTCTAATTCCTTTCCCTTACCCACTATCCAAGCGTCTCTTTAAAACTCCCACAGATGCACTATATTTTGTCACACGTTAGTTGTAACTGCCTAGCACCTGGATGACATATTCTAACTCCTTTCCCCTACCCACTATCCAACCTCTTAAAAACTCCTACAGATGCACTATATATTATCCAGGGGCGGCTCGTGGCATCGGGCTGCCGGACTGCAGCCACCTCAGCTAGACAGCTGAGTAGTTTATGTAGTTTTTTTATGTGAAAAAAAAAAAGAAAAATCTGTTTTTGTACAGTTTAAACACTTAAATTTCGAGTCCGCGACTCGGAATTACGTGCATGCGTATTGCGCGCTTCAATCGCAAGAGCGTTTTTTTTTTTTTCTAAACTCTTGCTGGGTTGCTGCAATGTTTTCATTGCAGCCCGGAGAAGCAAAGGAGGCATCATTCTGATGCCCAGAACTTCCCAGAAATCTATGCGGTTGACTCACAAACTGCATAGATATGGAAGGGGCTCGGACTGCGACGTCCGCAGGCACGTCATGACGTGCTTGCTGGGCAAATGCTACTGATTATTGTCGCTCTCTTCCGGCTTTTGTGCTGGGAAAAGCGAGAATCAGTCAGTCGGTTTTCGGCGTGGGATGGACCAGTGATCTTTTTTTTCCGTGTTGTTTAATTAGTTTTAGAAAACTTAAAACATTTTTTTTTTGATTTTTTTGGCTCAAGACAAAACAAAATTTTAGACTAGTCAGTCTGTCGTGGTCTGGTGGATTTATTGCTGCTTGAATCAGAATCAGTGGATTGGAATCAGGTCGACAACAGGTGAGTAGTTATTTATCAGTTGTCAAGCTTATGACCTATTGGACTTCAAGAAACTTAATTGCTGTAATCCCATATTGATATGTTTTGCTTCTGATATATATCAAGATTGGGTCTGAAAGAAGTTAATGCCTAACATTTGATCTGAAGTGAAAACTTATTTTATAATTTTGGAATGTATCTGTCACTTCGTCTGCTGCTGATACTTAAGATTATTTTTAGCCTGAACTGGGTCAGTATGGTGATACCTTCTGTGGCACTTCTGTGGCAGTGAATTCCAGTCTATACTTCCAAATGGAAGTAAATCAGACATTGCTTTATACACCAGGCAGAGTTCAGCTGTGAATAATCTGTAGCATATGGAGTATAGTAATAGTTCCTGAAGTTTTTCTGAATAGTTCAAGTTCCACAGTATTCTGATTTTATTTGTGAAGAACCACTGGACTTTTTCAAGTTGTTTTAGATGGTTTGTTTTTGGTTACAAAATGCAGCAATGTATACAACGATGTATCTGATCAGTGAGGTGCACAGTGGTACACTCTGCTCCGGTAGTATTGTTGCCTCACAGCTATAGGGTTTCTGGTTTGATTCTTGGTTGGGGTGACTTCTGTGTGGAGTCTGCATCTCCTCCCTGTGTTTGTGTGGATTTGCTCTGGTGCCCTGCCATTTTACAAAGACGTGTCTGCAGTATTAATCCCTGCGTCTCTGCTGAAAATTGTTTTTGTTCTGTCCGCAGTAAAATTGACAGGCATTTGAATTTCAGACTTCAGGTTCCTGAATGTTTAATTCCTTGCATAATTGATGGTGCAGTGGTAGTATTGTTGTCTCACAGCTATAGGTTTTCTGGTTTGATTCTTGGTTGGGGTGGCTTCTGTCTGCATCTTCTCCCTGTGTTTGTGTGGATTTGCTCTGGTGCCCTGCCATTTTACAAAGACGTGTCTGCAGTATTAATCCCTGCGTCTCTGCTGAAAATTGTTTTTGTTCTGTCCGCAGTAAAATTGACCGGCATTTGAATTTCAAACTTCATGTTCTTCAGACTACATAGTAGCACAACCTTTTTTTCTAGCAATTTTCTAAGTTTATAAGATGAATATTTTAAATTTGTCCCTATTTTTGGGACTGTATTCCCCCATTATTGGCTTCATCCAGGTTTTTGTGCTAAGGTTGACAGCTATGGCAAGAACTGAATTCACTGAATATGTTTGAGGGCTGTATTCCCTCATTACTGGGTTTGCCCAGGTCTTTTGTACTAAGAGATTGACAGCTATGGTGAGAACTGAATTCACTAAATGATAGCCATTTAAGTTTCTGTCTTCCTCTATTTACAAAGCAGCTGATGTGGCGTAGTGGTATGTTACTCTGACTGTTTTTTGCTCAGGGACCTTGGCAGTAAAATATATGGTGGCAACACAACATTTTATTCTAGCAACTTTCCAAGATTATACAAGCAATGTTTAATGTGTCCCTGTTTTTTGGGCTTTTGACCCCCCCCCCACAATACATTTTGGCTTTTTCCAGTTTTCTTGAGCTGGCGAGTTGAGATGCAGTTGAGTATTGAGTAGATTTTACAAGGAGCTGAGAGCTGCAGGGGAATAGAAGTTTAGTGCTTTGCCTAGTTAATACTATAGCACAACAGGTTGTCTACTTGCTTTTGATGCAGAAGGCTGTGGGTTCTACTCCCACAAGGGGTGGATGCTGCCTTACTGAGAATGTTCTCCTTGGTGAAGATACTATGAGTTCGTTATCAGTTTGCCATCCATTTCCTCTTGCAATATTATTACTAGCTTATCATTTTTTTAATGTAATATAGGCAATTTATTCCTGAGGGGCAACAGACACTTTATTTTTCGATGAAACCATGAAATATAAAGGTGATTGCTAGCAGCAACCGCTTCATTAGTTACAGATTTCTTTAATGTGGAATTATTTAGATGACTTACTTCAGAGATTGTGCATATGTACTGATAATGGACTGTAGAATTGTGCATATTTACTGATAAAGGTGGACTGTAGAATTGTGCATATTTACTGATAATGGTGGACTGTAGAATTGTGCATATTTACTAATAATGGTGGACTGTGGAATTGTGCATATTTACTAATAATGGTGGACTGTAGAATTGTGTATATTTACTAATAATGGTGGACTGTGGAAGTCTGAGTAGACTTTTTTATGATAAATGTTCTCAACTGGGCAGTTTTGCCATTATGGGTGCATATGGTTTGTTTCATTGCTTACTGGAAAAATGTTCAAAACAAATTTAAAACACCCTCTAACAAGTGTACTGTATTGTACAAGGAATATAATTTTAGTACAATGAGGAAGGTGTGTCAAAGAGCACATGTATGTTTCATATGCAAGGGGCCTATGATTCGAAAAGAGCCCAAAATTAATCTTTATCTGCCACTGGCAACATGTATTTTCTTTGAATGTGGGTTTCAATGCTGTTTCAATGAATGTGAGTTTCAAGGGCAGAGAAGTTTTAATGCTAAGTTTTCATTGTGAGACTGCGTTGCTTTGTTTAACAGATGACTTAGTGTTTGTGCTGTAAAATACAAAATAAAACTTTCAAATGAAGTCCAACTCATCATAGAAGTAAAGCAGTATGCACATTAGTGTTTATGGTAAACGGAGTGAAATAGTCAAGTAATGGTTCATTGGAATGGCTGCAGAGGCTCCATTCAACCATTATTTTGTCAGGGAGGGAAGGGCAGCAAACTCACAGGCCCAGCTGAACTATACCTCCCAACTGTCCAGATTTTCAAAGAATGAATAGATTTTGGCTTCTTATTTTTGGTTTGTTGTTCATAAAATTTGTAGTTTTAATTCCTAAATGATTTGCTAGCAGTCACTGAATAATAAGTTTCAGACTTCATAACCTTCAGAAAAATGCATGTTAAAATTAAGAGCTGTTCTATCAACTGTCTCAATTTATACAAGAGCAATTTTTAGTACTGTTTATATGTGCCCCCAATATATTTGGCCTTGTTCAGATTTACTGCATTAACAGATTGAGAGGTACATGCAAATAAATTGCTTTATAGAATTAGGCATAGCCAACCTCTCAACTGTCCCCAATTTTTGGCTCAAAATGTTGCTCTTCCCCCTAATAATCCCTCCACAAAATAGCAATTTTGGAAGAAAACATGGAGGGTTTACAATTAAGAAATAACTGTAATAATCAAAGTTATAGATTACTTGAAATGCATGTAGATTCTTTTATTTTGTCAGCTGCTCAAGGTAGCAGTACTAATATTAAAGTGTCCCTTCTTTGACAGGTAGCAGCTGTATTGTGTGTCTATTTTATATTTTTGCATCACATTTTTGGTCCATTTTTCATAAAATTGTGTTTTTTGGAAAATTAGTGACAAATCACTAAAGACTGAAGTTAGAAAATGACAGACATTTGAGTTTCAGATTTTATACCCTTCAGAAAATTCATACTAATGCAAGACCTATTCTATTATCTAAGTTTATTAGAGCAATATTTAAAAATTGTCCTTATTGTTGGGCCTTTGACCCACTTCTGTGTATGGCTTTGTCCATATTTCTTGCTCTTGAGGTTGAGAGGTATGACAAATGTGTCAGGGCCATCACAGTCAGCCAGAGAGATTTCAAATTGTGACATGCTTGTTGCACCCCACTCCCCCATGTAGTGACTCTGGATGTGTCCAAGCAAGGCAAGGAGTAGTTGTATCTACCTTGGATGGGTAGGACACACTGCATAAGTACTACAGTGGCTTTTCATCTGTCCTTGATTTTGCAGAATGGTCTGGTTTCTGTCATATTTTTGTACTGTTGATTTATGCTTATTACTCAAAGTGCCTGTTGCTCTGTGTTTAAGTAGCAATGCTTTAATGACCATAAGGTAAGCTTGTCTGATATCGTAAGATGCAAGTAAGCTTTAATAAGCATACTGTTAAAGAATTGCCAACATTGAAAGCCTTTCTGTTGTTGCCATGCAGAGAATACTTGACTGGATAATGTATAAGCCTTGGGTATTAAAGGACAGGATTCCATTATTTTAAAAGCTCATTACACTTGTTGGAGACTTCCAGTCATCTCTACAGACCTTACCCGTAAACTAAACAGAATGCCAATCATGTGTGGTCCATAACCTGTACAGTAATCCTTTAAGCAATGTATCTTGAGCTTGTTTCTTGTTTGCTTTTCATTTTTACTTTTATCATGTTTTCCCCATGAAACAAGTTGTCAGGCAGCAGGTCTTTTTGGATAAGAAACATTTTTACAAGTGGGGCATCACATAGATTTCTACTTTCAGCATGTTACTTGGTACTTTAATAAAGCTGAATATATTATAATTAGAACTGCAGTGCAAGGAGAAGTGGTTTGAGTTGAGTGCTTCTGGTTTTCTTATACTTGATTTTGACTGGCATTCCAGTGATGTATTTAAAAAGTAATTTATTTTTTCATGCCTCACAACCTTTTGTTTCCATATAGATATTAAGTAAGCTGTCATGCAGCCAATGCATTGAAATATTTTTATTCTTCTACACTTATTTTTGTCTTGATTGGACTTTCATAATGATGGTTTGCCACCCAGGGCAGCGTATTTAATTAAAGTTAGTTTTTTGTGGTTTTGTGCATAGCTCCTCCCCTTTATGGTTGACCACACCCCTTCCCCTTGACCCCGCCCATTCAGCTGTCTCCTGCAGCCCCCCTGTGATTTGAAGTCACCAGCCGCCACTGATATTACCACTACCACACATTACTTGTAACTGCCTAGCACCTGGTTGACATATTATAACTCCTTTACCCTACCCACTATCCAACCTCCTCTTTAAAACTCCCACATATGCACTATATATTATCACGTTACTTGTAAATGCCTAGCACCTGGCAGACATATTCTAACACATTTCCCCTACTCACTATCCAACCTCTTTAAAATTCTCACAGATGCAGTATATATTACCACACGTTACTTGTAACTGCCTAGCACCTGGCTGACATATTCTAACTCCTTTCCCCTACCCACTATCCAACCTGCTCTTTAAACTCCCACAGATGCACTATATATTATCACTCGTTACTTGTAACTGCCTAGGACCTGGCTGACATATTCTAAGTCCTTTCCCCTACCCACTATCCAACCTCTTTAAAACTCCCACAGATGCACTATATTTTATCAAACATTACTTGTAACTGCCTAGCACCTGGCTGATATATTCTAACTCCTTTCCCCTACCCACAATCCAACCTTTTAAAAACTCCTACAGATGCACTATATATTATCACATGTTACTTGTAACTGTCTAGCATCTGGATGACATATTCTAACTCCTTTCCTATACCAACTATCCCACGTCTTTAAGACTCCCACAGATGCACTGTATATTATCAGACGTTATTTGTAACTGCCTAACACCTGGCTGACATGTTCTAACTCCTTTCCCCTACCCACTATCCAACCTCCTCTTTAAAACTCCCACAAGTGCACTATATATTATCACACATTACTTGTAACTGCCTAGCTCCTGGCTGAGGTATTCTAACTCCTTTCCCCTACCTACTATCCAACCTACTCTTTAAAACTCCCTCAGATGCACTATTTATTACTACACATTACTTGTAACTGCTTAGCAACTGACTGACATATTTTAACTCCTTTCTCCTACCCACTGTCCAACATCTTTAAAACTTCCAAAGATGCACTATATATTATCACATGTTACTTGTAACTTCCGAGCACCTGGCTGACATATTCTAACTCCTTTCCCCTACCCACTATCCAACCTCTTCTTTAAAACTCCCACAGATGGACTAAATATTATCACACGTTACTTGTAACTGCCTAGCACCTGGCTAACATATTCAAACACCTTTCCCCTACCCACTATCCAACCTCTTTAAAACTCCCACAGATGCAATATATATTACCACACATTACTTGTAACAGCCTAGCAGCTGGCTGACACATTCTAACCCCTTTCTCCTACCCACTATCGATCCTTTTTAAAAGTCTCAGAGATGCACAATATGTTATCAGACGTTACTTGTAACTGCCTAGCACCTGGCTGGCATATTCTAACTCCTTTCTCCTATGCAGTATCCAACCTCCTCTTTAAAACTCCCACAGATAGACTATATATTATCACATGTTTTTTGTAACTGCCTAGCACCTGTCTGATATATTCTAACCCCTTTCCTTTACCCGCTATACAACCTCTTTAAAACACCCACAGATGCACTATATATTATCACACATTACTTGTAACTGCCTAGCACCTGGCTGACATATTCTAACTCCTCTCCCCTACCCACTATCCAACCTCCTCTGTAAAACTCCCACAGATGCACTATATATTATCACAAGTTACTTGTAACTGCCTAGCACCTGGCTGACATATTCTAACTCTTTTCCCCTACCCACTATCCAACCTGCTCTTTAAAACTCCCACAGATGCACTATATATTACCACTCATTACTTGTAACTGCCTAGCACCTCTCTAACATATTTTAAGTTCTTTCCCATACCCACTATCCAACCTCTTTAAAACTTCCACAGATGCACTGTATATTACCGCGCATTACTTATAACGGCCTAGCACCTGGTTGACATATTCTAACTCCTTTCCCCTACCCAGTATCCAATCTCTTAAAAACTCCTACAGATGCACTACATATTATCACATGTTACTTGTAACTGTCTAGCACCTGGCTGACATATTCTAACTCCTTTCCCCTACCCACTATCCAAACTCTTTTAATTCTCCACAGATGCACTATATATTATCCCACGTTACTTGTAACTGCCTAGCACCTGGCTGACATATTCTAACTCCTTTCCCCTACCCACTATCTAACCCCTTAAAAACTGCCACAATGCACTATATATTACCACACGTTACTTGTAACTGCCTAGCAGCTGGCGGACATATTCTAACTCCTTACCCCTACCCACTGTCCAACCTAATTTATAAAACTCACACAGATGCACTATATATTATCACACGTTATTTGTAACTGCCTAGCACCTCGCTGGTATATTCTAACTCCTTTCCCCTTAGCCACTATCCAACCTCTTTAAAACTCCCACAGATGCACTTTATATTATCACACTTCACTTGTAACTGCCTAGCACATGGCTGACATATTCTAACTCCTTTCCCCTATCCACTCTCCAACCTCCTCTTTAAAACTCCCACAGATGCACTATATATTATCACACATTACTTGTAACTGCCTAGCACCTGGTTGACATATTATAACTCCTTTACCCTACCCACTATCCAACCTCTTTATAACTCCCACAGACGCACTATTTATTACTACACATTACTTGTAACTGCTAAGCAACTGATTGACATATTTTAACTCCTTTCTCCTACCCACTATCCAACATCTTTAAAACTTCCAAAGATGCACTATATATTATCACATGTTACTTGTAACTTCCGAGCACCTGGCTGACATATTCTAACTCCTTTGCCCTACCCACTATCCAACCTCTTCTTTAAAACTCCCACAGATGGACTAAATATTATCACACGTTACTTGTAACTGCCTAGCACCTGGCTAACATATTCAAACACCTTTCCCCTACCCACTATCCAACCTCTTTAAAACTCCCACAGATGCAATATATATTACCACACGTTACTTGTAACAGCCTAGCACCTGGCTGACACATTCTAACCCCTTAACCCTACCCACTATCCATCCTTTTTAAAACTCCCAGAGATGCACAATATATTATCACACGTTACTTGTAACTGCCTAGCACCTGGCTGACATATTCTAACTCCTTTCTCCTACGCAGTATACAACCTCCTCTTTAAAACTCCCAAAGATAGACTATATATTATCACATGTTACTTGTATCTGCCTAGCACCTGGCTGATGTATTCTAACTCCTTTCCCCTACCCACTATCCAACCTCTTTAAAACTCCCACAGATGCACTATTTATTACTACACATTACTTGTAACTGCTTTGCAACTGACTGACATATTTTAACTCCTTTCTCCTACCCACTGTCCAACATCTTTAAAACTTCCAAAGATGCACTATATATTATCACATGTTACTTGTAACTTCCGAGCACCTGGCTGACATATTCTAACTCCTTTCCCCTACCCAGTATCCAATCTCTTAAAAACTCCTACAGATGCACTACATATTATCACACGTTACTTGTAACTGTCTAGCACCTGGCTGACATATTCTAACTCCTTTCCCCTACCCACTATCCAAATTCTTTTAATTCTCCACAGATGCACTATATATTATCCCACGTTACTTGTAATTGCCTAGCACCTGGCTGACATATTCTAACTCCTTTCCCCTACCCACTATCTAACCCCTTAAAAACTGCCACAATGCACTATATATTACCACACGTTACTTGTAACTGCCTAGCAGCTGGCGGACATATTCTAACTCCTTACCCCTACCCACTGTCCAACCTACTTTATAAAACTCACACAGATGCACTATATATTATCACACGTTATTTGTAACTGTCTAGCACCTCGCTGGCATATTCTAACTCCTTTCCCCTTACCCACTATCCAACCTCTTTAAAACTCCCACAGATGCACTTTATATTATCACACTTCACTTGTAACTGCCTAGCACCTGGCTGACATATTCTAACTCCTTTCCCCTATCCACTCTCCAACCTCCTCTTTAAAACTCCCACAGATGCACTATATATTATCACACATTACTTGTAACTGCCTAGCACCTGGTTGACATATTATAACTCCTTTACCCTAACCACTATCCAACCTCTTTATAACTCCCACAGACGCACTATTTATTACTACACATTACTTGTAACTGCTAAGCAACTGACTGACATATTTTAACTCCTTTCTCCTACCCACTATCCAACATCTTTAAAACTTCCAAAGATGCACTATATATTATCACATGTTACTTGTAACTTCCGAGCACCTGGCTGACATATTCTAACTCCTTTGCCCTACCCACTATCCAACCTCTTCTTTAAAACTCCCACAGATGGACTAAATATTATCACACGTTATTTGTAACTGCCTAGCACCTGGCTAACATATTCAAACACCTTTCCCCTACCCACTATCCAACCTCTTTAAAACTCCCACAGATGCAATATATATTACCACACGTTACTTGTAACAGCCTAGCACCTGGCTGACACATTCTAACCCCTTTCCCCTACCCACTATCCATCCTTTTTAAAACTCCCAGAGATGCACAATATATTATCACACGTTACTTGTAACTGCATAGCACCTGGCTGACATATTCTAACTCCTTTCTCCTACGCAGTATACAACCTCCTCTTTAAAACTCCCAAAGATAGACTATATATTATCACATGTTACTTGTATCTGCCTAGCACCTGGCTGATGTATTCTAACTCCTTTCCCCTAACTACTATCCAACCTCTTTAAAACTCCCACAGATGCACTATATATTATCACATGTTACTTGTAACTGCCTAACACCTGGCTAACATATTCTAACTCCTTTCCCTTAACCACTATCCAACCTCCTCTTTTAACTTCCCACACATGCACTATATATTATCACACGTTACTTGTAACTGCCTAGCACCTGGCTGATATATTCTAACCCCTTTCCCCTACCCACTATCCAACCTCTTTAAAACACCCACAGATGCACTATATATTATCACACGTTACTTGTAACTGCCTAACACCTGGCTGACATATTCTAACTCCTCTCCCCTACCCACTATCCACCCTCTTCTATAAAACTCACACAGATGCACTATATATTATCACACGTTACTTGTAACTGCCTAGCACCTGGCTGACATATTCTAACACCTTTCCCCTACCCACTATCCAAACTCTTTAAAACTCCCAAAGATGCACTATAAATTATCACACATTACTTCTAACTGCCTAGCACCTGGCTGACATATTCTAATGCCTTTCCCCTACCCACTATCCAAACTCTTTAAAACTCCCACAGATGCGCTATATATTACCACACGTTACTATTAACTGCCCAGCACCTGGCTGACATATTCTAACTCCTTTCCCCTACCCAGTATCCATCCTCTTAAAAATTCCTACAGATGCACTACATATTATCACACGTTACTTGTAACTGTCTAGCACCTGGCTGACATATTCTAACTACTTTCCCCTACCCACTATCCAAACTCTTTAAATTCTCCACAGATGCACTATATATTATTCCACGTTACTTGTAACTGCCTAGCACCTGGCTGACATATTCTAACTCCTTTCTACTACCCATTATCCAACCTCCTCTTTAAACCTCCCACAGATGCACTATATATTATCACACGTTACTTTTAACTGCCTAGCACCTGGCTGACATATTCTAACTCCTTTACCCTACCTACTATCCAACCTCTTTAAAACTCCCACAGATGAACTGTATATTACCATACTTTACTTGTAACTGCCTAGCACCTGGCTGGCATATTCTAACCCCTTTCCCCTACCCACAATCCAACCTCTTTAAATCTCCCACAGATTCACTATATAGTACCACACGTTACTTGTAACTGTCTAGCACCTGGCTGACATATTCTATCTCCTTTCACCTACCCACTATCCAACCTCCTCTTTAAAACTCACACGGATGCACTACATATTATCACATGTTACTTGTAACTGCCAAGCACCTGGCTGACATATTCTAAGTCCTTACCCCTACCCACTATCCAACCTCTTTAAAACTTCCACAGATGCACTATATATTACCACGTGTTACTTGAAACTGCCTAGCACCTGGCTGACATATTCTAACTCCTTTCCCCTACCCACTATCCAACCTGCTCTTTAAAACTCCCACACATGCACTATATATTATCACTTGTTACTTGTAACTGCCTAGCACCTGGCTGACATATTCTAAGTCCTTTCCCCTACCCACTATCCAACCTCTTTAAAACTCCCACAGATGCACTGTATATTACCGCACATTATTTATAACTGCATAGCACCTGACTGACATATTCTAACTCCTTTCCCTTACCCACTATCCAACCTCCTCTTTAAAACTCCCACAGATGCACTATATTTTATCAAACGTTACTTGTAACTGTCTAGCACCTGACTGACATATTCTAACTCCTTTCACCTACCCACTATCCAACCCCTTTTCATCTCCCACAGATGCACTATATATTATCCCACGTTACTTGTAACTGCGTAGCACCTCGCTGACATATTCTAAGTCATTTCCCCTACCCACTATCCAACCTCTTTAAAACTCTCACAGATGCACTATATATTATCACACATTACTTGTAACTGTGTAGCACCTCACTGACATATTCTAACTCCTTTCCCCTACCCACTATCCAACCTCTTTAAAACTCTCACAGATGCACTATATATTATCACACATTACTTATAACTGCCTAGCACCTGGCTGACATATTTTAATTCCTTTCCCTTACCCACTATCCAACCTCCTCTTTAAATCTCCCACAGATACACTATATATTATCACACGTTACCTGTAACTGCCTAGCACCTGGCTGACATATTCTAACACCTTTCCCCTACACACTATACAACCACTTTAAATCTCCCACAGATGCACTACATATTACCACATGTTACTTGTAACTGCCTAACACCAGGCTGTCATATTTTAACTCCTTTCCCCTACCTACTATCCAACCTCCTCTTTAAAACTCCCACAGATTCACTATATATTACAACACAATACTTATAACTGCCTAGCACCTGGCTGACATATTCTCACTCCTTTGCCCTAGCCACTATCCAACCTCCCCTTTAAAACTCTCACAGATGCACGCTATATTATCACACGTTACTTGTAACTGTCTATCACCTGGCTGACATGTTCTAACTCCTTTCCCCTACCCACTATCTAACCTCTTTAAAACTCCTACAGATGCATTATATATTATCACACGTTACTTGTAACTGCCTAGCACCTGGCTGACATATTCTAACTCCTTTCCCCCACCCACTATCCAACCTCCTCTTTAAAACTCCCACAGATGCACTATATATTATCACATGTTACTTGGAACTGCCTAGCACCAGGCTGACATATTCTAACTCCTTTCCCCTACCCACTATCCAACCACTATAAAACTCCCACAGATGCACTATATATTACCGCATGTTACTTGGAACTGCCTAGCACCTGGCTGACATATTCTAACTCCTTTCCCCTACCCACTATCCAACCTCCTCTTTAAAACTCCCACAAGTGCACTATATATTCTCACACGTTACTTGTAACTGCCTAGCACATGGCTGACATATTCTAACTCCTTTCCCCTACCCACTATCCAACCTCTTTAAAACTCCCACAGATGCACTATATGTTATAGCACATTACTTGTAACTGCCTAGCACCTGGCTGACATATTCTAACTCCTTTCCCCTACCCACTATCCATCCTCTTTAAAACTCCCACAGATGCACTATATATTATCATGTTACTTGTAACTGCCTAGCACCTGGCTGACATATTCTAACTCCTTTACCCTACCTACTATCCAACCTCTTTAAAACTCCCACAGACGCACTATATATTACCACACATTACTTGTAACTGCCTAGCACCTGGCTGACAAAGTCTAACTCCTTTCCCCAACCCACTATCCAACCTCCTCTTTAAAACTCCCACAGATGCACTATATATTATCACGTTACTTGTAACTGCCTAGCACCTGACTGACATATTCTAACTCCTTTACCCTACCTACTATCCAGCCTCTTTAAAACTCCTACAGATGCACTATATATTACCACATGTTACTTGTAACTGCCTAGCACCTGGCTGACATATTCTAACTCCTTTACCCTACCTACTATCCAACCTCTATAAAACTCTCTCAGATGCACTATATATTATTACACGTTACTTACAAACTCACTGTCGCCTACTCCTCACTGTCCCATCTATACCCACGAACTCTCCCCTAGACTAAGTTGAAAGCTTTCCCTTAAAATGTTGATGCACCTCATCTGAACTTGTCTATATTCTCCTCCATTTTTAGTTTTTCCTTTCTTGTCTTATCTTCAGTGCATCTTCAAGATTATCTCTACTAAACATACTGTATGAACAACAGTCATATATTACTACCTGCTATACTTTTAATTGTATGTCTAAAACACTATGCTTATGTAAATATCTTATGCAATCATATGTTATTATCTGCTATATTTTTATAAGTGAATGTATAAACCACAATGCTCATGTAAATGTCGTATGTATAGTATGTTAGCAATTCTTCTGGAGCTTTTCTCCCCAGGCCTCCACTGAAAACGGACAACACTGTCCAGTCGGACCTCCCCGGTAGACAAATGTAAAATAAATAAATAAATAAATACTCTCAGGGATACAAAATTCAAAGGGGGATATTCCAGGCTTATTCTTTGTCACAGTACTTTTTTGTGTGTGTGTATGTGGGGGAGGGGGGGTGGTGAGTGGACATAACCATTTAATTTGTTTACTTAACAGATTAGGAGATGCTTACAGTTTGACTCCTAGAAACCAACCTTGTTTAAAGACTTCTCTGCTTTTCGTTCTGGGTGTCTTAAAATTGTTTAGTTCATCAAATGAGAAATTGAAAGCAAAACTACAAACAGTTAAAAACTGTTTCAGATGACACAGGAATGACATTTGGTCTTGATAAATATGAAAAAGCAACATTTAAAATAGGAAAGCAGTAGCATTAAGAAAATATCAACCTAGGACAGGAACGTAATATAAAGGAGGGAGTGTATAAATATTTGAGAATAGATGAAGGCTCTGCAGTAAAACAGGCAGACATGAGAATAAAGCTCACTAAGGAAAACTTCAGAAGATTAAAAGTAATACTAAAAATGGGCCTTGATATCTAGGAATAAAGTCCGAGCTATAAACCAGTTTATGCTTCCTGTTCTACCTTACAGTTTTGGGGTGATTGACTGGCCCCAAAAGTATTGAATCAATTGGACATGAAAACAAGAAAAATGCCTTATGTTTATGAAATGATATATAAAATCAATATGTAGCAAGATTAAATATTCCTTACACTGAAGGAGGTATGGACCTCCTTGAAAGTGACAACATGTATAGGTCTGCAGTCTTGGGACAACACAGATACCTGCTGACCGCATCACATCCAATCATAGTAAAAGTTTTAAAACAAAAGAGAAGATGTCTAACTAAAGCAGAAACGTTTTGGAATAACGTAGGAATGGAAATCAAACCAGAAGAAAATAAAAATCAGATGACAAGTGAGTGTGGCAAAAAACAAAAAACAAAAGAAGGAATGTAATGGAAAGGCTCAGCTGTAATGGAAAGGCTCAGCTGTAATGGAAAGGCTCAGCTGAGAAGGAAAGAATGAAAAATCCACAAATATAGTGGAAGTGTAGCGATCTTCTGCACCAACTTCATGTTGTCCGAGATTTCAAATAGGAATGGTTAAGCCCAGGATATTGGACAACATGCACGTTGGTTTACAAAGTCCATTGAAAATACTCAAAAATCAGATAAAAGTGGGTTCCTGAAATCAGAAATGGAGACAGTCGCACATCTTGTTGCTGGGTGTGATGCACTCATGACAGAGGGTCGGTATACTCACAGGCACAATAAATTGGCAAGACTGCTGTGTTGCGGATTGTGCAAACACTATAATATACAAGTAGCTGATAAGCATTGGAAACATGTACCACAAAGCATTGTAGAGAATGACAAAGTTTGTATCACATGGGATCACCCATTACTAAGTTTAAAAAATAAATGTGACAAAACCAGATATAGTAGCCCATGAAAAGAAGACAGAAGTAGCATTGATTATTGAAATTGCTACACCCAGTGATGTCAGTGTTTTACTTACAGAGAGGTGCAACAACATAAAATACCAGGATTTGCAAGCAGAATTGAGGGCAGTGTGGAAGAAGGATACCCCAACAGTTCCATTAGTTGTAGGGTCAACAATTCTATTAAAAAATAATTTACAATTGTACTTAAATATGTTACCAATACATGTAATATTGTATGAATTACAGAAGGAGGCAATTCAGAGCATACTGTGGGTGCTGAAAAGGGTATTCTTGGGTAACATCAATGATTGAAACAATACGAATTTCATGAACTTTAATCACAATTTCACTTAGGAATGTATTCCAGTCCTGTCATGATATTAGAAACCCAAAACACTTGGAAAAATTAAACTACAGAAAGTCTTACATTTCTGCAAAAGAAAGCTGTGAGGAAAAAAATATTGGTGTACATGACTACAGTGAAAGTCTGATGTGTTAAAATTAACACAACTAGACATAAGTTAAGCAAGCACCATTCAGTTCACAAATGTGTCTGAAATGGCATTCTCTTAAGAAAAAAAATGCAAACTAAAGCGATTTATGTGGGAGAAAATCTCCCCACAACCTTCAAGGTAAGGGATGTATCCCTGGCACCCCCTAATTATGCATAACTAACTCTGAGGTCACTGTATTTTGTAGTAAAAACAACTCCCCACATAACAGTAAGAACAAAGTTGATTTCAATCAGATTTAAGTCATACTTCAGAGATCAAACTCGGAGCAATTCTAATACTCCTTCTCTTGCACAGATCAGCAGGCTCACGTGAGGGTATTCTCACAGGACAAGGAGACATTAACAAACATGAGCAGATGTAGACTGACAAAATCATAATGTACCCACACTCACAGCACTGGCTTTGCCAGGTCTTCACTTAGATATCCTAGATATTGTCATCAGTGACTGGAAAATGATATTTTCATCCTGTTCTTTCTGGTATTTACATAGTTAGTTAGTTAGTTAGTTAGTTAGTTAGTTAGTTAGTTAGTTATGGTAACCAGGTGGTTTAGTTAGTTAGTTAGTTAGTTAGTTAGTTAGTTAGTTAGTTAGTTAGTTAGTTAGTTAGTTAGTTAGTTATGATTACCAGTTGGGTAATCTGGTACAGGCATCCTTTTATCCATGACCTGAGTAGAAAGGTATAACAACTCAAGACATTATTGTTTAAGTGCATTATTATAGCAATAACCCACGCCTGGGTGTGGGTAATGCTGGATTTACCCAAGGTTGGTGTGGTTTGGTCACGAGGGTGAAGCCTGAGTGGCCAAACAAAGAAAACAGTGGGTAAATCCAGCATTACCTACACCCAGAAGTGGGTTATTGCTATTATACAATGACATTATTTAAGAAAAAAAATAATTACTTTTCTTAAATAATGGCATTGTATAATGCCTCCTTGCTGCCCTTCAGCAGCTGTCTGATATTCTGTAGCAGTTCTGATGTACTGCGCATGTGTATGCTTACGCAGTACATCAGAGCTGTGGGTGGAAGCAATGGAGAAAGCAAGATCTCCGTTGCTTTTTACAAACTGTCTCGCTATGTTAAAGGAGTTTAACATAGCGAGACAGCTTTAAAAAAAGCAACAGAGAATCTCTGTTGCTTTTTTTAAAGCTGTCTCGCTATTTTAAACCCATTTAACATAGCGAGACAGTTTGTAAAAAGCAACAGAGATCTTGCTTTCTCCGTTGCTTTTTTAAAGCTGTCTCGCTATGTTAAATGGGTTTAACATAGAGAGACAACATTACAAAAAGCAACAGAGATTCTTCGTTGCTTTTTTTAAAGCTGTCTCGTTATGTTAAACTCCTTTAACATAGCGAGACAGTGTGTAAAAATAGATTTATACTAATGGAAAAAGTCCGGGAGACTGGACCTTTTTCCATTAGTATAATTCTGATTTACAGTGTGCACACTGTCCAATCAGCGTGCACATTTTGGAATATTAATGGGGAGTCGTTGTATAATGTAAAATATTATGCATTATGAAAACTGTATACCTTCATGAACTACTGCTGATGCACAAAATAATATATAATCCTTCTACCTGCCCAGCTATCAGCAACATCCTCCACCAGTATTTTCTATTCAACCCCTTTGTTCAACTGACAACTACTTCAGATTTATAAACCAAAAAAAGTAGAGGGCACAGCTTATATTCCAATTCTGTGGCCAAATTTTGGAACTGCATTCAGATCCCTATTAGGTCAATACCTAACAATTGTTCATTTAAGCTTTTACTAAAAGAATCCCTTTGAAGGTTTGACTCCATTCCTGTATCACAGCAGGCTCATACCAAAATGTTTGTTTATACCATATGTTTTCATATTTTTCATGCAAACTCCCTTAGTCAATAGGTTTCAAACCAATATTTCAGATTCCACTATTGGCCTATTACTCTCTGCTACTTCACTATAGTGTTGTTTAAAAGTCTTACCTCAATATTTACTTTCTGGTGTAGTGCTGTAGTGGAAAAACTTTACCTTCTGCCACCAGTACTACTAATGCTTTTCTTTCCATTTCATACTCATTTTACATTTATCTTCTATATTTTTTCTTTTTCTTTCATACTTATTTATGCCAAATGTATTTATCTTGTATATTTTCGATTTGTTTGATGCTTATATTCTTCTCTTACCGTTGTATATTTTATTGGGAGTGATTTTAATCAGTTGTTATAATTTGTGATCTGCGGAGCTTTTCTCCCTGGGCCTCTGCTGAAAATGGATTCTTACTCAGTCGTACTTTCCCAGTAAAAAATGTCAGTAAATAACATCAATCAATCTTCTCTCACGTGTGCTGACTGTAGCTTAATAATATTCATATCCTTCCCCCTACCAAGTATCCTTAACAAGTGGTCAGCTCATTCTGTGAATATAATTTGGATCCTTTCACACATCACACTCGTTTTCTGTTCATATCATCGCACTAGTGAATGAGAGTGATTCAGCAGAAAATGCACAATATATCCACAGGGGCAATAGTGGTTTTTCTGTCCTGCTTCTTGCACTAATGCAAACAATCCATCATTGCCACAATAGCGATGAGCTGTTTTCCTGCACTGGGTGTAAATATTAACGACTTGGCAGGAAAGCAACAGAACTCTGCGTATATAATGAAGGCATTACTGATAATCCGTTCTGGATAAAAACTTTGGCAATAATGGCTCTTGACAGCTTTCCAGTATAAATGCTCTTTGAAATAGATGTGCATAGAAGCAGTTTATGCATCAAGCTGAAAGGAACAGATCCTTATCTAGATAATAAGTCTTGCATCATGCTGAACTCATGGCTCATTAAGCCAAAAGTACAGCTCTCTCCATGTAATTCTTCATTAAGCAAGAAAAAAATAGCAAGCTGTTGATTTTCTTGGTAGCATAGGCTTATTGAAAGTGACCGCTTGCTCTGATATTTCCTTCACTGTAATATAACCAGCTTTATGATGTTTTTATTTACTTATAATTTGTTGATCAGGTTAGTCCCACTAGGGTAGTGGTCTCTTTTCAGGGGAGACCTGAGGTAGTATTTATATAAGGGAAAAATTTAACCCCAGCATCAGGGAGCTTCCTTCTTCTTTTCGATGGATGCCATGAGACCTTTTATCTCCACCTGGGCTACACCAACTCAAGCAGATGGGATGTCAGTTTAATGTCTCATCTGAAGGACAGCATACCCTAATGATTTTATTGTTATTTATTTATTTATTTACCGGGAAAGTCCAACTGAGGCAGAGCTCATTTTTAGCTGAGGCCCTGGGAGAACATTCCAGATGCATGTCTTTGGAATGTGGGAGGAAGCTGGAGCACCCAGAGGAAACCCATGTGAATGCAGGGAGGACATGTAGACTCTACACAGAAGGTACCCCAGCCAAGATTCGAACTGGAGAACCTCGTGCTGTGAGGCAACAATACTAACAGCTGTACCACTGCACCATTCAATGAAGCACTGCGTCTCAGCAATCCAATCTCCTGGAGTAAGAATAGAACCCACATCCTTTTGGTTTTCCAGCACCAATGCTGAGTGGGCTACCTCTTAAGCTATTGATACTGTTATTCAATGTTATCCTAGTCACACCCTTGCTTTGTCCCTTTTAAGTAGTAATTTATTGAGCGAAATGTCTGTCACCTCCAGGTTTGTGTAGCATTTATAGTTGCAACAGCTGTTTTTTTTGTTTTCCAATATTCTTTTTATGTCTGTCTTACAAGCATTTCCAAAATAATTGCATTTGTTTTTATTTTCATGAAGTGTTAATTTTCACACAGATTAAGCAGACTGAACAGCAGATATAATCATTATAAATCTCCACTGCCCTGAGTTTCTTTTATCTTTAACAAGGTAATCAGCATATTACAAGTAGGAATCCTACATTTAAGGAAATTAATTATGGAAGAATTGATTATGTTAGCTTAAATAACAATATCAGTTCAGTGATCTGGTCTGAAGACTTATCTTTCTAGGGCAAAAAATCATAGCTAAACTATTCTTAAAAATGTATTCAAATCTAATGAGGAGGTAATAGTTACAATAAAATAGAATGCATTTAAGAATATATTTAGATTGTGATGGAACCATGGCTTAGTACAAACATATAACAAAAACAGAAGGGCATTCTTGGTTTATAAGAAATTTCCTAATAGTCTTAACAGTAAAAAAGTGAACATAATTAGTAAACATCTCTGAAAAAGATGCATTGAAAGGTGCCTTATTAATTTAATGAATAGAAATTACACAATGGCTGGTATAGTCATTCACCAACATGTTTTTACCAAGGGCAAATCAACTTTTCCTAACATTGTTGAATTCTATAATCAAATTACCATGGCCATGAACCAAATTCTGACAACTGGTGTAATTTAAGTGGACCTAGCCAAGACATTTGATTCTGCGTTATGTAAGGCAAAGATTAATCCATATATTATAAGATGGGTTATGAAATGGAGGGTTGGTTAGTTGTTTGATTGGTTGGTTGGTTAGTTGGCCTGTAGAATACAAGTTGTATTCATTATTGGCAATAGGTCAGAATCTTGCTAGTTAATTTAGGAATCCCTGAAGGATTTGTGTTTGAGCCTGTGTTGTTCAATGTGGTATTTTCTATTATTCCTAAGAACAGACACTGCTAAGTAAGCAAACCTTCAGATGACAATAAAATTGGTTTTATTCTAACAAATGATAGTGATTTTGCCATTATAAGTTCTAGGATTTCTGATATAATAGTATCTATCAGGCTAAAATTTAGTGCTGACAAATGCAGTGTCATGTGCTTTATGAATTTAAGTCTCATTAATTAGACATATACATGTAATCACATGTACTGAAATACCTTATTACGAAGCCATGGATATTATATTGTCAGATAAATTCTAATTTGGAAAACATGTAGATTCATTAACGGGGCAGACATTAAAACAGGAAGGCCTCAGTACTAAAAACTATACATTTAAGAGAGGTTTTCTGCCTGACAGCCATTTATAAAACTTACATAAGACCAATTCTAGACTATAACTATAATTTCTGTACATGTAATCAATATGAATGGAATAAATTTGAATCTGTACAAAGGAAATTTACCAGGTGGCTCTTTTATTCTAACAATATTAAATACATGGAACAGTGCAAAGTTGTCAATCTTTGCACTTTAAAGTACAGCTGCATTAGGCTTAAACTCATGTTCACTTGTAAGCTATTTCATGATGAATGTTTGCAATCTATAAGTGCTCAGGAAGTGCAACTTAAAGTTTAATATACCTAAATTTAAAACTTCAAATACTACTTTCAAAGACTAAGAGCTCCAGCTTTGTGAAATAAACTTCAAACTACCAACAGGAAACCCCAAAATATGATTATGTTCAAACAAAATCTGGATAATGGGTCAGTGATACAGTATATGATACAGAACTGCAGGAATTGGTGTTCAAATGTGAACAACATAAATAAACGTATGAACTTACAGAATTACTGAATGTATGACTAGCATTCCGTTGCTTGATTAAAGCCCAGGACCTATGCTTTAATCCGTTGCATTCTTCCTAAATGGTCATAGATAAGGAACATCAGCTCTTGATTTGAAGATGCAGCGAAATCAGTGTGAAACTTCTGTACTAAATGATCTAAGGCATTTAGCTGCTTAAATCATAGGCTCTTGCTACAGGAGGTAGGATGTCTGAATATAACTGAAAAGAACAGCAGGCGTTGCAGTTACCTTGATATCAGGATACAATTAGTTACGTTGATGTTAGGACAAAATTAAATTCTGTGACACTTTCTCTTGTGGAAAGTTAAATGTTATAGAGAGGGTGATGGATAAAGCAATACTTGGTGGTGTAGTCTCCATATTTTTTGCTAATCAGATTACTATACCATCATATTATTTTTGCACTTTCATGTTGATTATGTTATCATATTTTTATCACTGGCTGAATTTTTTTCAAGCATCTATAAAGATTTTCAGAAATCTTTTCTAGCCTGAAGCATCTTTAAAAGTAAAGAACTGAAAGTAAATTTAACTAAAATTATGTCTTCCAACAAGCATATCACATTGTCTTTAACAATATGATTATCTTGTGATCATTTCATATAAATATTTTAGTGTCTACGTCATCTGATATAGGATACTCATATATGACTAACAGTTTCATGGATACCTAGTCGATTAGGAAGCCATTAAAGACTAGGAAGGGATGTCAGAATTAACCACAGAAAGAGATGTGTGCTTATACTGTTATACTGCTCAACTTACCGACATGACATGATGCATGTTAATGCACTCTAATACCTCTAAAAACGTAAAGTCTCTGCCCCTCGAAGATTGCTAGGTTGGATCTAAAAATGGGTCATTCTGTTCATTACTGTGATTTGTTACGATCCTTGAGCAAAAGGTCCTTTGCTAACAGAATTGAAATGCATTTACTCAGATTTATGTCAGCAGTTTCTCAGATGCCTGCTTTTGTTAAATAATGTATCTTCTGCTAATTGTACCCTTAATATTAACACAAAATCAAAAGCTGCTATATGCTTTGCTCTCCAATTAATTGAAAATTCACCATTGCTGCATGTCATTTACAAACTGGACAAAGAGTTTGGAATAGTTTGCTTTTGAAAAATGAATTATTATTAATGTTACAGCAAAATAAAGTAACATTATGGGCTAGTTTGTAAACACATTTGTTGCATATTTATAGTGATAAATGCAACTGTACATAACTTAAATATGTACACGTAATTCATTTATTTAAAAATGTACATATTTCATAGGGAAATTGTAAGATTACCTTTTTATTAACAAGCTAAAACACAAAAGGTTATTTTAAGGAAATGCATTATATATCAGGAAACAGTGACTGCACAAAACAAGTAGTGACTGCACAAAACAACGGCCCTCAAATAAATCAAACACAAAACAGCAACTGCATGTGATACTGAACACAACTAGCAGCAAACGAAAAAAAAAAACTTGTCTCCGTCTCTCCTGCTAGAAAAACTTGACCACTAAGACCAGAAAAGGCTTAAATTCTAGGGTTAGAAATATGGTCAGTGGTAGGGAATGGATTACAGTTACTCACATAAGTAAAGACAAACACCTTATTCATATGTGTTAACTCTAACCCTACTTTGCCCTTGTCCCCAGCCTTGCGCAGTTTATTACTAAAACCTTTTTTCATGTTAATACCATTAGAAAAAGATACAGACACTTTACACATACCACTACTAAAGTCTAACACAAACTCTATGCCCTTCCTAGTGCCTAGACAAAGCTTAACCTCTGATCCCTTCAACATACATACTCACTGCTGTAAAGCAATATTGCACATCTCCACAACTGTTACTTTTCAATCAAACATTCATTTTCCTGCACAGTCTTTCTTACCTGTACTATATAAAACTTTAAATCAGCCATATTAGATTCAGACACAAATGAGTATTCACTCATTTGTACATTCTGTCATTTTACAGCTACACAATAATTTCAGACAAACAAATTTTAAATTTGTTGAATTATATATATATATATATATATATATATATATATATATATATATATATATATATATATATATATATATATATATATATATATATATATATATGCATACATATGCGGGTGTGTTTGTATGTGAGATATATATAGAAATATATATATATATATATATATATATATATATATATATATATAGAGAGAGAGAGAGATCGGGAGGTTCAGTGGTGCAGCAGTTAATGTAGTCACCTCACAGCAATAAGTTCTCTGGTTCAATTCTCAGCTAGGGTGCCTTCTGTGTGGAGTCTGCATGTCCTCCCTGCATTTGTGTATGTTTCCTCCAACATTTCAAAGACATGCATCTGGAGTATTTCTCCATGGGCCTCCATTGAAAATGGGCCATTTCCCAGTAAACAGATGTTAAATAAATATGTATATATATATATATATATATATATATATATATATATATATA
Source organism: Protopterus annectens (assembly GCF_019279795.1). Lineage (NCBI taxonomy): Eukaryota > Metazoa > Chordata > Ceratodontiformes > Protopteridae > Protopterus > Protopterus annectens. Next base: position 1,272,402,944 of record NC_056747.1, read on the forward strand.
TATATATATATATATATATATATGTATATGAGGATGTATGTTACTTGCCAAACGAAGCAACATATCAAATATCATCTCATCAAAGACAACTGTTTGTAAACATAAACATGCAAAAAATGTTTAACTTTTTCCAGCAGGCAAGCCCTCCCCCACACCCTTACACTGCCTGCTAATTATATATACTAACTGTGAGATCGCACTACAGTGGGGAAGAAGAAATTCCCCCATCGGCACCGTACCACCTGATCATTACTGTATGCGTTTGGTACAAACGGAAACAGGACAAAAGTGAAGCTAACCTACTGAAATATAAACAGATGAGGAACTTAACTAAAAGCAAAATCAGATTAGACAAAGATCTACAAACTTCTATTTGATTCAGTCTTAAACTATTCTGATCTTCAGTCAATCAGCTCCTTCACCAAGGTGGGTCTACTTAACCAATTCCTTCTTAAAGTAATCACTCTGAAAGTACTTCCAGCTAATTCAACTCACATTTCATCAATGCTGTACCCTCTCTCTCCTATAAAACACAGCTCTTAACTCTCCCCATTCCCTGAAGCCATTCAACATGCACCAGTTCATTGTGTTTCCAGCCTATACCTACCTCCACTACCAAATTACTTCCTCACAAGCTAAAACCCTCCACTCTTGCCTCAGACAATCTATCAGCAGTATACATCCAGCTTACAGCTGTCACCATAGCCTATCCTGTTTTCATATTAATCAGCTGCTCAATCAGAGAAAGTTACCACCCAGAGCTCTGGCAAAAAAAACATCTTAAATATCACGTCCACATAAAGGTGAGAATTGCATTGATCTCTCCAGTTATCATCCAATCACCATTCTGTCTCCTCTTTTATTTGAGTACTAGAGAAATCCATACAAACTGCTTAAACTTTCTCACTGATAATAATCTCCCATCTCCTACACATTATAGATTTCATTCATATCACAGAACTACATGCAGTAAACCTTGCTCGCGACTCTGGCAAAATAGTTTCTAATCTGTTCCTTGACCTCTCCAAAGCCTTTGATACCGTTTCTCACCCCTTACTATTATCCCAACTCAACTCTCCTCGTTCAACCTCTCCCCCCCACCATCACCTGCTACCTCTCTGAAAGACAGCAAGATGTCAAATGGAAAAGCTCACTCTCTTCCTTTCTACACACCTCTACTGGAGTTCCCTAGGGTTCCATCTTAGGCCCCCTCCTCTTTAACATCTTCATTAATAACTTCCACCAGTCTCTCTCCGATGCCACACTAATTCAATATGCCAATAATTCAACCATTATTTGTAAAGCAGACATCCCCTCTGACCTACTTCTCAAAACCCATTTAACCTTCTCTAATGCCAAATCATGGATGCACAGTAATCATCTCGCCTTAAATGCCAATAGAACAAAGTTAATGATCTTCTCTCCATCTACAAACACCAATATAGACAGAAACTCTTTTACAGTGACTGCTCAGAATAACAAGCCCCATAGAAATAGTATCACATACCAAACTGCTCGGTGTCATAATTGATGAAAATCTAAAATTTGACATCCATATCCAAACTAATATCAAAAGAACTCACCAAAAAGTAGATCTCATGCACAGACACAATCATTACCTTACCCCCTCCACCAGACACACCCTTGCCTCTACTTATGTTCTTCCCTCTCTTATGTACGGCACCCCCCCCCCATTTACTAATCTTCAGCAAGGCTTACAGGCCAAGTTGGAAGCCTGTTACAATAACATTTCTAAATTTTCCACCAAGTCCATAAACTCTTCACATCACTGTCTCTCTTTCTTCACTCCCTGAAATGGCTTGAACTTCCTAACTACCTCAAACTCCTTAGACTTACTACTGCTCACAAGCTCATATTCAAACCTTCTAGTTGTCCTTCTCTGTCCGCCTCTTAACCCCCTACATTCCCAACCGCTCTCTAAGATCAGAAAACCACAATCTTCTAAACATATAAAAGCCGCGTCGACCCCCTGGCCACCTACTATTATCCTGCTCTCGAGCTAAACTCTAGAATTCTCTCCCTACCACCCTTCAGAATACTCAGAATCACTCAAACTTAAAACTCTTCTCCAATCTCACCTCCTTTCAAAGTGGGAATATTCCTGCAGCCCTACCACATAAACTCTTTTATACCACCTCCCATGCACTATATACCTCAACCTTCTATCAGTGTGCTCTCTTACCCTTTGCCTCTACTTCCTGTCCTGCCCTATACCTCACCCACTCCCTTTCTCCACTATATACCACCTGTTACCTCTCCCACCTCACCTTCTTTTCTGTCCTCTCCTCATATGTTTAACTACCAAAAAAAGCTTGTTTTTTTATCTGTACATAAATGTTTTACTTACATGTTTTTTTCATCTGAAATGTCTGTGCTTTTAATATGTTTAGACTACATGAAGTTCACTTTTGTAAATCATGACCTAAGATTAGAAATGTTATGACTTTTATAAACAATTTGTATATTATCTCTGCATCTCTCACTGTTCTACTAGTTTATTTACTCTTGTATAACTATTGTAAAATTGTTTATATCCTCCTCAGGCCTCCACTGAAAACAGGCTCTTCCAGGTCCAGTGGACTATCCCGGTCATCAAACTGTAATAAATAAATAAATAAATAACTCTGACCTTAACTTTAGCACCTGCATTAACCAGAGCTGAAATGAAGACAACCACATATCCACAATATTTTTAGATCTAATAAAGGTTTTTGATATTGTATCCCACCAAGTTCTGCTAAATAGGTTTTCTGTAGGATTGGAACCCCTAGCTCTCCGGGTTTAACAGCTGTCTTGCTGGGATTCAACTGGCCATGACATGTAATACAGACAGCTCCTCCTTTGTAACTGTAGCATTGGGTGACCTCAGAGTCCTGTTCCTACCCCAGATCTTTTCAAAATATTTATAAACAGCCATACTTCAAGTAAACATACTTCCATTATCCAGTTTGCAGATGACACAACCCTAATCTGGAAACCTGCAACAGATAACCTAAGAATCCCTGCCATCTATCGAAAATGGCTCCTGAACTCACACTTACTCCTAAACCCCCCAAAATGTAAACTAGTCCAATTTACCCCAAGCAATTTTCTCACCTGAAGAAGCTCTTCAATATAACTTCTTCTAGTTGTACCAAAACTGAACTAGTAACCCCCCCAAAAAATTCTAGGGATCATAATGGATGGAAATATGAAATTTGACTTACATCTAGAACAAGCAGTAGAAAAGCATAAAAATCCTGGTGTCTTGTAGAGGATAATGCCTTACTTACCTTACAGATGAGAATAAGAAAACCATAGCCACAATGTACTTACTCTCAACCTTTCTCTATAGTGCTACCACTTTTATAAATCTGCATGTCACCCAGTCCTATTTAAACAAGTCTACAAAAGGAGCAACATTTGCAGATTATATTCTATACAGAACACATTACTGCTTTGTTCTATAATAGTTTCAGAACTGAAATGCAACATACCCTAATCTTCTCGCATTTAGCCACTACACACACATTAATCTACAAATAAGTTAAATGCCTTAGAAACAGCAATATAATTTTACTAGAAAGGCTCATCCAGACTCTGCTACACTTTGCTGTGAGGGAAAGGTTAGTTTGCTTTTTATTTGTTGTATTACTTTATTGCCTTTTTCTATTTTGATTACAGTGATTTGTTTTATTTACCATGTGTTTTACTTGTATTCTGCTTTTAACTGCATAGTAAACTTGAAAAGAGACCACAACTCTGTCTCTTGTGAGTCAGGCAGAAATTAGTACAGGTCAATAGAGCAGGCCAGTTAAGGTTAATCATCTGTGTACTGAGGGGGTGGAGCTAGGAACTAAACCTTCTATTTAAGGGGTAAAATAAAACATTTCAGAGCTTTACTAGAAAGGCTCACCCAGACTCTACTACACTTTGCTGTGAGGGAAAGCTTAGATTGATTTTTATTTGTTGTATTACTATATTGCCTTTTTCTATTTTGTATACTGTGATTTGCTTTATTTACCTTGTGTTTTACTTGTATTCTGCTTTTAACTGCATATTAAAAATTGAAAAGAGACCACAGCTCTGTCTCTTGTGAGAAAGGCAGAAATTAGTACAGGTCAATAGAACATGTCAGTTAAGGTTAATCATCTGTGAACAGAGGGGTGGAGCTAGGATCTAAACCTTCTATTTAAGGTATAAAATAAAACATTTCAGAGCTTTACTAGAAAGGCTCACCCAGACTCTGCTACACTTTGCTGTGAGGGAAAGGTTAGTTTGCTTTTTATTTGTTGTATTACTTTATTGCGTTTCTCTATTTTGAATATTGTTTGTTTGTTTGTGTCTTTCGGCTTCTCCCGGTTACGGGTCGCCACAGCGGAACTCCGGTCCGCTAATGATTGGCAGTAGATTTTTACATGCTGGCTTGCCAGGCCTAACGCACAACCTTCAATGAAGGAATGCCCATTCACGCATGTTGCCACACACAGAAGACGCTCTAACTGAGAATCGAACGGGCAACGTCTAGCTGTGAGGCGACAATGCTATCGCAGATTTGTTTTATTTACTTTGTGTTTTACTTGTATTCTGCTTTTAACTGCATAGCAGACTTGAAAAGAGACCACAGCTCTGTCTCTTGTGAGGCAGGCAGAAATTAGTACTGGTCAATAGAACAGGTCAGTTAAGGTTAATCATTTATGAACTGAGAGGGTGGAGCTAGGAACTAAACATTCTATTTAAGGTGTAAAATAAAACATTTCAGAGCTTTACTAGAAAGGCTCACCCAGACTCTGCTACACTTTGTTGTGAGGGAAAGGTTAGTTTGCTTTTTATTTGTTGTATTACTTTATTGCTTTCGCTATTTTGAATACTGTGATTTGTTTTATTTACCTTGTGTTTTACTTGTATTCTGCTTTTAACTGCATAGGAAACTTGAAAAGAGACCACAGCTCTGTCTCTTGTGAGGCAGGCAGAAATTAGTACAGGTCAATAGAACAGGACAGTTAAGGTGAATCATTTATGAACTGAGGTAGTGGAGCTAGGAACTAAACATTCTATTTAAGGTGTAAAATAAAACATTTCAGAGTTTTACTAGAAAGGCTCACACAGACTCTGCTGCACTTTGCTGTGAGGGAAAGGTTAGTTTGATTTTTATTTGTTGTATTACTTTATTGCATTTCTCTATTTTGAATACTGTGATTTGTTTTATTTACCTGGTGTTTTACTTGTATTCTGCTTTTAACTACATATTAAAACTTAAAAATGGACCACAGCTCTGTCTCTTGTGAATCAGGCAGAAATTAGTACAGGTCAATAGAACAGCTCAGTTAAGGTTAATCATCTGTGAACTGAGAGAGTGGAGCTAGAAACTAAACCTTCTATTTAAGGGGTAAAATAAAACATTTCATAACTTTACTAGAAAGGCTCACCCAGGCTCTGCTACACTTTGCTGTGAGGTAAAGGTTAGTTTACTTTTTATTCGTTGTATTACTTTATTGCCTTTTTCTATTTTGAATACTGTGATTTGCTTTATTTACCTTGTGTTTTACTTGTATTCTGCTTTTAACTGCATATTAAAACTTGAAAAGAGACCATAGCTCTGTCTCTTGTGAGCCAGGCAGAAATTAGTACAGGTCAATAGAACAGGTCAGTTAAGGTTAATCATCTGTGAACTGAGGGGGTGGAGCTAGGAACTAAACCTTCTATTTAAGGGGTAAAATAAAATATTTCAGAGCTTTACTAGAAAGGCTCACCCAGACTCTACTACACTTTGCTGTGAGGGAAAGGTTAGTTTGCTTTTTATTTGTTGCATTAATTTTTTGCCTTTTTCTATTTTGCATACTGTGATTTGATTTACTTACCTTGTGTTTTACTTGTATTCTACTTTTAACTGCATATTAAAACTTGAAAAAAGACCACAGCTCTGTCTCTTGTGAAGCAGGCAGAAATTAGTACAGGTCAATAGAACAGGTCAGTTAAGGTTAATAATTTAACTGAGGGGGTGGAGCTAGGAACTAAACCTTCTATTTAAGGTGCAAAATAAAACATTTCAGAGCTTTACTAGAAAGGCTCACCCAGACTCTGCTGCACTTTGCTGTGAGGGAAAGGCTAGTTTGCTTTTTATTTGATGTATTACTTTATTGCCTTTTTCTATTTTGAATACTGTGATTTGTTTTATTTACCTTGTGTTTTACTTGTATTCTGCTTTTAAATGCATATTAAAACTTGAAAAGAGACCACAGCTCTGTCTCTTGTGAGTCAGGCAGAAATTAGTACAGGTCAATAGAACAGGTCAGTTAAGGTTAATCATCTATGAACTGAGGGGTGGAGCTAGGAACTAAACTTTCTATTTAAGGGGTAAAATAAAACATTTCAGAGCTTTACTAGAAAGTCTCTCCCAGACTCTGCTACACTTTGCTGTGAGGGAAAGGTTAGTTTGCTTTTTATTTGTTGTATAACTGTATTGTCTTTTTCTATTTTGAATACTGCGATTTGTTTTATTTACTTCGTGTTTTACTTGTATTCTGCTTTTAACTGCATATTAAAACTTGAAAAGAGACCACAGCTCTGTCTCTTGTGAGTCAGGCAGAAATTAGTACAGGTCAATAGAACAGCTCAGTTAAGGTTAATCATCTGTGAACTGAGACAGTGGAGCTAAACACTAAACCTTCTATTTAAGGGGTAAAATAAAACATTTCAGAGCTTTACTAGAAAGGCTCACCAGTCTCTGCTACACTTTGCTGTGATGGAAAGGTTAGTTTGCTTTTTATTTGTTGTATTACTTTATTGACTTTTTCTATTTTGAATACTGTGATTTGTTTTTGTTACCTTGTGTTTTACTTGTATTCTGCTTTTAACTGCATAATAAATCTTGAAAGGAGACCACAGCTTTGTCTCTTGTGAGTCAGGCATCATTTTTCCCACCCTCCCACCCAGTTACTGTAGTGTTCTTAAACATCAATGTCTTTCTAGTTGCCTTCTCCTTATGATAATTTGACCATATATCTCATTTCCTCTCTGTTTTTACTGGCTTGTGTGAGTAAGCACAACATTATAATCTTGTGAAATAACTCCCCTTCAACTATTTAAATTTATTGGCCATCCTACAGTATTCCATAGTACCAGAATACAAAAGTGACTACCCTCTTTCACTCTATCTAGCTGTTTTAAAAATTAGTGACTCTCCGTTAAAACATTTTAGACAGGTAAAACTTAAGTTACCTACTCTCACATCTAACTCCTCTAGTACATACTGCAGTGTTTAGGATAAGCCATTTTTTCATCTTAACTTTAAGCATCCCTGTGATTAGCACTTGCTTTAAAACCTGCTGGAAAGAACTAGGAATTCTTAAACTGATACATGCTCTCAACTCTTCTTGTTAATAAGGAGAAATTAATCATAGGCACTAAACAGCATATAATTGCAAAGTAACTTGCTAAGGTAAGGGAAAACAGCTCTTGTACTTTACAAAAAAAAAAAAGCACCAAATCAGGCATGTCCAAGGGTCAGCTTCCGGTGATTTCTCCTGTCCAATTGGTGAATCTGGACATACTAGGGCAATGCAGCAATTGCCTCATGCACACAGACAACCCTCTCCTCCTACCACCCAACACTACAACCTGCGAGAGATGCACTTACATAGCCAAACTGGAAGCAAAGTTCTCTCCACCCAAGATTGTGCTAGACAGTCAAGAGGAGAAGGTTAACACCCACACTACAACTCAAGTAACACATAGCCCTTCTAAACCCACACCACCAACACCCACACATAACAACACTAAACCTATATATCTGAAGGCCCTTAACAGTAACCTGCCCAAGAAACAAGGACTTCCGAAGCTGAAATGCAAACAAACACCAATCACAAAGTATCACATAACTCACAACACCAGTGTGCCACCCAACAACAGCCCCTAAGGCAAGACAATGTACCCAACACTTTAGTCATAGATGACTTTGTAGTCAGGCATACTGATGTCCCACTCACCAGGCTGAACAAGGAGAAAATTATAGTCAGCCGCCTGTCGGGTGCCAGGATCTGCCACATAATGCATGCACTCAAGTCACTCCACAACAAGTACAAATATGAATCTGTCATTGTCCATGTTGGAGTGAATGACTTGAGACATACCTCCCTAGACTACATGAAAAGAGACATGGAAGATCTCTCGAATCATGTGGCCCAAGCAGGTATGACCCTAGCCCTGAGTAGCATCCTGCCTTTGCCCAGAATGATACCACAGTATAAGAACAAAATGATTGACTTCAACAATTGGCTAAGCTTCTGGTGTCATTCAAAGGGGATCCAGTATCTGTCTGCCTGGGTCGACGTGATCGACAGACCACGATGCTTTGCCAGAGATGGTCTGCACCTGTCTCCCCTGGGATTCAGGTTACTGGCTAAGGCTCTTGCCACCCCTATGGTGCCTTTTTTAGGCAAAGTTCAAAGGACAAAACCACTACTGTAACAATTACAAGCATGCAAAATCTGAAGATAATGCTAGAAGTCTAAACCTCAAAATGCACTCTCTCAAGGCACTCCTAAAAATGGAGAACATCGATATCTGTGCAGTAACCGAGACCTGGTTCAAAGCTCCAGAGAGCACCCCTGCAATACCAGGCTACAACTCTTACCACACTTTTTGGCCACCAAACCAGAACCAAAACACTAAAGGGGAGGAATGTCCATATCCAACAAGGATATTCACAACACCAGGCTAGTTGCCCAACACAATGTGTCTGAAATTTTCCAGGTGCAACTAACACCAGGCAAGACTGCAATCCAAATTGTAGCTTGCTACAGATCGCCCAACCCCAAGATTCTCACTACACCTTTCTAAATATACTGGAAAATATTAACATAGAACCAAACACCCTAATAGTCAGTGATTTCAACTACCCTGACATTAACTGGAAAAACTACTCGTGTACCAACGCCTTTGCCCAACGGTTCTTGGAATTCATAAATTCCAACGCCCTGGATCAACTAATCTTTAGTCCCACCAAGAGATCCAATATCATAGACCTGGTCATTACCAACAGGGGAAATTGATGCTCCACATCTATGGTCACCCCCTTGTTGGTCAGGTCTGACCATAAGCTAATCACCCTTGACATCCACATCCCACCCCCACCCCCAGTAAGGAAACCTCCGTAAAAAATTTCTCCAAAGCCAACTTCATGCTGTTCAAGTCAGAAGTGACAAACTTCATGACACCCATGCAGATGGGAACTAAAAGTTCGACTGCTGAATCCTACACTAAGCCACTGTATGAGCACATCCACTCATGCATGAATTGTGCCATCCCCAATAGAACCAAGAAGCTCTCCCCCCAAAAAAGGAAGCCAATCTGGTGGTATCTTGCCATAAACAAACTTTACAACAAAAGGAAGAAACTGTTGCAGAAAAGAGGAAAATCCCAGAATGCAAACAACTCCCTTACCAGCCTCAGTAAGAAGCTGAGATCCCTCATAAAATCCTCCAAAGCTAGTTACGAAAATAAAATTGCCAAATATTCCAAAGACAACTACAAGGCATTCTATAGCTATGTCAAGAATCTAAATTGCAATGCTCAGATCTGCTCTGAGATACAACAGAATGGCATTAAATATACTGATCCCATAGGATATTGCCAATATCCTGGCAGATCGATTTAGGGCAAATGTCACCCCCTATCACCCCTAAAGGGCTCATCTCAATACCGAAAGATTGCCGAATTCCAGTAATAATGGTCACACAGGTAAAAAAACGCACTCTCCAAAGCTAAGAATACAGCATCCATGGGACCAGATGACATCCCAGGCTGTGCACTACATGAACTACAAAATGAACTGGCACCTTACCTAAGTGTTATGTTTAATCATAGCCTCACCTCAGGCTTTGTGCCCACTGAGTGGTGCATAGCTACAGTTATCCCACTCCACAAGGCGGGATCCACCTTGGATCCCAGGAACTACTGCCCCATCAGTCTGACGAGCCTGATCTGCAAGGCCATGGAATGCATTATCATGGAACTTATAAACGAAGACATTGACAACCTTCAAACACTGGACACCACGCAGTTTGGGTTTGTGAAGGGCCGATCTTGTCTCCTGAACCTGATTGACTTCTTCAAATCAATCTCCAGAGGCGTGGACAAGGGTAATGTGGTCCACACAGCCTATATGGACCGCACCAAGGCCTTCAACACCATCCCCCACTCTGGAATCATAGATAAACTTACTAAGCTGAGCATTAATCCCTAAGTCACTCAGTATGTTGCCAACTGGCTTACTGACAGAACCCACACTGTAAAAGTAGCCAACTCCAAATCCAGCTCCAGACAAGTGACAAGTGGAGTACCTCAGGGTTCAGTCCTGGGACCGCTCTAGTTTGGCATCTACTTCTCTGAAGTACAGGCCAACACTAAGGGACTCTGGCTAAAAAAGTTTTCAGATGACTGCAAACTGGGAGCCATTATTGAATCCCCAAATGATGTGGATATTCTACAAAAGGGCCTTACAGAAAATATGCTTGGTGCCAGAGCCATGGGCTCAAGTTCAATGCCAAGAAATGTATAGTTATCCCCTTTGGTAAAAAACATGTACCCATGAATTACCACATAGGTGGCAGTACACTAAACACCGAAAGTGTGATGAGACTTAGGGACACAGATGGACAGTGGTCTCACCTTCGATAACCACATCGACACAACAGTCAGGAAATCCTTCTATGTGGGACATCTCATCACTAAGTGCTTTTCATCCAGAAAAAAGGAAGTCATTGTCCAACTGTACTCATCCCTTATTAGACCCATTATAGAATACAATGCCCTATTTGGTATGTACCTCTCAAGACATCTGTAACAATTGGAAAGGCCACAGAAATACCTCACTAAAAGAATCACAGGCCTACAGTAGATGCCCTATACTGACCGTCTAAAAAAAACTCCATCTATACTCTGTTGCATATCTTCTACTCAGAGGTGATCTCTGCTTAACATACAAGGCCATGTCATACCCAGAGCTGTTGGACATGCTACACTTGAAATCCCAATCCCTCAGAGACACACGCTCCAGGGATCTAAACCTTGTCATCACAATGAATACTGGAGGGATAGGTTCCTGACCCAGAGACTCCCCAGACTCTGGAATAGACTGCCCATACATGCAAAGCAGAGCGCCTCTTTGGTCCTGTTCAAAAGGAACCTTGATGACTGTATGGGAGATAAGACATTCACCCTGGGGATCATGTCAGTCACCCTGCTAGACAGGGGTCCAGGGAAGTAAATCCGGTGGGAAGAAATAGCCAGGGAATTGTTATGGCTAGGCTTGTATAGGCCCTGGGGCCGATAGCCTAGTACCAACCTATGAACCTATTCATTACTACTCTGCCAAAAGAACCTTTTGCTCTGTAGACAAACACCTATTAATAGCATAGAATCTAATAAGTCTGCAGGTGACATCCTGTAGCACTCCTATGAAACCCAAAACCTGGAATACCTGATGGAAACATGGTAATTTTTATGCCATTCACCTGGGTAATACCTCACCCCTTTAATGACCACTAAATCCCACTAAATTAGCATTAAACCTCATTGTTCAAATGCCGTAAATAACTACCCATACAAAATAATTCTTATTGATATAATTTCTCTACCCTCGTCTGGATACCTGTTCTTTACATGGCAGCATCACACACATATAGTTATTTGGAATGTTCAGGCTATTGGTCCTTTTCCTGCTGTTGAGCGGAGTTGGCATATATAATTTGGTGGGGGGCTTATTTATTTGTTTATTTATTGTCTTTTTTGATGTTTTGCATTTCAGTCTTTTTAGATCAAGTAAGATTTTTGGGACTGACATTGTGTTTTGTCAGAATACACTTATATGAACGGTGAAAAATAAAAGCGTAAGCTGATCAGCTGGGTAATGACGATTTAAGTCATTTTCGTGTATAAATTAAATACCCAAAGACACAGGCACAACAAAAGCGTCATTGCATATTTTCCACTTCACTTCATCTTCCTTGGCTGACGTCTCATACCTGAGCACCATTTTACATTATATTCATGACATCATAAGCATGTACAAACTCCGCAGCGTGGAAATGAAAAGTGTTAGTCACATGACTGTTGTCGAAAGTGTAATATACAGCTAGTCACTCTCTCCTTTTTCTGTTGTGTTAGCAACCACACTGCAGTTACCTTATCACCTTTCTTTTTGTTTTGGCCCTATGGACACCACATGGGAAGTAGAAGGAACCTATAATGATTACCGTGTCACTTTTGTACAAAAATAACCCACGCAAAAGTAGCCAAATAAATAGCTTTAGATACATGTATATCCTTAGATACAACATTGACATCCAGGATTCCTTTATGATGATCTGTGGTACTCCTTCATCACTTTTCACTCCCAGATTATTTTGTCCCTGTCTCCCTTCTGCAAATAACATATGGAAACCCTACAGGATGTTAGTCTATGGGTGCATCTCCCTATTCGGTCATCAATCCTTTGCTTCTGTGTGACATTGCAAAGTGAGCTCTCAGTGCCACAAATGACATCATTAACAACGCACCAGTCTGTAAATGGGCCATATCACAATCGCTTTCAACAAATCAACAAAATATGTGAACAATGTGAGTGTGACATTGCAAAGTGAGCTCTCAGTGCCACAAATGACATCATTAACAATGCACCAGTTTGTAAATAGGCCATAGCATAATCGCTTTCAACAAATCACTGAACTATGTGAGCAATATGATGATATATGGATAGCCAGGTACATGTTTTTGTACCTTGTTCACTTTATATATCCCAAGAATACATAAACACATTCTGCCACAGTTTATTGCTTCCATAACACAAGGCCATCTGGGAACACCATGGGATGCTGTTTGTCAACTCTGCTGGCTGCAGAGTGAGCTAAAAGCAAGCCATTTGCCCTTTCTGGAATCTGCAAGGTACTGCATTCTAAATTAAAGAGGTTCTGTGTTTATGAATACTTGCAGTTTGTTTCACCCTCTCTATTTCACATCTTATCTCCAATTTACATAATTCTTAGTAAGCAGAATTACTCTGTTAAACCTCTGGTACTAGTGAAGCTTATGACATTCATTCGACCCAAACAAATCCCCGGCATAGCCCTCTGGGACACTGTAGATTACTAGCTAAATGCTAACAGCTAATAAATGCTCAGCTCTGCTGACTGTTTCAAATTCTGTCACACACATGTCTTGGATTAGAGAAAGCCACTGTAGTGTTAACAAACTGCAAAGGTTAGTGGTGTCTTCATTTTAATATATTCTAGCATATCACATTAAAAAACTGCAATCAGAATTAAGATGAGAAAATATGAGCAGATGAAGAAAATGAGTCTCTAGTGCAACAGTAGCAAAGTAAGCAGGAATTATTAGGTTCACGCCCCACTAGAGACTAATATGAACCATGTGAAGTCATATAAATCATTTAACCTTTCAGTGATCTACAAAGTCAGAGATGCTAATGGCTAAAAAGGACCCCAAGCTGATATCCAGTGTACCATTTAACATTTTACACAACAGCACATTATTTTGGAATCATTGTATTCAGCAGTTTATTTACAATCACATTTGTTTATTTGTTTGTTTATTTGTTTGACTTTTGTTTACCAGGAAAGTCTAACTGAGCAAAGCTCCATTTCAGTGGAGCCATGGGGAGAAAACTCCCACATTGCATACATTTGATTAAGCTATCAATAAAAATATACAGCAACTCTCAGGATTATCTAACTTATTTAGTGCTACCATATGACATACACTGCATTATATTTACAACATGTTAACTCAAACACATCTACAGAATCTACTATATACAGCATGTATAATTCATATTTCAATACAACATTCAGCATTTTTCCAGTATATGTTTATACTCCCAGTGTAGCATTAGCAGACAGCAGATAAAGCATATGCACATTTTATGCAGAGTTAGATTCACAAGAGACCTGAAACCAGGAAATTTCTACAGTAAATGTTTTAGACTTTAGCAATATTTGTTTGATATAAAGACATGGGGGGGGGGAATTAGTGACAGGGATGGTACAAGGCAGTATAGTTTTACACACAAGTATGATCTCATTGGGATTGAAACTTACAAACAGGGTAGTCTTGGCAATGAGCTGTTACAGGTGCAGGAGCAGTTGGTCGAGAGATGCATATTTAAAGAGATTTTAAACTGCAGATAAGATGAGATATTTTTGTTAATTTCTGGGACTGAGTTCCACAGTTTAGCGACATAATAAACTCTAAGGTAATAAAATCAAATCACTGCTCTTATAAAATCCAAACCTAAAAAGATTTACATCACATATATATCCATCTTACAGTAATCGCTTTCATCCAAAATAGACTTCTTCAGGCAGTCTTTCATTTTTTTTTACCTTTTGTTACCAGATTTAATTTTATTACTTTGGATTTATTCACCTTGGATCTCATTATGGATTCGTTGTGGTGATTTTTTTTTTTATTCTGCTGGAGTTGAGTCAGTTTAGTAACATACACAAGACATAGACAGCCACCATTATGATTTTTAGATTTTTGAGTGAGTACTAACTGTTGGTTTAGTCAACACAATTATTTTTTTGTGGGGGGGGGGGGTATCTGTTTAGTAATTTGTGGGTGGCAGTGCATCTGTCCGGAGTATATAGAATATTATGGGCAGTGTTAACATGGGAAAGGTGAGTAGATTACATAGTTACAGCCAGTTAAAGGGGTAAAGTATCACACAGTTCTGTATTATAAATGACCAGTTTTGACCAGTCAGTACAGATATCTGTCACAAGTCTTATACCGTGTACACTGATCTGCTGGGTACAGGTGTTTTTGGCAATGCTGGTTATGTTACATTCGCATGTTAAGCTACGTCTGCATTTTAATCGCATTCAAAGATGTATGGATGAAGCACTGGAGAGGGAGTGTGAAGTGATTCTTGGTAGTTCTGTGTTATCCTAACCTTATAAAAGAACTATTACATAACAACCAGAAGTCAAGCGATGTCTAAGTCTGGTCGAAATCATCAATCATTTACACTAGTGAATAACCTGCCAAATAGAATGAAGGTAAAAGAATGCACTGCTGTGTAGAAAGTTAACTGAATACTCATGAAGCTACCAAGGAAAGTAGGATAACTAATGCAGGAAACCTGTATCGCTTGAACTTGGCTAGCAAAACATAAATACAAATAAATAAATACATTAATAAATATGATATTCAGCAGGGAGTTTTAGAACCCACTGAAATGTGTGTCTAAAACTCATGTTTTCAATCTGTTTAGTCAGGCATTGTCTGAAACAGCTCTAATGGCAAATAGCCTTGATGGTTTCAAAATTTCTCCAAACAGCAAAGTTATGCTAAACTATGGGTAGGTATGGTTCATGCAGGGTTACTGAGCAGAAAACAGCAGAGTTACTTTTCACATGAAAGCACTGTTTTTTAAGGAATCAGTGCCTTTTCACAGATCATTCCTAATGCAATGATCATCATCATATAAGGGCTAGCTCAGCAGTTCAGTATGCCCCTTTTCTGCCTTCAGTTGTTTCTGTTTGATTTGCAGCTTTCCTGCATTTCCATTTCTTTAGAATTCCCATGTTTACATGTCCTTTGTGATCCATAGCATGGAGAACATTGATATCTGTGCAGTAACAGAAACCTGGTTCAAGGCTCCCGAGAGCACCCCAGCACTACCAGGTTATACCTCATACCATGCTTTTCGGCCCCAAAACTTGGACCGAACCACAAAAGGAGGGGGAGTATCAATATTCGTCAAAGATACCCACACCTCCAGGTTGGTGGCACAGCACGAAGCATCAGAGACTATCCATGTGCAACTAACAGTGGGTAAAACTGCCTTCGAGTTTATAGCCTGCTACAGACCACCCTCCCAAACCCAGGAACCCCAATCGGCCTTCCTGAGAACACTGGAAAATATGAAGGTCTATCCAAACACCATTATATTGGGCGACTTCAACTACCCAAACATAGACTGGGAGCATTACTCTAGCTCCAACACCCTAGCCCAAAGGTTCCTAGAATTTATAAACTCAAATGCTATGGAACAACTTGTTACCACTCCCACAAGAGGGGAAAACATACTGGACCTGATCATCACCAACATGGGGACTTTATGCTCCAGACCAGAAGTGTATCCCTCACTGGTAAGATCAGACCATAAACTAATCTCACTGGATATTCACATCTCAACCCCACCCCCTGCCCTGAAAACCACAGTGAAAGATTTCTCTAAAGCAAATTTCACACTCCTCAAAACCGAGGTGGAATCCTTCAAAGCCCCCGGGCCTGTGGAAAATACGGCCCAGAACGCAGAATCCTTTATAAATGCATTCTATGAACACCTTCAGGAATGCATGGATCATGCAATCCCAAATAAAACCAAGACCCAATCCTCCAAAGGCAGACCTCCTGTCTGGTGGACCCCAGCCATAAACAAACTATACAATGGAAGGAGGAAGCTACTACATGATAGAGCAAAATCCCAAAAAGGGAAGGCATCTCTGATCAGCATTAGCAAAAAACTATGGGCACTCATAAAATCGTCTAAGGCCAGCTTCGAAAGAAAAATTGCACAGGTCACTAAAGATAATCACAAGGCTTTCTTTAGTTATGTTAGGAACCTGGGTGGGAATTCCCAGATATGCTCAGAATTAGTCCAAAATGATAAAAAATACACCGAACCCACAGACATTGCCAACATCCTAGCTGACAAGTTCAGAGCAAAATTCTCCCCCCCCTCCCCACCAAAAGGGCAAATATCTATCCCAGCAGAGTGCTGCCCCCCTGACATCTCAGATGCTCAGGTAAGAGCTGCCCTCTCCAAAGCAAAAAAACACAGCATCAATGGGACCAGATGGTGTCCCGGACTGCGTCATACATGAACTCCAAGAAGAGCTAAACCACATAAAACTACTGTTCAATCTCAGCCTTACTACAGGATATGTACCCAAAGAGTGGAGTACAGCAACAGTGGTCCCTCTCCACAAAGGTGGTGCCTCAACGGATCCTGGAAACTATCGCCCCATAAGCCTGACTAGCTTGGTCTGCAAAGCTATGGAAAGGATCATCATGGACCTCATAAATAAAGATATCGGGGACCTACAGACACTGGATCCTACCCAGTTCGGCTTTGTTAATGGCAGATCCTGCCTCTTAAACCTGGTTGATTTCTTTGAAACAGTCACCAAGGCCATTGACAAGGGGAAGGTGGTCCACACAGCCCTACCTGGACCTCGCAAAAGCCTTCAATACAATACCCCACTCGGGCATTATAGATAAGCTCACCAGCTTAAATATAAACCTCTATGTCACTAGATGGGTTGCAAACTGGCTCAAGGACAGAACCCACATGGTTAGAATTGCTGGAGCCATGTCAGACTCCAAACCAGTTACAAGTGGCATCCCACAAGGCTCAGTCCTGGGACCTCTCTTGTTCGGTATATATTTATCTGAGGTACAGGCCAACACGGAAGGACTATGGCTGACCAAGTTCGCAGATGACTGCAAACTGGGCACCAAAATCGACTCTTCAGCCGACACAAGCATCCTCCAAAAGGGCCTCATAGAAACAGACAACTGGTGCCAGAGCCATGGCCTCAAGCTACACGCCAAAAAGTGTATAGTCATCCCCTTTGGCAAAAACAAAGTGCCCACAAATTACCACATAGGTGGGAATCCATTAAGTACAGAAGAAGTAATTAGGGACCTAGGGACCCAAGTTGATAACAATCTCTCATTTGACAACCACGTGGCCAAAGTGGTTAGAAAAACATTTTATATAGCCCACCTAATCATGAAGGGATTCACATCTAGATCAGGGGAGGTCATCGTGCCTCTTTACTCATCTCTCATCAGGCCCATAATTGAGAACAATGCCCCTTTTGGGATGTACCTTACCAGACACCTGCAGCAACTGGAAAGACCCCAAAAGTACCTCACCAAGAGGATCTAAGGGCTCAAACAGATGCCATATGCTGCCGGGTTAAAGAAACTCCAGCTCTACTCAGTGGCATACCGCCTGCTCAGAGGCGATCTGTGCCTGACGTATAAAGCCATGTCCAACCCGGAATTAATGGACATGCTGCACCTCAAAAAACCCAAATCCCATTGAGCTACGCGCTCGAGAGACTTGAACCTCAGCACTGAAATAAATAGGACATGCTGGAGGGACAGATTCCTAACCCAGAGGCTCCCTTCACTCTGGAATAAAATCCCAGCCCAGGTTAGGCAGAGTCCCTCATTGACTCTCTTCAAGAGGAATCTTGATGAGTGGATGGGAGATCGTAGGTTTACCCCGGGTATCACTTCTGTGTTACTGTTAGACAGAGGCACAGTATACTAACCTCGAAAAAGGGCATAGCAAAATTAATTTAAAATGGGTGGCGAAAGCCAAACACACTCTGGCTAGGCTTATAAATGCCCTAGGGCAGATAGCCTAGTATGAACCTATGAACCTATGAACCTATGAACCATACTTGTGCCTGAATTTGTTCTCCATTTGTGCCCCACTGCCTCTGTCATGTGCTTCTACACTCACACACACATACACACAGAACTAAACACACACACATGCACACATACACACATACATGCACAGACATGCACACAAAAATACACACACACACACACACACACACACACACACACACACACACACACACACACATGCACACAAAAACACACACACAAATACACACACATGTACAGACATGCACACATATGCACAAACACACAAACATCCACATGGAAACGCACACACATGCACAAAAATACACACACTCACAAAAACAGACAAGCACACACAAATAAACTGACACACTCACACACATGCACATGTACACATTCACACATTCATGCAGAGATGTACACAAAAATATACACACACACAAATACACAAACACATGCACAGACATGGACAAACAAGCACATACTCAAAATCACACACATGCACATAAATGCACAAACACACACACAGACATGTGCATGCAAATGCACACAGATGCATATATGCACACAGATACACACACACACACACACACACACATTCATGCACACATGCACAAACATGCACACACAGACACAAACACACGCACACACACTCACACACACACACACACACACACACACACATACAGACACACACAAAAACATGTATGCGCATGTGCACTTATGTACCCACACAACCACACATGCTAACACACACAGAAACACACACCCATTAAAACTGATTAATTCAATTTGAATAATGCTGTCACTTAAAACAGACATTTTTAGACAGTGCTATAGGCCTTGTACACCATGCACTCAACCACAACAAACTGGTGCAGTGACTCAAAAGGAATTAAATTCATTAGTGACAGGGTGGTCATTAAGAAGAACTCTGACCTCTCCTCGCATGGTGGTCTTCGTGTGTGTGGGAGGGGACTCAGAATTTTAGGATAAAAGTGCAAGTGCTTCATTAGTAAACTCTTAAACAAGCCATAGGAGGAAGAAGACAGAAATGAAACAGTGAAATCCCAGCCTGTCCTTGTAAGACATCAATAAATGCCTTCTGAGCACAGGAGCAGAAGATCATTGATGGAAAACAGGAAGTAAAGCTGGTGATGATACTCTACACATACATGCCAGGAAAAATGCAGTGCAGAGTAAAAGAGCAGGGTACTGAGAATTGTTAATAACAGTATAATCAAAAAAACACTTGAACAAGTAGCTCTGTTTACAGAATAGTGTCCTAATATAGTGATGGTAACAGAAACAAGTTAGACAGAGAGCCATACCTAGGATGTAAATGTACCAGTGTGAAGTTTATCAAAGGGGTAGAAGGAACAAAACAGGAGGAGGAGGAGGCAGATCCTCCCATATATGAGAATGACTGTAAACTGAGCAAATGAGTAAACAAGGAGATGCACCTAAAGGCTAACATGGCAACATGCTCCTCCCACGGACTGATTGTGGACACGCCCCTCATAATGAGGTACAAGGAAGTAAAGAGTTCTAATAGGAACCATCCCGGAATTCTTCCAGAGTCGGGAGTGAATTAATGTCACTTATCTAATGTTTTAAATGACTCACAAGAGTAGTGTATGATTTTTAAATACTGAAAATGATGGACTTGGTTTTCTTTATTTCTTTCTTTACAGCATTGTGGGCATAAGAGAAGCTCGAAACTACCAGTCTGTCCATAAGAGCTCAGGTGTAAGTAAAATACTGGAATCATTGCTGAAGGCTGGAATCTGTAAAATATCTGAAAACCAGCTGGGTGATGGGCCCAAAGGTGGCATGCATTCACAGCAGAAATGTCAAACCACACAGGTATATTAGGATTCCATCAATGGGTAAACGTGGCATTGAATTAGAAAGGAGATGGTGATATGACTTTCAGAGACTTTAACAAGACATTTACCAGAGTTCAGTACACTAGGTCAGTGAACAAGTTAAACTGAGCTGGTGTAGGCCCCAGGCTGGAAGCTTGGGTAAAATATAGACCATAATGCAGATTAAAGATGTTTACAATAAACTGTGTACATTGAAATGAAGGAGTTGTAATGGACATAGCTCAGAACAGAGGAGTACTAAGCCTGATTCTTTTCAATAAGATGCTATAGAAAGAAGTTCTGTTTGGAAATAGGTTAGATGTTAACTGTTGACAGTGGTCTTTCTCTTCAAATACCCTGCTGTATTTGTTATGTGCAATTAGAGGAATGGTCTGAAACATGCCGCGTAAATCCAGTGCAAAATAATGAAGCTAAAAAGCAAAATCTAAAAAATTTAGTCCACATTTTGAGAAAAAAAGAAACAGTAGCAGAAACAACTTAGGAAAGGAAGTTCTCATACAAGTGGAACTTGAGGTATGCAAACTTTGGACATAACATCAAGAAAGGCTGGTGGAATGCAGAGATATCATACAGCAAGTGAAGCTTCCAGCAGAAAGAAAGAAATTATCTATCCATTTAATCATTCATCAAGATGCCATCTGAAGGACTGTGTGAAGTTCTGGAAACATCATCATCATAAACACACAGATAAAACTGGAGGAATTTAGAGAGAGTAGCAAAGGTGGTACATAGTCTATGCCAGAAGCCAAACACAAAGACAATAACAAAACAATTAAGCTATAGAGTTGAAAATTTTAAATACTTGGGGTCAACAGTTCAGAGTAATGTTGAGTATGGAAGAGAGTACAAGCAGGGTGGAGTGGGTGGAGAAGAGTGTCAGGAGTGATTTGTGTACCAGTAAGAGTGAAAGGGAAGGTCTAGAAGAGGGTAGTGAGACCAGCTATGTTATATGGGTTGGAGACAGTGGCACTGAAGAAAAGACAGGAATCAGAGCTGGAGGTGGCAGAGTTAGAGATGTTAAGATTTGCACTGGGTGTGATGAGGATAGACAGGATTAGGCATCAGTATATTAGAGGGTCAGCTCAGGTTGGACAGTTTGGAGACAAAGCCAGAGAGGTGAGATTGTGTTGGTTTGGACATGCGCTGAAGAGGGATGCAGGGTATATTGGAAGGAGGATGCTAAGGATGGAGCTGCCAGGTAAGAGGAAAAGAGGAAGATGTAGGATAAGGTTTATGGATGTGGTGAGAGAGGACATGCAGGTGGCTGGTGTGACAAAGCAAGATGCAGAGGCCTGGAAGTAATGGAAACAGATGATCTGCTGTGGGGACCCCTAACAGGAACAACCCAAAGAAGAAGAAGAAGAAGTTGATAGAGAGACAGCAGGAAGGGGACACAACAGAAATATTTTGAATACCTTAAGGTAAATCTTATAAAGTCTGAGTAAGTATCATTTCTTATTTTTTGTCATATTTCTGAGAACAGAAAACTAGAGGGATGTATTAAAATAAGACAATGGATTTTAATTTTTTTTATTTATTTATTTGTTTGTTTTATTTATTTATTGACATTTGTTTACCGGGAAGGTCCACTGGGTTAGAGAGCCCATTTTCAATGGAGACCCGGGGAGAAAAGCTCCAGTTACATATTAAAAGCTCCATTACTTATTAACAACAACAATTGGGTTACAGAGTTTACAAGATTTCTTACAATACAGAATAATTGATACAAAAGACAATATGAGACAAATGTTTGACAATAATTAGATTAAGGGAAAATCAGTTTAGATTACACTGAACAGATTTGACAAATTAAAGAAACAATGGTATTGCTTTCATGTGCAACGTTCATGTTATTGCTTCAGTTTCTAAATCAGGATATGAGTATGGAGGAAGTGCAAGAAACGGCAGTGAGGAAAATACATGTAGACAGAAGCTTAATAGGATATAGTTAGTAGGTTGTATGCCTAGGTGAGTGAAGGAGACATTGAGGTGAATTCAGGAAGAATTGGATTAATTCTACTGGAGAATTATGACGTTATGGAGGTTAGATAGTTAGGAAGAAGCAATACTGGGTCTGGGGAGAAGGAGTTAAGTAATGGCATCAGTCTGAGTGGAGCAGTTACAAATCCACTTAGAGAGGAGATGTTGTGTAGGGTATTTTTGAAGTTGTGGGTTGTTAAATGGAGCGGACATGTGAGGGGAGATTGTTCCAGGATCTAGCAATGATCCAGCTATATAAGAGTTTACCTGCAGATTGGTTTAGTTTGTGGATTTGTAGTAGGTTTTGGTTTTCAGATCGAGGTAACCTAGGAGGAGAGTAAGGGGAAAATAAGGAGCCGAGTGCAGGGCAGTGGTTTGTAAATAAGTTTATGAGAGGTGGTAAGCTGAAGCAGTAGTAGGTAATGTGGGAATTCAAGCCACTGGAGATTTCTCAAGGCTGTGCAGTGGTGGGTAGAATGATGGGAGTTAGAGGCGAATTTGGCAGTCTTATTGTAGCAGGACTCTAATTTTTGTTTCAGGGAGGACTGGAGGTTAGTTAGTAGGGGGGCACTGGAGGTTAAAGAAGGAAGCAAATAAGAGAGGGGTAAAGCTTTTTTTAGTTGGTGAGGAGAGGAATGTATTGTGCCTGTAAAGTAAGCCAAGTTTTTTATGAGTTTTTAATATGTTGCATTGGATATGTAAATCAAATTTTAGATTTTCATCTATAATGGCTCCTAACAATTTGGTACTAGCTACAATTTAAATTTTTATTGAGTTCGGTGAGAGGATGTTAAAGTGTTGTCTCTTAATAGCAGTGTTCTTTTTAGGAGTAAACAACATAACCTTATTTTTTTGGCATTTAAGGAGAGATGATTTTTGTGAAGCCAGGTCTCAATAGTTGAAAATGCTGTTTGGGTCATTTGTTGTAAAATAATGGGGTTAGTTGCAGAGCAGACTATATATTGGAGTCATCTGCATATTGGACTAAGGAGGTGTGGGGTAATGCTTGGTGAAGGTTATTTATGAATATGTTAAAAAGAAGGGGAACTAAGATGGATCCTTGTGGGACACCAGTGGGGTTATGGAGGTAGGGGGATATAGAATATTGCCATTTGACACCATGTTGCCTAGCTGAGAGATAGCTTCTAAACCAGTTAAGAGACTGAGAAGAAAGGCCTATGGATGAGAGTTGAGAGAGAAGGATAGTATGGGATATGATGTCAAATGCTTTAGAAAGATCTAAAAATAGGGCAGGTGCTATAGAGCCAGAGTCAGGAATCTTGTTTATGGTGTCCAGAAAGGATATTAGTGCAGTGGAAGTGCTCTGGCCAGGACATAATCCATGTTGGGTGGAGGAGAGAATGCTGTTGCAGAGAAAATAGTTAACTAATTGTTTTTGGATGCATTTTTTGAGAATTTTAGATACTGGGGATAAAAGAGCTATAGGTTGGAAGTTAGAAATATCAGAGGATGTACCACCTTTGTGGAGGGGAAGGATAATGGCTGTTTTCTAGATATAGGGAACATATGATCCATGGATTAATCTATTAATTAAAATGCTAATGGGATAGGCTACTGCTTCAGCAGCTATTTTAAGGAATTTGGCAGGCATGCTGTCAGCAGCGTTGGAGCAGGGTTTCAGATTTAACAAGAGTTTCATAATACAGGAAGTAGGGATAGAGGAGAGAATAAATTCAGTTTGATTGGGAGGTTTGTTACAGCTTAGTGTGGTTGTGTTAGAGGGTGAGATGTTGTGAGGTAGCTGAGAAGAGGAGGAGAATGTAGGATGAGGGTTCGTTGGTAGAGGAGAGGAAAAGGAGGCAGTAAGAGTAGCTATAGTGTCAATAAAATACAAGTTAAATTTGGCAGCTATAAGGTCAGATGGCAGGCAGATAGGGGCAAGGGGTTGTTTTTTTGTGCCTAGGGTAAGGAGATTGTTGATGGAATACCAGAACAGTTTAGTTTTTTTTTATTTAATTGCAAATTCCAGAAGTAATTTTCTTTGTCATTGCGAATATGTTTTTTAGCAAGGTTACAAAGTTGTTTGCACTGGGTAAAGATAGAGGGATTGTTAGAATTATGCCAATGCTTCCAAGCTTTATCCCTTGATTTCATAATGTCTCTGGTGGTTTTAAATAGCCAAGGAGCATGGTTGTTTTTATTCTAATGGATCATGTTAGTGCTAAGCTTTGGAGAGTACTTAGAAAGGTATTATTAAAGTGAAAAGGGGCATCGTCTAGGGGCAAGGTTTTAAGGCAACTCCAATTATAGCTTTTTAGGATGGTATTAAATTTTTGAGGGCAGAATTTTAATAAGTTTTGTGTAACTCTAATATTATGGGCTTTTAAAAGATATGCACAGTTGCGGATGGCATAGGCTGGGAGATGATCATTAAAAGAAATTGGTTATGTGCCAGTAGATATTTGGATGGGTCTGTGACCAAAATCCAGTCTAGGATTGAGCCTTTATTAATTCTGGAGTTATATCTAGTAGAGGAATTAATTACTTGAGTAAAATGGAAGAAATTGATGCTAATGGGAGATTCAGTAGAGACAGTAGCAGCTCAGTCAATATTCATATTGCCTAATATAATAGTTTCATTTTTTTATGGTGTGGGAGGTCCAGGAAAGAATGTCATCCAATAAAGGAATGTTATTTCCTGGTGGAATATAAATGACTATAATATAGAGTTTTTTGGAATTATTGATGTCAATAAATGTGATTAGAATTTCAGCATTATGGAAGCTTGGAAGAGAACTGGGATAGGGGGATAGGTTGAAGGTAGTTGGATAAATTAAGGTAACACCACCTCCTTTTTTGTTTTGTCTGTCTGCTCTGATTACATTATAATTAGAGGGAGCATATTCAGTCATGCATGTGTGGTTTTAGCCATGTTTCAGTAGCTGCTAGGATGTGTGTTCTATTCTGGGTCAGCCAGGCATGACACTTAGAGGTCTTGTTACAGATGATTTGGAAATTAATAGTAGTGAAGTGGAGGGTTTTAGAGGAGGAAGGACCTGGGTTAGGGTGGATGTCACCTGAATGTATGAGGGAGGAAATAAAAAGAATAAGTTTGTGGAAGGAATATTTTGATTTAGAGAGAGAGAAAGGAGGAAATGTTGCTAAGCAATGATGCTTGTAGTGAAGAGAACAGTTAGTTCTAAGAGTGAGGGGTTTGTTGCACAGATGAGGAGATATGACATGAAGGCTGCGAGAGATGTGGGAACAGGATTGTTCATTGGGTTTTGGGTATGGGACTGTTAAGTTATGGTTAAACATTAAGGAGTATATACTTGATGCTGTAAGTTGAGTGAGGAATAGCAGTACTATGGTGAAGGGGGGTTGGTATTTCAGGAATGGGTGAGTGAGGAATAGCAGTACCATGGTGAAGGGGGATTGGTATTTCAAGAATGGGTGAGTGAGGAATAGCAGTACCATGGTGAAGGGGGTTGGTATTTCAGGAATGAGGTGAAGGAGGACATTGTAAAGGATAATATAAGGGAGGGTGAGAGTATGATTAGAAGAGAGGAGAGACGTTAAAAGTAAAAGAGGGGTGGATTTGAAGGTGGGTAAAATGGCCAATAAGTAATGTGATATGTTTAGGAGGAAGTGAGAGGGATTGGGAGAGGAAGTAGGAGTGGCAAGGAGAGTATAAATGTAATTGAAGTGGGGGGGGGGGATGGGGGTAGGATAGGGGAACGAAGTGAGCCAGGACCAGGGCTACACCTGGTTCCAAGCTCTTAGGCAAAAAACAATGTGTGAAGAGCTCAGGTAAGCCCAATGTTTCTAAGGGTGCACTGATTATCAGGATTCAGATAGTAAAACTCTTGCCTGAGTAGATGGAAAAGAACACAGATAAAGATAAGCAAAGGGGCTATTAGGGAATTATTGCAGAGGGAAATAGTTAGCTCTGAGTTTAGTAAAATGTATTGCATGGACCTCAAGGGATTGATATGGGATGAATGGACAGCCTCGGTGATGCTCGGCTCAACAATTACAAGGAACGAATGGCTGCATAAGACTTGTACAGAGACTAGCATTTAACAAAAAAACCTGAACCACATACATAGGTGTTTTTTAGTTAATGCAGAAGCTCGGTCCTTTGTGTTTTCTTTTCAGTGGGAGCACTGCCGGATTAGGAAGACAGACCAAGTGAGCTGCCATTTTTTGGTAATTGTAATTATCCAAAGAGAATGCAGGGGTTTAATACCTTGACAGAAGAGAATAAAAGTAAAGAAATAAAACAGTGACGTCCAAGTGTGGTCAATATAACAGCTACCGCCACCCTACAGATTGAAAGCGCAGTCAGATATGACCAAAACAAGATCTAAAGATGTGAGAAAGCAGGAGGGGTATAGAGAGAGGTCAGAGACTAGTAAGGGGAAGGGAAAAAATGAATACGAGTAGAAGAAAAACAGACAGTTTGACAACAAAAAGAGGAGTTGTGAGAAGGATGGAGAGACAAGAACAATTATTATAGGTGAAATATTAGTGCAGGTTAATGAATGGGGGAGAGGAGCGCACTAAAAGGACAGAGGATGGAGCAGTAAGGAGGAAGACAAAGGTGATTAGTGCAGCAAGTGTTAACAATGCACCAGCATGGCACACTCTAATCATATCCAAAAAACGAAAACCAGTGGTAAGCACAGCCAAATCAAACCAAGAAAGTCTATGAGTGTTGTTTAAAATTTAATTGTTAGCGCTTTCATGCACCAAAAGTATATGCACTTCTTCAGACAAAGAATCAAACAACACTATCACCATATATACGATCAGAGGTTAATTACATCCAATTAAAAAACATTAATTAAGAATCAATTAAATACACACTCTAATCATATAGTATACAGCTCAATACAAAGGGATGCTCATTTAGAAAAAGACACAGGAAAAACAATGTAGGAGTGCAATGAGCATTAAGTAAATAGTGACTATTAATGCTGTGATACGATACACTTTAAACAAATAGCAGATAGATCAGTACAACTAAAGCTGGATGTGGCAGTAGGCAAGTTGTTATTTGCTAGACAATTCATGGGACAAACTATGATGTGTAATTTCACTAAATTATGGCAGAAGATTCAAACAGTTTTCCTGAAGTAGTTTATAAGGTAAAAAAAACAATAACAATTTTTCAGAAGGCTTGCCAAGGACTTAAAGCAATTTTTTTATGAGGTGCATGGAAAATGTAATGTCTCCAGGTTATCTAGCAGGTAGGGAAACAGAAAGTATAGGTGGGCCATGTGGTCTCCGCTTCTGTTAAATTATGTTACCAACTACTGCATAATTTATACAATGTCAATTTACATTCCTGCTTTGCCTGGCTGCCCCATTCTTATGATGTAAACAATCACTGCCTTCATTCTGTTAGGCAGAGAGTACAATATTTGCTGTCGTGTGATACGAAATTTGAAAAAACATAGTTATGCAGAATCTAGTTTTCTACTACAGAAATATTTACAGGTTTCACTAAACGTCACACAAATTTTACTGAAGATACTGATGACAGCCATGTAAACAACTATGGTCCAAAACAGTTATGGATAGGAAAACATTGATACTGGGATTTTTCTGCCTCAGTTGGAAAATTATGACTTACATCTCTAGAGAAAAAAATGGCATAATGCTCAGTGTAAGGAATCTTATGAATTATGCTGGTTTGCCAAGAAAAGTAACACTTATTTCTGAAATCAGTACCTGGGAAATAGAGGAACAAGCAAGACAATTTAGTAATTCCGTGTCAAATCAGAAACAACAAAAGATGGACATATACATTTCACTGAACCAGCTCTTGAGTATCCCTGGATACGCCTAACATCATTCCAGAAATAGACAAAAAGCATTCTGTGGAGGAAAAAAAAATAGAGGGACATTCTTAAGGTATAGCAAGCACAGTCATTGTTGGGTCTCTGTGGCTTTCTTAAACACTTATTTTGGAGGAACGTACAAGGAAATCAGAAAATAATCACTGATGTCTTTGAAAATGCACCATCTTTGTGTTCCAGTCATAGGTCTACAAGGATACAGAAATAAGGTCCATCAGGCATGCTGAATATAAAAGCCTTAAGATGCACATTGATTGCTATAAACTACAAAGTAATGTATGCCTGTCTTTAAAGCCTCCACTAGGATTTTGTACTAGAAATATATGCTTACACAAATGCTGACCTTGCAATGGCTGGGGCTTATCACTGTGATCCCTAGCTTCTGATGGGTGTCAGCAAAGTGGTCACTTTACCTATTATAGCCCCAGGCTAGGCAAACTGATGCTGGTCACAAAATGACAGCCTCCTTAGCCACAACTCTTCAAGATTCCAAGTAGCTAACTAATCCTAGCCACACTTTATCTCTCTGTTCCTTAAAGCTGACATCTACACTTAAATGCATTTTTTTTAATAAGGTAGCAGAGATAACACTGAATTAAATAATATAATAATAATTACTGGTGGTGTGTACACAATGATGCTGGGTTACTGCTGAGATTATGAAGAGTTGTTACTTTCTCTAAGCAGAGCAAGTCATACAAAAGTACTACAGTGTGATGACTTCTAAAGAGAAATCAGTCTTTGCC
The DNA here is from genome assembly GCF_019279795.1 of Protopterus annectens. Lineage (NCBI taxonomy): Eukaryota > Metazoa > Chordata > Ceratodontiformes > Protopteridae > Protopterus > Protopterus annectens. The sequence goes on from NC_056747.1 coordinate 1,272,431,861, forward strand.
TAGTAATAAATGAGTCTGAATAAAAAAGTGAGCTAGAAATGAATAACACACTGTGAAAAACACTGCATGTCATTTATTATTCAGCAATTATATTTCTAATGAAGCAAAAAATCATCTTTCTAGCAAGACTCAGGAGAGCTTGTCTTAAACACTGGTACATTTCATACCGATTTCACCTGTAATACAAAAACTGAAGAGGCACATAATATAATGCAGTTGGAGAGCAGTGATGATTTCAGCATTCTGGGTGAAAATGCTGTTCACATACAGGATGTCGTACAGAACAGACTTACTGGGATCATCCAGAAGTTCAGAACCTTCTGCAACTTTGCAATCCTTATTTTAAAGCCCACATCAATGATCTGTCTTTGTCATGGTGCATCCTGCTGTCTTCTACCTACTGGTATTATTTTGGGAAAACACTGACCCATTCCTTTCCAGCATCACTGCTAAATGTATTATGTTGCCATATTCCATTTGTTCTTTCTGTTCAATATTGCATCTGTGTTGCTTTTTTGGACTTTGAATTGTGCCCCTGAGGACTCATCCTAATTGGTTATCTTATAAATAAAAGATTGGCATTGATTGATTCAAGGCCAGCATGAGATGACTGAAGCAAGTTTAACATAAGAATTGTCCAAGGCACATTTGAAGACAAATGGAAAGTTTCTTACTGGTTCAAAAATGCACCATACAGGTTCTAACTTCAGCAGTCATTTATGAAGGCAAATCATTTCTGCAAAGTAAAAGATGTGAAGCAAGAACGTATTTTCTTTGACTGTTCCATTTTTAACTTTGTTGAGTTTGCAAGTCACAAAAGTAAATGGGTCACCCAAAGGTCACAAAACACAGAGAGGGTTTCACAGACTTCTTGAAGCAGCTATGAGAAAAAAAATGACTGCATACAGACTATGGCTTATGAGTAAATGGCCATATTCCACTTGTGGGTTGTTACAAAACAGGGGTCAGGCAAAGAAATGTTCCAGGAAATGCAGACCATTTAAGGAGTTGTTGGCCTAGAAGTGTTTAAAGCCACCAATTCCTGCAAACAATAACTGACACTCCCGGTATCCTTGACAAGTGCTCTGACTCACAGCATTGTGATCTAGAGTTTCAAAAGAAACATTTTACAACACATACTTTTTTGTATAATTTATCATTTTATATACTTGCTAACCTGTTAAATTAATTTATCCAACAAAGATATCTTTCATCTGGGACATGCAAAGTGAGAAATGATAACATACAATAAGTACAATAAATATAGTACATGTAATAATAAGGTATACTGTTTCCAAAACAAGATGGCAGCCTGTATTTCCAGCCAGCCATGTGCAATGGCTCTTCAAACCTAATTTTAAGAACATTTCATTGTTTGATGCTACAGATTTAGAAATATATTGTATGGAAAATAATTCAATACTCACCTGCAATGTAATAAAGACACTTACTTCTGATTTTCCAATCTTCATGTATTTTGGAGTTTTATAGATATAGCAATGGCATCTGTATGGAGACATGCATGAATGGGCGTACCTTCGTTGAAGGTTGTGTGTCAGAGCTGGCAATTCGGTACATAAAAATCTATTGCCAGTCATTAGCGGACCGGAGTTCCGCTGTGGCGACCCCTAACTGGGAAAAGCCGAAAGATACAACATAGATATAGCAATGGCTGCATTGTTTGAAACTTTAAACCAAAGAAAATAGCTATGTCAAAAATAAGCAA
>NC_056747.1:1272438586-1272441086 GCF_019279795.1 Protopterus annectens
AAGTGTGTGTGTGTGTATGTGTGTGTGCGTGTGTACACATGCATGTGTGTGTGTGTGTGTGTGTGTGTGTGTGTGTGCGTGTGTGTGTGGGTACATTTGTGTGTGTGTATGTGTGTGCGCGCGTGCACGGGCACGTTTGTGTGTGTGTGTGTGTGTGTGTGTGTGTGTGTGTGTGTGTGTGTGTGTGTGTGCGGGTACATTTGTGTGTGTGTGTGTGTGTGTGTGCGCGCGCACGGGCACGTTTGTGTGTGTGTGTGTGTGTGTGTGTGTGTGTGTGTGTGTGCGCATGTCTGTGTGTGTATGTGTGCGCATGTCTGTGTGTGTGTGTGTGTGTGTGTGTGTGTGTGTGTGTGTGTGTGTGTGTGTGTGTGTGTGTGCGTGTTTGCATGTGTGTGTGTGTGCGCACATGTGAGTGCAAGTACATTCATACCTCTCAACCGTACAGATTTTTGCCTCATATTTTTGGTCCATTTTTCATAAAATTGTGGTTCTATGCAAATTAATGGTAAATCATTAAAGACTGGAGTTAGAAAATAATGATAGACATTTGAGTTTCAGACTTCATACCCTTTAGAAAATTCATGCTAATGCAAAACCTGTTATTCTATCAACTTCCTACGTTTTTATAAAAGCAATATTTAAAAATTGTCCCTATTTTTGGCCCTTTGTCCCACTTCTATTTATGGCTTTGTCCATATTTCTTGCTCTAATAGGTTGAGAGGTATGGCAGTCGTGTACGCGTGTGTGTGTGTGTGTGTGTGTGTGTGTGTGTGTGTGTGTGTGTGTGTGTGTGTGTGTGTGTGTTAAATTATTTACAAATATGTCAGATTCTTATTTTGAAGTCCCCACTGATGATGATCTTAAATATAATCCTTTGTGAAATGTATTATTCATAATTAGCTGCTACATACTAAACATCACTAGTCTTTCAGTCAGTGTCATTCTGTAATAATTCTGCCTTGCCCTAGAATGTATTTACTACTGGCTGCAGTGAGTATGTCAGAGGCAAAGACAGTACAATGACTTCTTATTACAAGTGATCTCTGCAACCAGTATTTGTGTTCATCACTTAAAGACATTCTGCAATTATACAATAAAGGATCCTTACTGTTCAAACATGAGCATGCTGGTGTCAACCAGGTGTGTGCATTGCAAACCAAGCATATACCAAAAGAAGAAATTCCAGATGCTGATGTCCCATTGGGTGACCAGACCACTTATTGGCATATGCTTGATAACAGCTGGGGACAAAGCAAAATATGAGAAAAAAAAACAAGTACATTCTGCAAAACTAAAGAAACAGAAATACAGTAGAACCACTGTAAGTTGACCACCCAAAGGACTGTAACAAACTGGTCAACATACAGAGGTGGTCAACATAAGGAACTAGGCCTACTGTGCTCATACGTACATGTACTTTCCTTTCGTGTACAGCTTTTATTACAGAATATTATATGAAATCATACATAATCAAAACACGGTAAAATCATACATACAGTATCATACAAAATCAATGCATAGGTTCATAGGTAGGTACTATCCTATTGGCCCTAGGGCCTATATAAGCCTAGACAAAAAGGTAGCCTTGCTTTCGCCACCCAAGAAATTATTTTCCTGTGCCCCTGTCTTCTCATGGTTTAATCATTCTTTCTAAAAAAAAGTCAGTCTTGGTCTGTTTCTTATTCTTATTACAAAGGAAAGTGGAGAAAGCACTCTCAATGCAGGCTACACCACTCAGCATACCTGGGCATTTTTCCAGAGCAAATGACTGCAACTGCATTATCAGATGACTGACATCCTATTCTTCTGGAGTCTCTGCAATTTCTGTGTCATCCTCACTTGCTTCTGCCACATCATCGGTTGCTTCATTCACTTTTACACTGGTCTGTACTTCGGTCAATATCTCTTGGAAAATTACGTCTGGGTCAGGTTCATTACAGGTTGTCACCTCATCATTCATTGCAACAAAACCTTCAAAATCTACTCCTTCGGATTCTCCCATGGTAGATGGACTGTTTGATGGGGCCAAAACATTGTGCTCTTGGTTTCTGACAAATCCAACATTCTTGAAACACTTCTGTATCATTTCTGGCTGAACTTTATTCCAAGTAGAACTGATCCAGAGGACATCATCCAGAGCGTTAACTGATGCAGAGGATGAAGTTGCTTCCACAGGTGGACCACTGATGCAGTAGATAAAGTTGCTTCCACAGGTGGACCACTGATGCAGAGGATGAAGTTGCTTCCACAGGTGGACCACTGATGCAGTGGATAAAGTTGCTTCCACAGGTGGACCACTGATGCAGTGGATAAAGTTGCTTCCACAGGCGGACCACTGATGCAGAGGATGAAGTTGCTTCCACAGGTGGACCACTGATGCAGAGGATGAAGTTGCTTCCACAGGCAGACCACTGATGCAGAGGATGAAGTTGCTTCCACAGGCAGACCACAGGTTTGTGTTTTAGTAATGACCCACTGCAGGAGCTGGGCTTGGTAGTGC
>NC_056747.1:1272446086-1272488586 GCF_019279795.1 Protopterus annectens
CAACCTCTTACAGCGACAAACTCATAAATAAAACTGAGGCAAAGGCCCAAAAATAAGGGCATTTTTTTTAAATATTGCTCTTATAAACTTAGAAAGATAATAGAATAGTAGGTCTTGCATTAGTACGAATTTTCTGAAAGGTATGAAATCTGAAACTCAAATGTCTGCCATTATTTTCTAACTTCAGTCTTTAATGATTTGCCACTACTTTGCCAGAAAACCACAATTTTATGAAAAACGGACCAAAAATGTGATGCAAAAATATAAAATTGCCAGACAATACAGCTGGGAACCTGTCAAAGAAGGGACACCATTTTAATATGAGCACAGTTAACTTAGAGCAGCTAACAAAATAATCTACATGCATTTCTGAAATAAAAGTAATGTATAACTCTGATCATTACAGTTATTTATAAAAGTAAAGTAAACCCTCCACGTTTTCTTCCAAAATTGCTATTTTGCGGAGAGATTATTAGGGGGAGAGCAACATTTTGAGCCAAAATTGGGGACAGTTGAGAGGTTTGGATATTTCTAATTCTATAAAGCGATTTATTTGCACATACCTCTCAACCTCTTAATGCAGGAAATCTGGACAAGGCCAAATATATTGGGGGAACATACAAACAGTACTAAAATTGACCTTGTATAAACTTAAGACAGTTGCTAGAATATCAGGTCTTGCTTTAGCATGCATTTTTCTGAAGATTATGACGTCTGAAACTTAACGTCGGTCATTATTTAGTGACTTCATTCCTAAATGATTTGCCAGAAAAGTTTTATTTTGCATTTTACAGCAAGAACACCAATAAATATCTGCTAAACAAAGCAATGCAGTCTCACAATGAAACTAGACTTAGCATTAAAACTTCTCTGCCCTTGAAACTCACATTCATTGAAACAGCATTGAAACCCACATTCAAAGAAAATACATTTTGCCAGTGGCAGATAAAGATTAACTTTGGGTTGTTTTCAAATCATAGGTCCCTTGCACATGAAACATACATGTGCTCTTTGATACACCTTCCATCATAAAAGTCTACTCAAACTTCTACAGTCCACCAGTATCAGTAAATATGCACAATCTCTGAACTAGTAAAAGCCATCTACATAATTCCACATTAGAGAAATCTGTAACTAATGAAGAGGCTACTGCTAACAAACAACTTTATATTTCATGGTTTCATCTACAAATAATGTGCCTGTTGCCCTTGAGGAATAAATTGCCTATGTTGCATTAAAAACAATGATATGCTAGTAATATTGCAATAGGGAATGGATGGCAAACTGATAACAGGTTCATAGTTACTACTAGATATATTTGCCAAAACAGACTATAGCATCCACCCCCCTTTACAACACAGTACATTTATCAGCAATACAGCTACCTACTGTGGGAGAAGAACCCACAGCCTTCTGCATCAAAAGCAAGTACACTACCTGTTGTGCTATTAACAGTACAAGCAGACTCTGCATAAGCAGCACTAAACTTAAGTTCCCCTGCAGCTCTCAGCTCCTTGTAAAATGTTGACACTCAGCTGTATCTCTGAACTTTGCAGCACAAGAAATCTGGAAAAAGCCAACATTTATTGGGGGAGGGCAAAAGCCCAAAAATCAGGGACACATTTTAAACATTGCTTGTATAATTTTGAAAAGTTGCTAGAATAAAATGCTGTGTTATCACCATGCATGTCTTAAACCCAGAACAATATGCACTATAGTCAGTGCAACATACCACTATGCTAAATCAGCAGTTTGAAAAATAGGAAGACAAACTTAATGGCTATCATTTAGATAGCTCTCAACCTCTTAGCACAAAAAACCTGGACAAACAAAGCCAATAATGAGGGAATACAAATTCAGTTCTCACTTCACACCTTAGCACAAAAAACCTGGACAAACATCAAAAACAATAATGGGAGAAATACAACTTCAGTTCTCACCATAGCTTACAACCATTAGAAAAGCAAATCTGAACAAAGTTCAGAAATGGTGGTGGTTAGGGACTTTAGGCTGTTCTTACCCTGAAGCAAAGGTACAGGGTTTGAGCCTGAACACCTATAGCCAGCAGGTGTATTATGTGGGGGCATTTACACACACTTCATTTGTGTGAGAGATTGTAAACACACACACTTCATTTGTGAGAGAGATTGTAAACGCACACTACATTTGTCCGATAATCCATTTGCACACACTTACTTCAATTGCGATAATCCATTTGCGAGAGAGATTCCTGCTCACACGCACACAAATTTACTTCATTTGTGAGAGAGATTGTAAACACATACACCCCCCCCCCCCCATTTGCGAGAGAGATTGTAACTGATTCTGTTGTGTAAAGCATTGAGTCCTAAACATAATCTGTCCCTTATAAAAAGGTAATGAATGGAAAATGAGTCCAATGATTGAAGTCTGTCATAATTGTTAAGATCTTAAACATCACATAGGTGTATAGTATATATTTTTTTTATTTTCCCAAGGAGAATTAAATCAACCTCCAAGTAGGAGCAAAACATATCTTTTGACTCAGTAACTGACCTAACTTAAATTACAAATAATTTGTAAGTAAAGCAGTTGATGTAGATTGAAAACTTGGACACATACTTTTATGACTTTATATCTGACCACTGAAGCATTGGCTTTAAAATTTAGTTTGGCACAATATAGAACTAAGATATTTACATAAGGAAGGACTCCCAAAATAAGTGTTCTCTAATAAGATGTAATGACTGTTTTTTAGGGGCCCAAAAATCATGACATGGCATTTACTTAAACTGAAGTTAATTCCATTCCTATTCAGCCATTTTGCTTTACTAGAAAGGTGGTTGATGAACCTATTATAATCAGTGTCATTACTAGAAACTGATCCTAACTTGATATCATTTCCATATTTGGCAGCCAAAATACTTTTATGTGTAGCAGAAAGGAAAATGTCATGTTGGAAAGTGCCAGACCTAAACAGATTTCCCATGAGGAACCCATGAGTAAACATCAGCCCAGCGTGAACATAGTTGCCATAAATCACCTTTTAGAAAGTCATTAACTAATCCAGTCTAATATAAAGTTATTATTACCATGTTTCATCATACATTCTATAATACTTTAATGTGTCACACTATCAAATGCTTCGGAGAGAGCTACATATACCATAATAACATCTAGTCCATTATCCACAGCCCTGTAAAAATGATCATAAAAATTGAGTAGGCTAATAAAAGTAGAACAAATTTTCATAGAGCCATGTTGATAGAAATCTATCATAGCACCATAATGGGGATTACCATCAAGTAAGTTCAAAAGGCATTTTTTGAAACATTTGCAGAACAAGGAAGTTAGAGTGACAGGGTGGTAATTGTCCACAATACAACTCCCATTTTCATAAAGTGGAATGATATTTATCTTTTTCCAAAGCATTTTGCAAGAGAGTGTTAAAATAATACTTGAGCCAAGATGCTTAAATAATAAACAAGATTTCTTATTTGGCACACTGACACTGTTAACATTTTTTATTTTCATTAAGGAAGCACTAACCATGTTTTCAGTAATATAAGGACAAACTAAAGAATCTGAACAATGATGGGTGTTATCTTGAGAAGTCAGTGAGTTCAAGATGTCCATACTAACAGGACAAGTTGGAGCCAGAAGGTTGGCACTGGTAAACAAGTTAACAAAGTGCTTGGGGAATAAAAATAAAAGAACATTAGCCATATCAACAGGGTTGCTTACTAAAGTACTACTGTTAGAAAGAGGACATACACATATGAGTGTAACAGTCATGAACAGAGTGTGCATAACTGTAAAAAATTTTAGGATTCTTGTTGCAAGAAACAAGATTTTCTTCATAACTTAGCTTACATTTATGAATGACTGATTTCAAGATTCTGCAAGCTGCATTGAAGCTAGTTTTGATTGTTATCAGTGTAAGATGTTCAGAGAAAACTGAATTAGTCAACAGAAAGGACTCATTGATGAAAAAAATATGAAAAATAGGTAAAACATCAAAATATGTAGTGTCCGTTTATTAAGGCATTTCATTCTGTTAAAGCACAAAGACACAAGATAAGTTTTACATTAGACATGGCCTGGAACTATGAGATTGAAGTACTACTTACAAATGCATCATAAAGGATGCTTTGTTTAGCACTCTAAGTGAATAAATAGCTTAATTAATATAGGTAGTCATAAGCCTCTCCACAGCATAAGGGAATAAAGTTCTGACTTTGTTGCAGATGTGTTCAAATTATGGGTTAGGCACATATGGGAGATGACAGGGAAGGATGCAAGTGAGTGGCTGCTGCCAGCTTACTCATCCTGGGGAGGAGCCATCTCTGGCTCACTACATGAGTAACACCTAACAGAAACACAAGGAGCTTCAGCCCACAAGCCCACCCCCCCACCCCCGATGTAATGTGCAAGATGCACTGTGAGCTAAGAGAACAACTATAGTAAGTTTCACCATGCTACTGCATGGAAGGGGTGCTCTGCTGGGGGACACAGTAGGCCCACTCCCTTCTACATAACTCTTTTGTCACAAGTGGATGAGCTCGTTGGTGATTCCCATGGAAGAACAAAGCTCTTGTCTGCCTAAGAATCCCTGGCTTCCACAAGTATGGAATAGATGAGCTAATTTGGAGCAAACAGAATAGCCATCAGGCTTGGTCCTGCGGGCTGCAAAAAAAAAAAAAAAAAAAAAAAACAGAACAGTGCTCATATGTTAGAATTCGCCTGAACTCAACTCTCACACACACACACACACACACACACACACACACACACAATAATCCATTACACTTACTTCAATCACGAATCCATTACACTTACTTCAATCGTGAATCCATTACACTTACTTCAATCGCAAATCCATTACACTTGCTTCAATTGTTGCCTTGCAAGTAACACATACTCCATTGCTTGCCCACGATAATCCATTACACTTACTTCGATCCATTGCTTGCCTTCTTCATCCATTATACTTACTTCAATCATTGTTTCCCGCTCGCAGCCAGCCAGACATGATGTGTGAGCTCACTTCCGACTGGCTGGTATGCTCCTTAAAGGAGCCAACACCCTTTAAATATGTATGTTTTTTTTCAAAAAAGCTACCCCCCTTCTAAAAAATTTGTACTGAAATCAGTACAGTGCGTATGCCTCCCGACGTCCCTGGTCTTTCCTTCTTTGACTGATTTGTTACTCACACTCTGTATCTGCCTTCTCATTATCCCTTCTGTTCGTCACTGATGCCTCTCAGTTTTTTTTTCCTGAACCTGCTAACTACTTACATGTTATTGTCACTTTAGGATGAACATTGGCCGATGTCCCTGTGTTGCTGCTTATGAACCTCTGTGGTAGTGGTAATGGTAAGAGGTGGACAGAAAAATGTCTGCAAACTGGGAATTGCTTTTCCTAGTTTCCTTCCAGTAACACCACTGGTCAGTAATATGCTATCAGGCATACGGTAAAATGTGTGCATGGCAGTATCCAACAACATCCGTCTCCTTCTGGATGTGTCCTTTGCAGTTCCTGCAATTTGTCTAGAATGCTATCCTCTTTGGGTGTTGGAGTATACCATTTTTACTAGTCTTCAAACATTTGTAATCAAGTCAGAGATTCAGCTCACTCGTATCAAATGGATACTTACTGTAGTTATTGGACCGTTTTGGGACCATTTTATACTAATTGAATAACAATGCAGGATTTAGGGTTTGGATCTGCATTTGGGGATGTGGAAAACAGTAAAGAAAAGTGCATTTATCAAGTACTGTCTTGAGTGCAGCTCCCCATCTCTCCTACTTCCTATGCATAGTCCTTCCCATTCTGGAAATGTAGGGATTCTCAGGTCTGCAACGATGATGGCTGTGAGCTGCTGTCTCTGGATGCAGAGGACTAATAGACAGGGAAAGAGGGGTACATGGGGGATATATGGTGCATTTACATATACATTGGAGCAGTACAGATATGTAACCATAGCAGTGGCCACTAGTGGACCTGTTGCTACTGACACTTGTCATAGCAAAAAGGCCAAGCTGTCAGTGCCAATATATATCACAGGTTCATAGGAGGTTACTAGGGTATTGGCCCTAGGGCCTTTATAAGCCTAGCCATGTTATACCCTTATTCCCTTTTTGACCAAGTTGTATGGTCTACATTTGTAGCTCAAGTCTATGATCAGCACTAACTGCCCTTATCCAAGAGGGGCAGAAGTGCAATGTGTCTACTGTAGACTCTGTGTTGCTCTTCTTATGTGCATTAAGAAGACGATGAGGCTTGGGTGTTCATTTTAGTAGTTTGTTGTATACAAATACATCAGGATGGATGGCAGGAACATTAAACTTAAACGAACTATCTAACTATACATCCATGCATGATGTCACTCTGGCTGCTCACTCAAAATGGCACTCCTGCTTGCACGTGCTCAGTACTTATATGCATGTGCTGACTCACTGGAAAGCTTCTTAAAGGTACATCGCACACTCTGCTCTACACTCTGCTCTTCATTTGATTAGTATTGTAATTAAGGAATCTGATGGCTGAGATGCTCCTATTAGCATAAGACTGGTGTCTTCACAAGGACAGGATGTGTGGCAGTGGAGTCTCTATTGAAATGTTAGCACTTGAAATGAGTGCTGACATGCCAAAAAACGACCAAAAATCCCAGAAAAGAGCAAATGTCAAACATCCCTTCTCCTTTAATCTTCTGTTTTTGCAGGGGGCAAACCCCCCTACAGCAACTATGTGGGACGCAAGCCCTACACATCTTCCAGACTTGCTCCAAGATCATGGTACCTCGAAGAAAGGGGAATAATCTGAGAAATGACCATCTTGGACTTGGTGTTATGCAAGTCCTTTAATGACCATCTTGGACTTGGTATTATACAAGTCCTTTAATGACTATCTTGGACTTGGTGTTATACAAGTCCTTTAATGACCATCTTAGACTTGGTGCTATACAACTCCTTTAATGACCATTTTGGACTTGGTGTTATACAAGTCCTTAATGACCATCTTGAACTTGGTGTTATACAAGTCCTTTAATGACCATCTTGGACTTGCTGTTATACAAGTCCTTTAATGACCATCTTGGACTTGGTGTTATACAAGTCCTTTAATGACCATCTTGGACTTGGTGTTATATAAGTCCATTTTTAAGTCATTCACTCTCCATGTTTAAGGAACGGGTCCCGACATCTTTTCTCTCCTTCCTCTTGCTAACCACTTCTTTACTCACTTCTCATTTTCTTCTGCCCTACTCACAGAGTTCTTCTTTAATTATGTTCTAATCCACTCCTGTTCAAATGATTTTACACTTCTTATGATACTTTTTCTCAAAACAACTTTCTGGAATGCAGTTTTAGTAGTACTCGTCTGAGCCCCAAACACTGCAAGATAATCCAGCACTTTAATAAATTTGAAGTTATACGCATTCACCTGTGATGTAAATATAATTCTTTTGCTTGGCTTATGTGTCCTGAGGTCATTATTACTGATGCAAGATTATTGTTATGACATCCCCATTTCCCATCCTTGGTTACAAGACAGTTATAAGGCTATACATTCTGGCAGTTCCTACAATTTGTACTTATAGACAATGACGTAGACCCAACTTTGCATACATACTGCCCACTTGGACTCACCTAGTTTTACAGTAATGTTGGAGGTTAGCGAAAAATACTTTCATGAATCGTGCAGGGTTATCATGTGTGGTTTGAACTGGGTACCAACCCTATACAATTGCAGACTATGTTTATGAATCCTGGCCAACAGAGTCAGACTGTTTTCCCACTCTCAGTCTCAAGGGATTTGACTATTCAGTACAATCCTTAAAAAGTACGTTGCACCCTTCACTTAGTGTACATGACATGTAGCTTCACCTTGTCTTACTAGAGGAAGAGCTACTTATTTTTTGTGTCCTTTAGCAACTTTTTGATCTAGTTTCATTTTGCTCATTTTCTGATTGCACACTGCCTATTCCAGCTATGCATTTAAGTTCAAAGAAAGGACTTCACATGATCTATTGAGATCTAAGGATCAAAGAGAAATTGGGCTTTTTTTCATTATTCTGAGCCATTGCTCTTTTTCACAAAATGCAGAGGCCACAAAGCGATAATATAAGTATACATGATTGAGAGCGGAGACCCTATCACATCAGAGGTGCAGTAGATAGAGAGGGGACCCTACCACATGAGAGGTGCAGGAGATAGAGAGGGGACCCTACCACATGAGAGGTGCAGTAGATAGAGAGGGGACCCTACCACATGAGAGATGCAGTAGATATACCTGTTAGGGGACCCTACCACATGAGAGGTGCAGTAGCTATACCTGTTAGGGGACCCTATCACATGAGAGGTGCAGTAGATAGAGAGGGGACCCTATCACATGAGAAGTGCAGTAGATAGAGGGGAGCCTATCACATGAGAGGTGCAGTAGATAGAGAGGGGACCCTACCACATGAGAGGTGCAGTAGATAGAGAGGGGACCCTATTACATGAGAGGTGCAGTAGATAGAGAGGGTACCCTACCACATGAGAGGTGCAGTAGATAGAGAGGGGACCCTACCACATGAGAGGTGCAGTAGATAGAGAGGGGACCCTACCACATGAGAGGTGCAGTAGATAGAGAGGGGACCCTACCACATGATAGGTGCAGTAGATATACCTGTTAGGGGACCCTACCACATGAGAGGTGCAGTAGATAGAGAGGGGACCCTACCACATGAGAGGTGCAGTAGATAGAGAGGGGACCCTACCACATGAGAGGTGCAGTAGATAGAAAGGGGACCCTATCACATGAGAGGTGCAGTAGATAGAGAGGGGACCCTACTACATGAGAGGTGCAGTAGATAGAGAGGGGACCCTACCACATGAGAGGTGCAGGAGATAGAGAGGGGACCCTACCACATGAGAGGTGCAGTAGATAGAGAGGGGACCCTACCACATGAGAGATGCAGTAGATATACCTGTTAGGAGACCCTACCACATGAGAGGTGCAGTAGCTATACCTGTTAGGGGACCCTATCACATGAGAGGTGCAGTAGATAGAGGGGACCCTATCACATGAGAGGTGCAGTAGATAGAGAGGGGACCCTACCACATGAGAGGTGCAGTAGATAGAGAGGGGACCCTATCACATGAGAGGTGCAGTAGATAGAGGGGACCCTATCACATGAGAGGTGCAGTAGATAGAGATGGGACCCTACCACATGAGAGGTGCAGTAGATAGAGGGGACCCTATCACATGAGAGGTGCAGTAGATAGAGAGGGGACCCTACCACATGAGAGGTGCAGTAGATAGAGAGGGGACCCTACCACATGAGAAGTGCAGTAGCTAGAGAGGGGACCCTACCACATGACAGGTGCAGTAGATAGAGAGGGGACCCTACCACATGAGAGGTGCAGTAGATAGAGAGGGGGCCCTACCACATGAGAGGTGCAGTAGATAGAGAGGGGACCCTACCACATGAGAGGTGCAGTAGATAGAGAGGGGACCCTATCACATGAGAGGTGCAGTAGATAGAGGGGACCCTATCACATGAGAGGTGCAGTAGCTAGAGAGGGGACCCTACCACATGAGAGGTGCAGTAGATAGAGGGGACCCTATCACATGAGAGGTGCAGTAGATAGAGATGGGACCCTACCACATGAGAGGTGCAGTAGATAGAGGGGACCCTATCACATGAGAGGTGCAGTAGATAGAGAGGGGACCCTACCACATGAGAGGTGCAGTAGATAGAGAGGGGACCCTACCACATGAGAAGTGCAGTAGATAGAGAGGGGACCCTACCACATGACAGGTGCAGTAGATAGAGAGGGGACCCTACCATATGAGAGGTGAAGAAGATAGAGAGGGGACCCTACCACATGAGAGGTGCAGTAGATAGAGAGGGGACCCTACCACATGAGAGGTGCAGTAGATAGAGAGGGTACCCTACCACATAAGACGTGCAGTAGATATATCTGTTAGGGGACCCTATCACATGAGAGGTGCAGTAGATATACCTGTTAGGGGGACCCTACCACATGAGAGGTGCAGTAGATGGACAGGGGACCCTACCACATGAGAAGTGCAGTAGATAAAGAGGGGACCCTACCACATGGGAGGTGCAGTAGATAGAGGGGACCCTACAACATGAGAAGTGCAGTAGATAGAAAGGGGACCCTACCACATGAGAGGTGCAGTAGATAGAGGGGACCCTATCACATGAGAGGTGCAGTAGATAGAGAGGGGACCCAACCACATGAGAAGTGCAGTAGATAGAGAGGGGACCCTACCACATGAGAGGTGCAGTAGATAGAGAGGGGACCCTACCACATGAGAGGTGCAGTAGATAGAGAGGGGACCCTACCACATGAGAGGTGCAGTAGATAGAGAGGGGACCCTACCACATGAGAGGTGCAGTAGATAGAGAGGGTACCCTACCACATAAGAGGTGCAGTAGATATATCTGTTAGGGGATCCTACCACATGAGAGGTGCAGTAGATGGACAGGGGACCCTACCACATGAGAAGTGCAGTAGATAAAGAGGGGACCCTACCACATGAGAGGTGCAGTAGATCGAGGGGACCCTACAACATGAGAAGTGCAGTAGATAGAGAGGGGACCCTACCACATGAGAGGTGCAGTAGATAGAGGGGACCCTATCACATGAGAGGTGCAGTAGATAGAGAAGGGACCCTACCACATGAGAGGTGCAGTAGATAGAGAGGGGACCCTACCACATGAGAGGTGCAGTAGATAGAGAGGGGACCCTACCACATGAGAGGTGCAGTAGATAGAGAGGGGACCCTACCACATGAGAGGTGCAGCAGATATACCTGTTAGGGGACCCTATCACATGGGAGGTGCAGTAGATATACCTGTTAGGGGACCCTACCACATGAGAGGTGCAGTAAATGGACAGGGGACCCTACCACATGAGAAGTGCAGAAGATAAAGAGGGGACCCTACCACATGAGAGGTGCAGTAGATAGAGGGGACCCTACAACATGAGAAGTACATTAGATAGAGAGGGGACCCTACCACATGAGAGGTGCAGTAGACAGAGGGGACCCTATTACATGAGAGGTGCAGTAGATAGAGAGGGGACCCTACCACATGAGAGGTGCAGTAGATAGAGAGGGGAACCTACCACATGAGAGGTGCAGTAGATAGAGTGGGGACCCTACCACATGAGAGGTGCAGTAGATATACCTGTTAGGGGACCCTACCACATGAGAGGTGCAGTAGATAGAGAGGGGACCCTGCCACATGAGAGGTGCAGTAGATAGAGAGGGGACCCTCCACATGAGAGGTGCAGTAGATGAGAGGGACCCTACCACATGAGAGGTGCAGTAGATGAGAGGGACCCTACCACATGAGAGGTGCAGTAGATAGAGAGGGTACCCTACCACATGAGAAGTGCAGTAGATATACCTGTTAGGGGACCCTACCACATGAGAGATGCAGTAGATAGAGGGGGGACCCTACCACATGAGAGGTGCAGTAGATAGAGAGGGGACCCTACCACATGAAAGGTGCAGTAGATAGAGAGGGGACCCTACCACATGAGAGGTGCAGTAGATAGAGAGGGGACCCTACCACATGAGAGGTGCAGCAGATAGATAGGGGACCCTAACACAGGAGAGGTGCAGTAGATAGAGGGGACCCTACCACATGAGAGGTGCAGTAGATAGAGAGCGGACCCTATCACATGAGAGGTGCAGTAGATAGAGAGGAGACCCTACCACATGAGAGGTGCAGTAGATAGAGAGGGGACCCTACCACATGAGAAGTGCAGTAGATAAAGAGGGGACCCTACCAACTGAGAGGTGCAGTAGATAGAGGGGACCCTACAACATGAGAAGTGCAGTAGATAGAGAGGGGACCCTACCACATGAGAGGTGCAGTAGATAGAGGGGACCCTATCACATGAGAGGTGCAGTAGATAGAGAGGGGACCCAACCACATGAGAAGTGCAGTAGATAGAGAGGGGACCCTACCACATGAGAGGTGCAGTAGATAGAAACGGGACCCTACCACATGAGAGGTGCAGTAGAAATAGAGGGGACCCTACCACATGAGAGGTGCAGTAGATAGAGAGGGGACCCTATCACATGAGAGGTGCAGTAGATAGAGGGACCCTATCACATGAGAGGTGCAGTAGCTAGAGAGGGGACCCTACCACATGAGAGGTGCAGTAGATAGAGGGGACCCTATCACATGAGAGGTGCAGTAGATAGAGATGGGACCCTACCACATGAGAGGTGCAGTAGATAGAGGGGACCCTATCACATCAGAGGTGCAGTAGATAGAGAGGGGACCCTACCACATGAGAGGTGCAGTAGATAGAGAGGGGACCCTACCACATGAGAAGTGCAGTAGATAGAGAGGGGACCCTACCACATGAGAGGTGCAGTAGATAGAGAGGGGACCCTACCATATGAGCGGTGAAGTAGATAGAGAGGGGACCCTACCACATGAGAGGTGCAGTAGATAGAGGGGACCCTACCACATGAGAGGTGCAGTAGATAGAGAGCGGACCCTACCACATGAGAGGTGCAGTAGATAGAGAGGAGACCCTACCACATGAGAGGTGCAGTAAATAGAGAGGGGACCCTACCACGAGAAGTGCAGTAGATAAAGAGGGGACCCTACCACATAAGAGGTGCAGTAGATAGAGGGAACCCTATCACATGAGAGGTGCAGTAGATAGAGAGGGGACCCAACCACATGAGAAGTGCAGTAGATAGAGAGGGGACCCTACCACATGAGAGGTGCAGTATATAGAAAGGGGACCCTACCACATGAGAGGTGCAGTAGATAGAGAGGGGACCCTACCACATGAGAGGTGCAGTAGATAGAGAGGGGACCCTACCACATGAGAGGTGCAGTAGATAGAGAGGGTACCCTACCACATAAGAGGTGCAGTAGATATATCTGTTTGGGGACCCTATCACATGAGAGGTGCAGTAGATATACCTGTTAGGGGACCCTACCACATGAGAGGTGCAGTAGATGGACAGGGGACCCTACCACATGAGAAGTGCAGTAGATAAAGATGGGGCCCTACCACATGAGAGGTGCAGTAGAATGAGGGGTCCCTACAACATGAGAAGTGCAGTAGATAGAGAGGGGACCCTACCAAATGAGAGGTGCAGTAGATAGAGGGGACCCTATCACATGAGAGGTGCAGTAGATAGAGAGGGGACCCTACCACATGAGAGATGCAGTAGATAGAGAGGGGACCCTACCACATGAGAGGTGCAGTAGATAGAGAGGGGACCCTACCACATGAGAGGTGCAGTAGATAGAGGGGACCCTATTTCATGAGAGGTGCAGTAGATAGAGAGGGGACCCTACCACATGAGAGGTGCAGTAGATAGAGAGGGTACCCTACCACATGAGAGGTGCAATAGATATACCTCTTAGGGGACCCTATCACATGAGAGGTGCAGTAGATATACCTGTTAGGGGACCCTACCACATGAGAGGTGCAGTAAATGGACAGGGGACCCTACCACATGAGAAGTGCAGAAGATAAAGAGGGGACCCTACCACATGAGAGGTGCAGTAGATAGAGGGGACCCTACAACATGAGAAGTACATTAGATAGAGAGGGGACCCTACCACATGAGAGGTGCAGTAGACAGAGGGGACCCTATTACATGAGAGGTGCAGTAGATAGAGAGGGGACCCTACCACATGAGAGGTGCAGTAGATAGAGAGGGGAACCTACCACATGAGAGGTGCAGTAGATAGAGTGGGGACCCTACCACATGAGAGGTGCAGTAGATATACCTGTTAGGGGACCCTACCACATGAGAGGTGCAGTAGATAGAGAGGGGACCCTGCCACATGAGAGGTGCAGTAGATAGAGAGGGGACCCTCCACATGAGAGGTGCAGTAGATAGAGAGGGGACCCTACCACATGAGAGGTGCAGTAGATAGAGAGGGGACCCTACCACATGAGAGGTGCAGTAGATAGAGAGGGTACCCTACCACATGAGAAGTGCAGTAGATATACCTGTTAGGGGACCCTACCACATGAGAGATGCAGTAGATAGAGGGGGGACCCTACCACATGAGAGGTGCAGTAGATAGAGAGGGGACCCTACCACATGAAAGGTGCAGTAGATAGAGAGGGGACCCTACCACATGAGAGGTGCAGTAGATAGAGAGGGGACCCTACCACATGAGAGGTGCAGCAGATAGATAGGGGACCCTAACACAGGAGAGGTGCAGTAGATAGAGGGGACCCTACCACATGAGAGGTGCAGTAGATAGAGAGCGGACCCTATCACATGAGAGGTGCAGTAGATAGAGAGGAGACCCTACCACATGAGAGGTGCAGTAGATAGAGAGGGGACCCTACCACATGAGAAGTGCAGTAGATAAAGAGGGGACCCTACCAACTGAGAGGTGCAGTAGATAGAGGGGACCCTACAACATGAGAAGTGCAGTAGATAGAGAGGGGACCCTACCACATGAGAGGTGCAGTAGATAGAGGGGACCCTATCACATGAGAGGTGCAGTAGATAGAGAGGGGACCCAACCACATGAGAAGTGCAGTAGATAGAGAGGGGACCCTACCACATGAGAGGTGCAGTAGATAGAAACGGGACCCTACCACATGAGAGGTGCAGTAGAAATAGAGGGGACCCTACCACATGAGAGGTGCAGTAGATAGAGAGGGGACCCTATCACATGAGAGGTGCAGTAGATAGAGGGGACCCTATCACATGAGAGGTGCAGTAGCTAGAGAGGGGACCCTACCACATGAGAGGTGCAGTAGATAGAGGGGACCCTATCACATGAGAGGTGCAGTAGATAGAGATGGGACCCTACCACATGAGAGGTGCAGTAGATAGAGGGGACCCTATCACATCAGAGGTGCAGTAGATAGAGAGGGGACCCTACCACATGAGAGGTGCAGTAGATAGAGAGGGGACCCTACCACATGAGAAGTGCAGTAGATAGAGAGGGGACCCTACCACATGAGAGGTGCAGTAGATAGAGAGGGGACCCTACCATATGAGCGGTGAAGTAGATAGAGAGGGGACCCTACCACATGAGAGGTGCAGTAGATAGAGGGGACCCTACCACATGAGAGGTGCAGTAGATAGAGAGCGGACCCTACCACATGAGAGGTGCAGTAGATAGAGAGGAGACCCTACCACATGAGAGGTGCAGTAAATAGAGAGGGGACCCTACCACGAGAAGTGCAGTAGATAAAGAGGGGACCCTACCACATAAGAGGTGCAGTAGATAGAGGGAACCCTATCACATGAGAGGTGCAGTAGATAGAGAGGGGACCCAACCACATGAGAAGTGCAGTAGATAGAGAGGGGACCCTACCACATGAGAGGTGCAGTATAGAAAGGGGACCCTACCACATGAGAGGTGCAGTAGATAGAGAGGGACCCTACCACATGAGAGGTGCAGTAGAGAGGGTACCCTACCACATAAGAGGTGCAGTAGATATATCTGTTTGGGGACCCTATCACATGAGAGGTGCAGTAGATATACCTGTTAGGGGACCCTACCACATGAGAGGTGCAGTAGATGGACAGGGGACCCTACCACATGAGAAGTGCAGTAGATAAAGATGGGGCCCTACCACATGAGAGGTGCAGTAGAATGAGGGGTCCCTACAACATGAGAAGTGCAGTAGATAGAGAGGGGACCCTACCAAATGAGAGGTGCAGTAGATAGAGGGGACCCTATCACATGAGAGGTGCAGTAGATAGAGAGGGGACCCTACCACATGAGAGATGCAGTAGATAGAGAGGGGACCCTACCACATGAGAGGTGCAGTAGATAGAGAGGGGACCCTACCACATGAGAGGTGCAGTAGATAGAGGGGACCCTATTTCATGAGAGGTGCAGTAGATAGAGAGGGGACCCTACCACATGAGAGGTGCAGTAGATAGAGAGGGTACCCTACCACATGAGAGGTGCAATAGATATACCTCTTAGGGGACCCTATCACATGAGAGGTGCAGTAGATATACCTGTTAGGGGACCCTACCACATGAGAGGTGCAGTAAATGGACAGGGGACCCTACCACATGAGAAGTGCAAAAGATAAAGAGGGGACCTTACCACATGAGAGGTGCAGTAGATAGAGGGGACCCTACAACATGAGAAGTGCAGTAGATAGAGAGGGGACCCTACCACATGAGAGGTGCATTAGATAGAGGGGACCCTATTACATGAGAGGTGCAGTAGATAGAGAGGGGACCCTACCACATGAGAGGTGCAGTAGATAGAGAGGGGACCCTACCACATGAGAGGTGCAGTAGATAGAGAGTGGACCCTACCACATGAGAGGTGCAGTAGATATACCTGTTAGGGGACCCTACCACATGAGAGGTGCAGTAGATAGAGAGGTGACCCTACCACATGAGAGGTGCAGTAGATAGAGAGGGGACCCTACCACATGAGAGGTGCAGTAGATAGAGAGGGGACCCTACCACATGAGAGGTGCAGTAGATAGAGAGGGGACCCTACCACATGAGAGGTGCAGTAGATAGAGGGGACCCTATTTCATGAGAGGTGCAGTAGATAGAGAGGGGACCCTACCACATGAGAGGTGCAGTAGATAGAGAGGGTACCCTACCACATGAGAGGTGCAATAGATATACCTCTTAGGGGACCCTATCACATGAGAGGTGCAGTAGATATACCTGTTAGGGGACCCTACCACATGAGAGGTGCAGTAAATGGACAGGGGACCCTACCACATGAGAAGTGCAGAAGATAAAGAGGGGACCTTACCACATGAGAGGTGCAGTAGATAGAGGGGACCCTACAACATGAGAAGTGCAGTAGATAGAGAGGGGACCCTACCACATGAGAAGTGCAGTAGATAGAGGGGACCCTATTACATGAGAGGTGCAGTAGATAGAGAGGGGACCCTACCACATGAGAGGTGCAGTAGATAGAGAGGGGACCCTACCACATGAGAGGTGCAGTAGATAGAGAGTGGACCCTACCACATGAGAGGTGCAGTAGATATACCTGTTAGGGGACCCTACCACATGAGAGGTGCAGTAGATAGAGAGGTGACCCTACCACATGAGAGGTGCAGTAGATAGAGAGGGGACCTTATGACATGAGAGGTGCAGTAGATAGAGAGGGGAACCTACCACATGAGATGTGCAGTACATAGAGAGGGGACCCTACCACATGGGAGGTGCAGTAGATATACCTGTTAGGGGACCCTACCACATGAGAGGTGCATTAGATAGAGGGGGACCCTACCACATGAGAGGTGCAGTAGATAGAGAGGGGACCCTACCACATGAGAGGTGCAGTAGATAGAGAGGGGAGCCAACCACATGAGATGTGCAGTAGATAGAGAGGGGACCCTACCACATGAGAGGTGCAGTAGATAGATAGGGGACCCTACCACATGAGAGGTGCAGTAGATAGAGGGGACCCTACCACATGAGAGGTGCAGTAGATAGAGAGCGGACCCTACCACATGAGAGGTGCAGTAGATAGAGAGGGGACCCTACCACATGAGAGGTGCAGTAGATATACCTGTTAGGGGACCCTACCACATGAGAGGTGCAGTAGATTGAGAGGGGACACTACCACATAAGAGGTGCAGTAGATAGAGAGGGGACCCTACCACATGAGAGGTGCAGTAGATAGAGAGGGGACCCTACCACATGAGAGGTGCAGTAGATAGAGAGGGGACCCTACCTCATGAGAGGTGCAGTAGATAGAGGGGACCCTACCACATGAGAGGTACAGTAGATAGAGAGGGGACCCTACCACATGAGAGGTGCAGTAGATAAAGAGGGGACCCTACCACATGAGAGGTGCAGTAGATGGACAGGGGACTCTACAACATGAGAAATGCAGTAGCGATACATATTTTCATTTCTTGAGTTCTTATTTTGCATGCCAACCGGTGCTGTCTGAGTATATTTAGAGTATTGGTATTGCTGAGTTTCTAGGCTCCATGCTAAGATGTACGAGCAGCTGTGCATTTCACTTGGACATAATTAATATATGTTCAATATATAATTATATAATTAGGAAGAATTGACTGTCAACCAATAGGGGTAAGTTCATTCTAGCACAAAAAGGGAAACTGGCTTAAAATGGCCTGCAAGGGCAGTACACCTCTCAACTTTCCAGGTTTTGCACAATGTCCAGGTTTTCACCTCATACTTTTGGTCTCTTTCTCCAAAAAGTGTGTTTTTTGGGCAAGTCAATGGCAAATCATTGAGAACTAAAGTACAACATAATGACAGAAATTTGAGTTTTCGACATAGGTTCAGAGGTTCATAGGTTGGTACTAGGCTTTCAGCCCCAGGGCCTATACAAGCCTAGCCATAACAATTCCCTGGCTATTTCTTCCCACACTATTTACTTCCCTGGACCCCTGTCTAGCAGGGCGACTAACATGATCCTCGGGGTGAATTTCCTTTCTCCCATCCAATCATTAAGGTTCCTTTTCAA
The DNA here is from genome assembly GCF_019279795.1 of Protopterus annectens. NCBI lineage: Eukaryota > Metazoa > Chordata > Ceratodontiformes > Protopteridae > Protopterus > Protopterus annectens. The sequence goes on from NC_056747.1 coordinate 1,272,464,532, forward strand.
GAGAGCCAAAGAGGCACTCCGCTTGACATGTATGGGCAGTCTATTCCAGAGTCTGGGGAGTCTCTGGGTCAGGAACCTATCCCTCCAGCATGTTTTGTTTATTGTGATGACAAGGTTTAGATCCCTGGAGCGTGTGGCTCTGAGGGATCGGGATTTCTTTAAGTGTAGCATGTCCAACAGCTCTGGGTTTGACATGGCCTTGTATGTTAAGCAGAGATCGCCTCTTTTATAAATCTCATGCTAATGCAAAATCTTATTATATCAACTTTCTAAGTTTGTAAGAGCAATATTTTAAAAATGTCCCTATTTTGGGACCTTTGTCTTCCCATTATTTATGACTTTGTCTAGATTTCTTGCTCTAAGAGGTTGAGAAGTATGAAGGGCAGCTAGCCTAGCACTTACCTATGAGCCTATAATAGACTTTGATATACCAGTTTTAAATATGTATTTCTCTGAGGACTAAATGACCCCATGATAGATTATTTTCATTTTTACTATATCTAGACTGTTGAGGTCTTCATTTTTTAGAAAATCTCTTTTATTGTCCTGCTATTTAGTGAAGTAGGTTTCTTTGCTGATTTTAAGAATTTGTGGTTAAATTTAGAGAAAAATAAATGATGTTGCATAATTTTATATTCCGCGAATTTGAGCTGGAGTCACAAATTACAGTTAAATAAATGATTATTCATGTCAAAGGTTCTGTGCCTCCCCAGAAATGACTGGCTTGTAATTTGTGGATATAACCTGTTAAGCAGAGTCTGCCACAAACCATAAGTTGTCCAATAGTAAGATATGCTGGCAAGTGTATTATGTATTAGCCTTAGCAGGTTATTGCCTTTATGGTAGTCCTTTATTATGAGAGGGTGAAAGAGTCTGTCTTCTTCAAAAGGTTTAGCAATTCTACCATTGGGGTGCCAGACTAAACTGTGAGTCATTTGTGACTGTCACTGTAATATGCTCAGGAGGGCACACTTCTCCATGTTTTGGGGTTCGGGGGCCACATTTGGCAGTGAATCAGTGAATTTTGATAGTTGCTCTTGCAATGTCTGTTCAGTATCTAATGATAGCACTTCGGAATGTGGGTCAGTAATACATTGATCTTTAGTCATGGAACCATGCTATCAAAGTGGAACATGTAAGTTCCAGCTGTGCAGTCCATCAGCACAGAAGGAAGATAAGCGGGATCATTGCAAGAGAATCAGTCACTTTAATAAATTGTAATTGTATTTAGTTAGTTAGTTCTTAATTATGTTTGTTTATTGGGAAAGTCTGACTGAGCAAAAAGCCTGTTTTCAGTGGAGGCCCAGGGAAATAAAGCTCCACAAAAGCAATTACCAGTATGAAAACATTAAGTACATGGGCAACTTTATTGGCATTGCAAAGCTTGTAAAGTCATCATAACAAGATACTTACAAGTATTTACGCAGGAGTAAGAGAAGGAGGGAAGGAGTGAGTGAGTGAGAAAAAGGGGGATATAGGAATGTCGAAAAGAAAGAAAAGAGTGAGAGATAATGTAAGGACAGAGAGGGAAGGGAGAGTTATAGTAAGAAAAAGAGCAGAAACTTCCTTAGATATGATAAGTACAGCTAGAAAGACAATTCAAGTTCAAGATCATGTCTAATGCAAGGGGAAATAAGGTTTTAACTTGCGAAGGAATGTGTTATAAACAGTTTTATGTCTTAGGCCAGGAGGTATTGAGTTTCACAACCTTTATACGTATACCGAGCACAAGAACACTCCGTTACAGTTATGTGATTTGGTTTACCACTAACAGGTTGTTGAATTGAAATTTTAGGTTTTCAGTGTGCATATACTCATGAATTATATCATTTTCAGCCACAATGCAACTCTGAAGACTAATGATCATGTTTTTGAAGCCCCAACAAAACAGTTCATAGCAAGACTGTAGAAGCTGCAGCAACTTTAAGAATGTCTACTCCAGTCACTTTAAATGGAAGCTACAGTAAGTTTAGGAATGTCTACTCCAGTCACTTTAAATGGAAGCCACAGTAACTTTAGGAATGTCTACTCCAGTCACTTTAAATGGAAGTCGCAGTAACTTTAGGACTGTCTACTCCAGTCACTTTAAATGGAAGCTGCAGTAACTTTAGGAATGTCTACTCCAGTCACTTTAAATGGAAGCTGCAGTAAGTTTAGGAATGTCTACTCCAGTCACTTTAAATGGAAGCCACAGTAACTTTAGGAATGTCTGCTCCAGTCACTTTAAATGGAAGCTGTAGTAAGTTTAGGAAAGTCTGCTCCAGTAACTTTAAATGGAAGCTGCACTAAGTTTAGGAACGTCTACTCTAGTCACTTTAAAAGGAAGCTGCACTAAGTTTAGGAATGTCTACTCCAGCCACTTTAAATGGAAGCCACAGTAACTTTAAGAATGTCTGCTTCAGTCACTTTAAATAGAAGCTGTAGTAAGTTTAGGAATGTCTACTCCAGTCAATTTAAATGGAAGCTGCACTAAGTTTAGGAATGTCTACTCCAGTCACTTTAAATGGAAGCTGCAGTAAGTTTAAGAACGTCTACTCCAGTCACTTTAAATGGAAGCTGCAGTAAGTTTAGGAATGTCTACTCCAGTCACTTTAAATGGAAGCTGCAGTAAGTTTAGGAATTTCTACTCCAGTCACTTTAAATGGAAGCTGCAGTAAGTTTAGGAATGTCTGCTCCAGTCACTTTAAATGGAAGCTGTAGTAAGTTTAGGAATGTCTACTCCAGTCACTTTAAATGGAAGCTGCACTAAGTTTAGGAATGTCTACTCCAGTCAATTTAAATGGAAGCTGCACTAAGTTTAGGAATGTCTACTCCAGTCACTTTAAATGGAAGCTGCAGCAAGTTTAGAAAGTCTACTCCAGTCACTTTAAATGGAAGCTGCAGTAAGTTTAGGAATGTCTACTCCAGTCACTTTAAATGAAAGCTGCAGTAAGTTTAGGAATGTCTACTCCAATCACTTTAAATGGAAGCTGCAGTAAGTTTAGGAATTTCTACTCCAGTCACTTTAAATGGAAGCTGCAGTAAGTTTAGGAATGTCTACTCCAGTCACTTTAAATTGAAGCTGTAGTAAGTTTAGGAATGTCTACTCCAGTCAATTCAAATGGAAGCTGCACTACGTTTAGGAATGTCTATTCCAGTCACTTTAAATGGAAGCTGCACTAGGTTTAGGAATGTCTACTCCAGTCAATTTAAATGTAAGCTGCGCTAAGTTTTGAAATGTGGACTCCAGTCACTTTAAATGGAAGCTGTAGTAAGTTTAGGAATGTCTAGTCCAGTCAATTTAAATGGAAGCTGCACTAAGTTTAGGAATGTCTACTCCAGTCACTTTAAATGGAAGCTGCACTAAGTTAAGGACTGTCTACTCCAGTCACTTTAAATGGAAGCTGCACTAAGCATAGAAATGTCTACTCCAGTCAATTTAAATGGAAGCTGCACTAAGTTTAGGAATGTCTACTCCAGTCACTTTCAATGGAAGCTGTAGTAAGTTTAGGAATGTCTACTCCAGTCACTGTAAATGGAAGCTGCAGTATGTTTAGGAACGTCTACTCCAGTCAATTTAAATGTAAGCTGCACTAAGTTTAGGAATGTCTACTCCAGTCATTTTAAATGGAAGCTGCACTAAGTTTAGGAATGTCTACTCCAGTCACATTAAATGGAAGCTGCACTAAGTTTAGGAATGTCTCCTCCAGTCAATTTAAATGGAAGCTGCACTAAGTTTAAGAGTGTCTACTCCAGTCACTTTAAATGGAAGCTGCAGTAAGTTTAGGAATGTCTAATCTGGTCACTTTAAATGAAAGCTGCAGTAAGTTTAGGAATGTCTACTCCAGTCACTTTAAATGGAAGCTGCAGGAAGTTTAGGAATTTCTACTCCAGTCACTTTAAATGGAAGCTGCACTAAGTTTAGGAATGTCTACTCCAGTCACTTTAAATGGAAGCTGTAGTAAGTTTAGGAATGTCTACTCCAGTCAATTTAAATGGAAGCTGCACTAAGTTTAGGAATATCTACTCCAGTCACTTTAAATGGAAGCTGCACTAAGTTAAGGACTGTCTACTCCAGTCACTTTAAATGGAAGCTGCACTAAGTATAGAAATGTCTACTCCAGTCAATTTAAATGGAAGCTGCACTAAGTTTAGGAATGTCTACTCCAGTCACTTTCAATGGAAGCTGTAGTAAGTTTAGGAATGTCTACTCCAGTCACTTTAAATGGAAGCTGCAGTATGTTTAGGAATGTCTACTCCAGTCAATTTAAGTGTAAGCTGCACTAAGTTTAGGAATGTCTACTCCTGTCATTTTAAATGGAAGCTGCACTAAGTTTAGGAATGTCTACTCCAGTCACATTAAATGGAAGCTGCACTAAGTTTAGGAATGTCTACTCCGGTCAATTTAAATGGAAGCTGCACTAAGTTTAAGAATGTCTACTCCAGTCACTTTAAATGGAAGCTGCAGTAAGTTTAGGAATGTCTAATCCGGTCACTTTAAATGAAAGCTGCAGTAAGTTTAGGAATGTCTACTCTAGTCACTTTAAATTGAAGCTGCAGGAAGTTTAGGAATTTCTACTCCAGTCACTTTAAATGGAAGCTGCACTAAGTTTAGGAATGTGTACTCCAGTCACTTTAAATGGAAGCTGTAGTAAATTTAGGAATGTCTACTCCAGTCAGTTTAAATGGAAGCTGCACTAAGTTTAGGAATATCTACTCCAGTCAATTTAAATGGAAGCTGCACTAAGTTAAGGACTGTCTACTCCAGTCAATTTAAATGGAAGCTGCACTAAGTTTAGGAATGTCTGCTCCAGTCAATTTAATTGGAAGCTGCACTAAGTTTAGGAATGTCTACTCCAGTCACTTTCAATGGAAGCTGTAGTAAGTTTAGGAATGTCTACTCCAGTCACTTTAAATTACTTTTCTTCCAGGAAACATAATAATGTGGACTTCAATCATGCAAACAAGGCTATGTCAACTGGGGGTGCATTTTCAGGAAAATAATAAATTGGCCAATTCAGTGTTTCAGTACTACATGTATATCCCAGCTAGCCAAGCATGTGCTTGCTTAATGTAATGCAAACACGTAATACTATAAAATCCAGAAAATTACAGAGAAAACGGATGACCCACAACTGTCTCTAATAGGCATGCTGAGATGTGGAATCATATTCATTTTCTGCCTACTTTCTTTAGGGCAGCACTTTGTTTGGATGGTTTAAAAAAGCAGATAACTTGGGGTAAGTCACTTAGTGGATTAATAACTGTTAACTGAGATCCTATAGAGACAATTTCAGTTCTGCACTATACCAGACTCATCATTTATAAAAAAACTTTCATTCTTAAATAATTGCTTCATTCTGTTTGAGGAACAAGTCATTCGCCACTGCCAGGCCTGTTCTTTGGCAGAACTGCATTTAATATTTGCTATGGTCATGTTGGTTTGACAGGTGACACACTGTAATCTTACACAGCATTTCTTCACACTGGATAAGGCTTTGTGACTTATTCTGAATGATAGACTAAACTATATCTGGCACTAGTTTATTGAATGAGGCAGTTACCACACATGACAGTGGGTTCTGTTATCCACCTGTCTCAACTCGTAGTCTAATCAGCAGATTGCCTTGATGAATTCCCGTTGTTTTTGGAGAAAGTGTGCAATGTGCAGCTGTGTGCGTCACACCCCTGAGATCATGCAGACAGAATGAATACATCTTTTACTACCACAATAAAGAATATTTTATTTTGACTGTTTTTTTCAGTAGATTTTTTGTTTTCTTTGTTACACTTTCTATTTCATGCTTGTTTCTGTATTGTTCCCATCATGACAGCAGCAGTACAGATAGCTGCACAACAGTTAAGATACTAAACCGTAAAGACCAGGGTTTTAATCCTGCAAGCTACTTAGTTTCCTTGTGCTCACGCTTCACCCTGAAACGAGGATATTCTGATCTTTGTAGGTCTACAAGTTTAACCAAAGAAACAAATAAGTAATGACTAACTTACTTATACTTGCTGTTCCCCTTAGCGTGCACATCAGATATGCAGGTTATCACAGCTATCAGTCACTGAGGTTCAAAGCTGAGCCTGGTACACTAAAAGAAAAGTATGAGAGGTGACAATGAAGGTGAGACGAGATAAGACCTCGGTTTACAAGTGCACTTGGCATGGATTTTAAAATCTGGAGCAGGAATACAAGATATGTGCTTTCTGAAGATTTATTTTTTCCAGTGACATTACTAGATACAAACATGTCAGAATCTGTCTGACATCATCACTAGACTTACGAAACAAACAGCAATGTTGACAAATAGAACCAAATAAAAGTGAAAAACAGTGATGTAATGCAATGTTCACAAAGTACAAAAATGGAGGGAACAGCAGGGATGCATTTCAAGAAAGTTTAATTGTTAAACTTTCTTGAACTTTATCCCCGATGGCTCCCTCCATGTTTATCCTTTGTCTGTGTACATTGCCTCAGCTCACTGTTCTTCATCATCACTAGACTGTAAGTCTACCCTGCTGCCTTTTCATCATCCTCATTGTCTCCATGGTCTCATCTACCCCCAATCTCTCCATAAATGGCACCGCCTCTCCCTGCAGTCTTGCTATCAGTGGTACGACCCCACAGTTTTCTCACTAGAGATACCATATCCCCCTGCCTTCCCAGAAGTGGTACCATCCTGCTCTTTCTACCCCTGCAGTACTACCCCACTCTGTCCTCACCATTAATATAATATATTTCTCCTGTCACTCCATGAACAGCACCACCAACATTGTCTCTCTGTTAAGTGGTACCAACTCCTATAGGGTCTGTTCACTAATGGCATTATCAGCACTGTTTCTCCTCCAGTGGTAATGCCACCCCATTCTATTTAAGGCATCATACTCTCACAACAGTGCTGTTGCACTAGTATCAGTTAGTTTGAGGGACACCTGTTTGGATGAATGATTCATTTCCCTTTATTCTACTTTATAAGCAGACTGCTTTACCCTTTCTCCTTTCACAGATCATCTGGTATAGTCTATAAACAGGTCCTTCTTCTTCCATAGCCCCTATACTGTACTCATTTGGTATGTTTCTGTGTACTATCCAGTACCCCCTCAAACCCTGATACCCAGGCTGAGTACATTTAACATCTGACACCCTCCCAAATCCTGTTACCCAGGTCAATATATGTGCTATCTGCTACTTTACCATACCTTAACACCTAGGTTCATCCCTTTTCAACTTCTCCAAATCTTTTGGGTTTCTAATAGCATGATGGGAATGGACCCCATTCCTAAGTCAAAGTATGATTAAAGTTCATGAAATTAGTACTGTGTCAGTCTTTGATGTCAGCCAGAAGTGGTCTTCGCAGCATCCACAATGTGCCCATTAATGACTCCTTCTGCAAATTGTATGGAATCACATGTATTGGTAACATATCTAAATACAATTATAGATTTTTTTTATAAGGCCCGTTGCTCCTACTACTATTGGAACTGTCTGGGTGTCTTTCTTCCACATTGCTCTCATTTCTGCCTGCAGATCCTGATATTTCACAACTTTGTGTCTCTCTGTACACAAGACACTGTAGTCACTGGGTGTAGTGATTTCAATGAGCAGTGCTACTTTTTTTTTCACTAAATATTTTTTTATTATTTCAAATAAGATGTCTTAAACATTACATGAAATAAAGATAAATAACATATTTACAATTCTAAAACATTACTAACTTCAAACCAGATCAGTGCTACTTTTGACTTCATTTTCATGGACCTTTTTATCTGGTTTTCTTGCATCTATCTTTTGAACTGTTGGTAATGGGTGTTCCCATGTGATATAGATTTTCATCATTTCCCATGATGCTTTGTGGCTCATGTTTCCAGTGTTTTTCAGCTACTTCAGTATTATAATGTTTGCACAATCCCCAGTGCAACAGTCTTGGCCCTTTATTATGCCTTTCAGTGTACAGTCCTCCTGCCATTAGTAAGTCGCAACCAGCAACAAGATGTGTGACTGTTTCCAATTCTGTTTTACAAAATCTACATTTCTCTGTTTCTCCCACATGTTCAATGGACTTTGTAAACCAACGTGTATGTAGTCCACTATCTTGGGCTGCCAATATTAACCTTTCATCTCTTGGTTTAAATTCACTTCTTAACCATTCTTGCATTCGATCATGATCAATATGAGGTTGTTCCAGGAGTTTTCTATACTTGCAACTATATTTATGTATTTTCTACATTTCTTGTCTTCTCGTCTGATCCTTCACCTTATATTCTTTCATTTTTCTGGGGCACTTTCAGTTGCTGCCTGATTTTTATCTACCTCTGGTTTGATTTCCATTCTCGCTTGATGCTGATATTGTTCTGATACACTTAGAAGGGAAGTCATCATAAATTTATCCTCTCCATGTTTCAAAACGTTCATTATGTTTGGGTCTTGTGAGGTCAGCAGATATGTATGCAGTCCCATGATTGCAGATTTATATACATGTAATCAATTTCAAGGAGGCCCATACCTCCTTCAGAACGGGGAATATATAATCTTGGTATGCACTGATTTTTATAAATCATTTGATGAGCATGAAGCATCCTTCTTTTTTTCCTATCTAATCTATCCAACATCTTTTGGGTCCAGTCAATCACTCCAAAACTGTAAGTTAGGACAGGAATAGCAAATTGGTTTATAGCCTGAACTTTATTCCTAGATGCTAAGACTGTTTTCAGGATTAATTTAAGTCTTCTAAAATATTACTTACTGAGTTTTATTCACATTTGTTCATGTTTTATTGTTGATCCTTCATCAGTTCCCAAATATTTATACACTCCCTCTTGCTCGTTCTTTTATATCACATTCTTGTCAAAAACTGATGTTTTCTTGGTGCTGCAGCTTTCCTGCTTTAAAGGTTGCTTTTTCACATTTATCAAGACCGAATAACAGATTCCAATATCACCTGAAAAAGTTTTGACTACTTGCAGTTGTGCTTTCAGTTCCTCATCTGATGATCTATACAGTTTTAAGTCATCGACAAAGAGAAGATCAGAAGTCTTTACACTTTGTTGCTTTCTGGGAGCCATATTATAGCCATGACCTAATCTGTTAAGCAGTCAACTTAATGGGTTTAGGACAAGGCAAAACAACAGCGGTGACAGAGAGTCACCCTGAAATAGCCCTCTTTGGATCTTTATCCCTGGAATAATAATTTGTCCTTTATCATGGCTTAACTGCAAAGTGGTTTGCTACTGTTTCATGGTTGTTGTGATGTAGTTCAGCAGTGTAGTGTTTATCTTTTACATTTTTAAGCACTCTTTTATCCAATCGAATGTGGGATGCTGTCAAATGTTTTTTTGTAGAGTATCCATGCTATACTTAGATTCTTCCCCTTTTTACAGTTCTCCAATATGACTTTATTTAACAACAAATGATCCTTTCATGATGACTTTCTTTTATTACCCTTTTGTTGTATTGCCATAACTGAGTTTTCTTCTAAATGACTATAAACTCTGTTTGCACTCTGCATCAGTTTCAGTGTATAGTTTATACATTGTCAGAAGGCAAGTTATTGGTCTATAGTTTTTAGGGTGGCTTGCAGGTTCACTCTTAAGCAGGAGCATTGTTTTTCCTGTTGTTAGCCAAGCTGGTGTCTGTTTGGGGTGCGCATATAAATACTTCTTACTCATGGCTAAATCTTTGTGCAAAGATGTTAATACTTTTAACCAGAAGTTAGGTACTGCATCTGGGCCTGGGGTTTTCCAATTGGAGGCTTTTCTTAACTTTGTTCCAATCTCTCTGGCTGTTACTTCCTCCCATTTCATATCCTGTTTCTTTGAACTTATTATTCTTTCTTTTACTTCTTCTATCCATTTAGCATCTTTGTTATATTCCACAAGATCTTCATAGATACTTCTCCAAAATGTAAATATTTCTTCTTTTTTTCTGGCGGTCTTTCAATTAATTTTACCTTGTTTCACGATTCTCTATAAAACTTTTTTTGGGTCATCAATAAATTTCGTATTTTGTACTTTTCCTTTATATTTGTCTCTGTATCTTCTAAGTTTTTCTGCCTGTGCTGATATTTTATAGATCATTATTTGCAATAGTGCATAATATGTCTGGGTTTGGATATAACTCAAAGGCACTTACTATCTTGACTATTTTACTTGAATAAATGAACTGCAACCTAAAAAATTTAAACTCCTAAGCTGTGGTGGTACTTTGGTGACTTGTTTGAAGTTTTCTTTGCATTTTGCATTTGCACCGCTCAGTACCTTCACCCCAAAGCTGTTTACTGGATTTACTGGAGTGCATAATAGATCCTGAGCTGTTCTAATACTGCACATTGCTTTTATCACATCTATCTTTCTGAGTATATTTGTTGATCTGTTCCCTCTTCTATAGTCTTCTAACATTTCTTGTCCTAATTGCTCTATAGTTTTCTCTATTCAATACTTCAATGATCGCATTCGATTTCTCCCCGTCCTTTCCCTTACTACTATATGTTCTTCTGGAAGGACTTTATCTATTATTAATTTGGCTTTACAGTAATGTATCCTATTTACTTATGTTATATTGCATGGATCTTTATGGACATTCCTAATTACTGTGTTCATTTGTTTTATAAAACTTCTAACTTTTTGGGTTTTATTGACCTTCTGCAGTCTATTTCTTTCATTAATATGTCTATCCATCTCTGTTTAAATCAAGTAACTCTTCTCTTAGATCATTTTCTTCTACACTGAGGCACAGTCTTTGTTTTCCATTTCCTGTGGACATTCTATAGAAAGTTCCAGAGCTTCTTCTCATGCTATGTTGTCTTCAGTTTCACCCTGTGTCATCCTTTGCTCTTTCATGTCAGAACTCACTGGCCTATCATTCCACGACACTGACTGTGTCAGAGCTGCCACAGTTTCCTGTTCTTTTCCTTCCTGTATAGCTCCAACTGAAAGGTTGTACTGTTTTCCTGTGGGAGACTCAAAAGTATCTTCATATGTCAACTGATTAGATGTTTCCTGCTCCACTGGTTTCTCCTTAATTTGGATATCCATTGCTCTGTTCTATTGTTATCCGAGGTAAATTTTCTACACTAAATCCTTCACTTCGCAGGTAATCCATGACCTCAGTTTCTATTTCTTTAACTTCTCCATCCATGACCTCAGTTTCTATTTCTTTAACTTCTCCATTACTTATTCTCTTTTCTACTTTTCCTCTTTTTTTTCTTGTTTTTGTATTGTAAAATTTTCCATATCCGGATGGCTTTGCCTGTATTTCTCTTCAAATATCTGTGGCTGCTCTTTTTTTCTTGGATTAGTTTTGCTTCTTCTTTACATAAATATTGCACCGTATTAAATGTCTTTTTCTTTCCCATGCCCATATTTCTTCTTTAGATGCCTCCTGTTCCTCTTGTTTTGCCTTACTTTGGGGGCTAGTTGTTCTATCATGCTGTGATATAACCTGTGTTAGACTTTCTGCACTGAAGCATTCACTTTGCAAATATTCCATAATTTCAGCTTGTATTTTTTTTTAATTTCTGCTTGACTAATCCTCTGTTCTACATTACTGTTTGTGATCTTATTTTTTTTTTATTGTGAAATTTTCCATAACTGGATGCCTTTGCCTATATTTCTCTTTGAATATCTTTGGGGCTGCCTTTTTTGTGTTGATTAATTTGGGTTTCTCCTTTGTATAAATATTGTACCATATGAGATCTCTCTTTCTTTCCCATGTCCATATTTCTTTTTTATACCCTTCAGATATCTCTAAATTTTGCTCTTTAAATTTTTGCCCTTCCTCAGTCACTTTTTCTTCCAAACGGCAGAAGGCTTTTTGGTCTATATAGTGTTTTTCATGATCTACTACCTGGTACTCTCTCAGACCCACTATATGTACTACCTGATAACCTCCCAGACCCAGCTAGCCAGGCTCACTATCTCTCTCTCTCTCTCTCTATATATATATATATATATACACTACCTGGTACTCTCCCAGATGCAGATAACCAGCTCACTATATGTATTTATTTATTTTTTTGTTTAACATTTGTTTACCGGGAAAGTCTTACTGGGACAGAGCCCATTTTCAGCAGACGCCCGGGGAGAAATGGCCAATGTACCAGCTGATTCCCTCCCAATCCCTTATTTTCAGGCTATATACAATCACCACCTGGTGCCCTCTCACCCCTGATGTCCAGTCTGACTACATCCACCATGTTATACCTTTCTAGATCCAGATAACCGGGCTCATTAAACATTTATTTATTGTATTTGATTACTGGAAAAGTCTGACTGGACAATAAAACCCCTTTTCAGAGGAGGTCCAGGGAGAAAAGCTCTAACTGACAAACATATTCACATAAGATACATACAGTATACAGTAAATCTCTCTAAGACAAAATGAGTAAAATAAAATTCACATTTGCACACAATTTATAGAGTTACATTCACAATGTCATCTACAGTTTAGATTGTTCCAGTCTTATTACATTGTACCACTAACAGTGAAGGATATGTATGTGTCCAAACTTCATTTAGATTTAAAAAATGTGGTTGTTAGTACTTAGTGGTTGTCTGTGAAGCACATAATTCTATTTGCCGAGTCGTACATGATTACATTGTTTAGTGATGGACAGTGTCTGGTTTAATGAGATTATGAGTAATTACTATCTGTGAGAAGGTTATATATTCAGAAATTTGGGGAAGTTCTGTCCAGTTTAACTCTGTCAGAGCCAGGCAGTGATGTGTCCTATGAATCTCGAAACTTTGTTATAGCATTATATGCCCTCTGACATGATCACAATGCCAATACTCAGGCTGGGTACATGGAACATATGGAACCCTTCCAAACCCTAGTACCCAGGGTCAGAATATGTACCATCTGGTAACCTACTAAACCCTGACACCAAGGCTCACAACATGTACCACCTAGTGACCTCCTGAACCTTGATACCTAGGCTCAGAATGTGTACCATCTAGTGATCTCCTAAACCCTGATACCCAGGTTCACAACATGTACTATGTAGTTCCCTTTAAATCCCTGAAGCCAAGGCACTGTATATGTGCCATTTAGTACCTTCCCATGTCCTGATACCCATGCAAAGTACATGCAACACTTACTGTCCTCCCACAACCATCGACAGCAGTCAAACTATGTGAGCCAACTAGCACCCTTGTATCTCATGCTAGCCATGCTAATCATGTGGCCTACCTGCTAGCTGCTACCTCTGTCCAGCCTGTGCACACCTCATAAAATGCTTTATTATTGTGATGAACAGCAAACAGCAGCTGGAGCCACACCTCATCACTGGCTTCAACCACTCTGTCCTCTCAACTCAACTTTGATTGGGTTTATGTCATTTTCATAGAAATGTGATAGGCACTGCCTACCATTTCTTGATTCCAGCTTCCATTTTGCTGTCTCTCCTACCCTTTCCTCACGATGTTTGGGTTTTCCTTGCCTTCCTCTTCATCGCAGTTTTCTGTGAGAACTCACCTGTGTGCATCAGGTAAGTCATATCTAATTACACACTTGGTGTAACTAATTTTCTGATTGCATTCACATTCATTTTGTTGGTGTTAATTAGATTTTTTTACACTTCACTTTAGTCCTTCTGCAATGTTTTCTGGGTTATCACTTGACTACTAACACTCTTCAGTTTACTGTCAGTTGCATTATATTTTATTTTATTCCTCTTCAGGCATTAACTCCCTACTTGTGAAACATCCCACAACATCACAGGATCAACCAGTTATTAATATACACTCACCTTATGAATATATTATTTTGTATTTATAGTGTTTAAGTATCTATACAACAGCAGTCTTGTAGCAAATGTCTGCATGATCCAGAGATAAAATCAAGCATCACAGAGCCCATGAACCTGTGAAAAAGATTTAACAGCAGCCTTTCTCTGGACTCCACAAAGCATCATAGCTGGAAGGCTTTGTAAAATGTAATCTTCTTTCCCCTTCACAAGGTCCCAGCCTCTCAGCTGCATTTACTGCTCTCTTTATAGTGTTACAGTTTGCTTGCAGTATGGCCAGTTATAGCTGATGGGGCTTAGTGAAGATTTATGAAACACTACGGTAGAAACACCGCACTTGATTCAGCGAAGGAAGCCATTTGTCAGCTATACAAGTAAAATATCACAAAAGTAAAATATTACTTCTCCGGCACAACAATCCATGGCTGATGAGCTCCTAAGAATAACACTTTTGTAGTTCTTTTAATTGCAGACCAAAGGCAGAGAATTTAAAACGTTTGTAATTTAAACATCAATGTTTATGAATGTCTTTTGTACATATTTTAATATCTGAATGTTCAAAAATAAATATAATGATAATATGTCGTCATCAGACAAATGTATATTTATAGCTGTTATATATAGCCCTAGCATAAAACAAAGCACTAGGCAAATATATGGCACATACAGTTTTTCACAGATCTCCGCTACGTCTTCCTGCTTTGATCATTGACTGAACTTTAGAAGTGAAGGAATCCTGCTTTATAAGGAAGCAGTCTTTATAGAAATGTCCTTGTTTCTGTGGATATGTTCCTTTCTAGGCTTATACTTAGAGCTTTGTTTTGAGTCCCAGTGAAATGACATCTTAATTAGAGGCAAAATAAGCAATAAAAAGAGGTAAGATTAAGATAAAGTGTTATAAGAATGGAAGATCCATGCAGGATTATTTATATGTTTATTAAGGGAATCAACAAAGTCAGTGAATAACCTTAACTCATATGGCTTGTCTGTGCAAATGTGTGTGCATGAGGGAGGACAGTGGTGATAAATAAGATCAGGGGAGATCAGTGGTAATAAATAAGAACAGGGTAGGACACTGGTGATAAATAAAATTGGTGGAAGACAGTGGTGATAAAATAAAATCGGAGGACAGTAGTGCTAAATAAGATTGGGGAGAACAGTGGTGATAAATAAGAACAGGGTAGGACAGTGGTGATAAATAAGAACTTGGGAACAATTATTTCTGAAAGAATACAGTCATCTATGAGATGCTTTTGTGCGGTGTTTAGTATAATTACCAGAGGACCACTGCAGGTAATGATGGTCAGAATAAACACTAGTTGCTTGCTTTCCTGAAGAGACATTATCAGACAGCAGTCACTGACAGAGGGCCTTCTGAGTAAACTGATATCCTCAAATGTTAAAACTTGATAAATTTACCAATATGCATATCACTATATAATGAGCCTACTGTGATACTGGGGGTTTTAATCTTTCAACTGATTTTATACTCTACTACAAATCCATTGTTTCCTTGGATCCTCACCCAGTAATCACCGGCCTTGTATACCCACTGACTACCTCCCCGAGGTAGTTAATACAAAATTTATTGTGGCTGATGGTCTAGAGACGCAGCAAGTACAAACAGTGGGATAAAAAAGAAGAAGGGATGTAAAAGAACTTTTCTTTACAAACAGGTTGCTTATTTTATGCAGCAGTTATAAGGACTTGGTTATAGTGATTTGAGCTCTAGAGGAAGTAAAATCACAGCTGTCACTGCCTCATGTCAAAGTGTGCTTATGAAATAAGTAATGATCTGGGATAACCGCTCATGGTATGTAATAAGTAATGTTCTGGCATAACCGCTCATGGTATGAAATAAATAATGTTCTGGGATAACTGCTCATGGTATGAAATAAAGTAATGTTCTGGGATAACCGCTCTTGGTATGAAATAAGTAATGTTCTGGGATAACCGCTCATTGTATAAAATAAGTAATGTTCTGGGATAACCATTCATGGTATGAAATAAGTAAAGTTCTGGGATAATCACTCATGGTATATAATAAGTAATGTTCTGCGATAGCCACTCATGGTATGAAATAAGTAATGTCCTGGGATAACTGCTCATGGTATGAAATAAGTAATGTTCTGGGATAACCGCTCATTGTATAAAATAAGTAATGTTCTGGGATAACCATTCATGGTATGAAATAAGTAAAGTTCTGGGATAATCACTCATGGTATATAATAAGTAATGTTCTGCGATAGCCATTCATGGTATGAAATAAGTAATGTCCTGGGATAACTGCTCATGGTATGAAATAAGTAATGTTCTGGAATAACCGCTCATGGTATAAAATAAATAATGTTCTTGAATAACGTCTCATGGAATGTAAAAGGTAATGTTCTGGGATAACCGCTCATGGTATGTAATAAGTAATGTTCTGGGATAACTGCTCATAGTATGGAATAAGTAATGTTCTGGGATAACAGCTCATGGTATGTAATAAGTAATGTTCTGGGATAACCGCTCATGGTATGAAATAAGTAATGTTCTGGGATAACCGCTCATGGTATGAAATAAATAATGTTCTGGGGTAACCGCTCATGGTATATAATAATTAATGTTCTGGGGTAACCTCTCACGGTATGTAATAAGTAATGTTCTGGGGTAACCGCTCATGGTATGTAATAAGTAATGTTCTGGGGTAACCACTCATGGTACGTAATAAGTAATGTTCTGGGATAACTGCTCATGGTATAAAATAAGTAATGTTCTGGGAAAGCCACTCATGGTATGCAATAAGCAATGTTATGCGATAGCCACTCATGGTATGAAATAAGTAATGTTCTGGGATAACTGCTCATGGTATAAAATAAATAATATTCTGGGATAACGTCTCATGGAATTTAATAAGTAATGTTTTGGGATAACCGCTCATGGTATGTAATAAGTAGTGTTCTGGGATAGCCACTCATGACATGAAATAAGTAATGTTCTGGGATAACTGCTCATGGTATGTAATAAGTAAAGTTCTGGGATAACCGCTCATGGTATGAAATAAGTAATGTTCTGGGATAACTGCTCATGGTATAGAATAAGTAATATTCTGGGATAACCGCTTATGGTATGTAATAAGTAATGTTCTGGGATAACAGCTCATGGAATGAAATAAGTAATGTTCTGAGATAACCGCTCATGGTATGTAATAAGTAATGTTCTGGGATAACTGCTCATGTAATTAAATAAATAATGTTCTGGGAAAACAGCTCATGGAATTAAATAAGTAATGTTCTGGGATAACTGCTCATGGTATGTAATAAGTAATGTTCTGGTATATCCGCTCATAGTATAAAATAAGTAATGTTCTGGGATAACTGCTCATGGTATGTAATAAGTAATGTTCTGGGATAACCGCTCATGGTATGTAATAAGTAATGTTCTGGGATAACTGCTCAGGAATTAAATAAGTAATGTTCTGGGATAACAGCTCATGGAATGAAATAAGTAATGTTCTTGGGTAACCACTCATGGTATGTAATAATTAATGCTCTGGGATAACCACTTATGGCATGTAATAAGTAATGTTCTGGGGTACCACTCATGGTATATAAAATTTTATATTTATATATTTATTTATTATACTGTTTCTTGGTTATAATGTAAGCAATTTTTTATTGTATTATCATTGTATTAATTTTCTATAACTGTATTAGTTTTTTTACTAGTTTTAAACAAGTGATACAGTAAAAGTTTTAGAATGCCTTTTCAAATTCATGTACTAGAATTTACCACAAGATGGTGCTATAATCAAGTTTATCATGGCCTTGTGATTTTTTAATTCATATTACTATTATGATGGTGCATCAATTTTAAAACTTTAGTAGTCTAAATGAATTAATAGTTCTTTTTCAATCAACATTTAATGGAAGACTTTACAGTTCTATACATTTAGTATATTTTTTACACTTTTTATACATTATTCACATTGTAATTGATCACCTTTACCTTGGGTTTAATGTTTTTGAAAATCAGCTTTAGCCAATTTAATTGATGTGCTTTGATAGATGTGTTTTGATTGGATTACCTTTGATTGGTACGCTTTTAAATACTTGTAGTGTGTCAACCAGCCCACAACCGATGAAGTTTTAAAATGAAAATGTACTGTTTCTATGGAGCATTAATGTGCTTATGTGCTGTACTGTTTTACACTGTGGAGTGAAAGCTTTTAATAAAGAAACTGAAGTAACAGCTGTCCTCAAGCTTTATTGTGGACCCTCCAAGGTTCTCTTTTAATTTTTTATTGGTTTCAGTGTTTTGCGGACCTTTTTGGCTTACTTGTGGATTTATTCACTCATGGTATATAATAAGTAATGCTCTCGGATAACTACTCATGGTATGAAACAATTAATGTTCTGGGTTAACTGCATATGGTATGTAATAAGTAATGTTCTGGGATAATCACTCATGGTATGTAATAAGTAATGTTCTGCGATAACTACTCATGGTATGAAATAAGTAATGTTCTGAGTTAACTGCTCATGGAATGAAATAAGTAATGTTCTGGGGTAACTGCTCATGGTATGAAATAAGTAATGTTCTTGGATAACCGCTCATGGTATGTAATAAGTAATGTTCTGGGATAATCGCTCATGGTATGAAATAAGTAATGTTCTGGGATAACTGCTCATGGTATGAAATAAGTAATTCTGGGATAACTGCTCATGGTATAAAGTAAGTAATGTTCTGGGATAACTGCTCATGGTATGTAATAAGCAATGCTCTGAGATAACCGCTCATGGTATGTAATAAGTAATGTTCTGGGATAACCGCTCATGGTATGAAATAAGTAATGTTCTGGGATAATGGCTCATGGTATGAAATAAGTAATGTTCTGGGATAACGGCTCATGGTATGAAATAAGTAATGTTCTGGGATAACCGCTCATGGTATAGAATAAGTAATGTTCTGGGATAACTGCTCATGGTATGTAATAAGCAATGTTCTGGGATAACCGCTCATGGAATCAGATAAGTAATGTTCTGGTATAACCGCTCATAGTATAAAATAAGTAATGTTCTGGGATAACTGCTCATGGTATGTAATAAGTAATGTTCTGGTATAACCACTCATAGTATAAAATAAGCAATGTTCTGGGAAAACTGCTCATGGTATGTAATAAGTAATGTTCTGGTATAACCGCTCATAGTATAAAATAAGTAATGTTCTGGGATAACCGCTCATGGTATGTAATAAGTAATGTTCTGGGATAACCGCTCATAGAATCAGATAAGTAATGTTCTGATATAACCGCTCATAGTATAAAATAAGTAATGTTCTGGGATAACTGCTCATAGTATGAAATAAGTAATGTTCTGGTATAACCGTTCATGGTATGAAATAAATAATTCTGGGATAACCACTCATGGTATGAAATAAATAATTCTGGGATAACTGCTCATGGTATGTAATAAGTAATGTTCTGGGATAACTGCTCATGTAATCAGATAAGTAATATTCTGGTATAACCGCTCATAGTATAAAATAAGTAATGTTCTGGGATAACTGCTCATGGTATGTAATAAGTAATGTTCTGGTATAACCGTTCATAGTATAAAATAAGTAATGTTGTGGGATAACTGCTCATAGTATGAAATAAGTAATGTTCTGGTATAAACGCTCATGGTATGAAATAAATAATTCTGAGATAACCACTCATGGTATGAAATAAATAATTCTGAGATAACCACTCATGGTATGAAATAAATAATTCTGGGATAACTGCTCATGGTATGTAATAAGTAATGTTCTGGGATAACCGCTCATAGAATCAGATAAGTAATGTTCTGGTATAACCGCTCATAGTATAAAATAAGTAATGTTCTGGGATAACTGCTCATGGTATGTAATAAGTAATGTTCTGGTATAACCGTTCATAGTATAAAATAAGTAATGTTCTGGGATAACTGCTCATGGCATGTCATAAGTAATGTTCTGGGATAACTGCTCATGATGGCATGAAATAAGTAATGTTTCCGCTCATGGTATGTAATAAGTAACTGCTCATGATGGCATGAAATAAGTAATGTTTGCGCTCATGGTATGTAATAAGTAATTTTCTGGGATAACTGCTCATGGTATGAAATAAGTAATGTTCTGGGATAACTGCTCATGGTATGTAATAAGTAATGTTCTGGTATAACCACTCATAGTGTAAAATAAGTAATGTTCTGTAATAACTGCTCATGGTATGTAATAAGTAATGTTCTGGGATAACCGCTTATGGTATGTAATAAGTAATGTTCTGGGATAACTGCTCATGGTATGAAATAAGTAATGTTCTGGGATAAATGCTCATAGTATGAAGGACACACTACTTATCGTTTTGCAATGGGCAGTTTTTTAAAGGATCAATTACAAGAAAAGTAAGATAGATTGTCTATATAAAATAAAAGTCAAAGAAATAATCAGCAAAAAGTATTCTAAATGCTGCAACTCTACAATAACCTTCTTGAGAGTTCTGTGAGTACAAATAGGGTGCAAATGGGCACAGGAAAGGAGCAAAAATTGGGAACAAAGGTGTCACTACAGGAACACTGTTAAATTATTGTTCTGCTCAGTTGTTGTCTGTTAAATGTGGAAGTCACTCTAGATAATGCTTTGTAATTGATGGTGAACAAGCTTCTAAAGATACCAGTCCTTGATATTTATATCAGAAATAAAGAGATTTTAACATGGCGCTTTGATGCACAGGCTTCTTATAAAACAAGATACTTATCGTATGCTTTTGAATTCTACAGTCACCTAATATGAGGATTCAGACAAGTGTATTTTTCACAAAGCCAAAAATCTAGAGAGACAAATGCATGGTTTGAAGATTAATACTACAGTATTTTAGAATTATGAACAGAAAATGCCTCTGTGCAATGCAACGTTTTGTTCCACTCAAAAGTTGGAAAGCGTAAAGAGATATGCCAGTAAAAAAACTAGGAGGAAAGCATTTTTTAACAAAAGCATGATGGACACCCACTGGGTTAATGTAATCACGTTAGAGTAAAATACCCATCCACGAAAATGCTTTTTCACTTTTCTTAAAAATGATGCTATGTTCTCATATATAAGTATATGGGGTAATATTTTATATGTATATATATATATATATATATGTGTGTGTGTGTGTGTGTGTGTGTGTGTGTGTGTGTGTGTGTGTGTGCATTCTTCATATGGTCAGAGTTACAGAACATTATATACTTGATTGTGAGTGAGAAGGAACTGTGGGTAAAGCATATATTAGTTAAAACTGTAGAAAGTCTTTTGAGAAAACATACAAGGAAATTCTATACCAGTATTGCATTTTAAAAAAGATGTTAAACAGTCACAAGTAAGTGCAAATGGTATCTGGAACAGCATGTAAAATGCAACACATTAATGAGGGCCATTTGCAGGAAGACAGAAGCATTATTACTAAACAAAACAAGGTATGAGTGACATAGGGCTGTCAAACAATAGTTCGTACAGAGACTAAACAGAATTGTGTAAAGCCTATAAATTGAGAAACAAGAAATGAAGTCTACCCTGCAGGTACAATGAACATGGCTATGAATATTTATAAAATGTGAGTATGATGTAATACTCTCACTGGAAATGCAGTGATGATGTAGTAAATACTATATTTTCAAAAACATTTGTAAAGGCATTAGTAGTGCGAGTGTAAAAGTACTAGTGAAAAGACGGACAGATCTGCAGCACACAGACAGACAGGTTATGGCTGGAATTTGTGAAGGGCTAGTGTTGGTGTCCAATTTCCAGCACAGACCTGAAATATGCTGCCCTTAAGAAAAATCAGTAATTACTAAAGACTCCCTTTGTACTGACACACTGTTACTACCTTAAGTGCCTTTGGTTGGGCTGCAGAAATGCAAACAAGGACAGTTGTGGTTGTACTGACGTATACTATAGATGAAGTAAAGTATATTCAATCAGTGTGTCATACCAAAAGAGAGCTGGGGGGATAACCTGAGCTGCAAGGGTATCCAGTAGTAGCACCTGCCGTTTCCAAACCACAACCCCAGCAACTGCATTCTGGGAGAGTAGTTTCATCCCTTAATAGGTGTATTAGAAATTGAGCTGTATTGATACCCCCTAAACTGCCCCTGCAGACTAGCTTCAGGGTTTCCTTCCTGTTTAGTATCAGTTATTGTGTTGTCAACATTCTAATTACAAAAACATATATTACAAATGCATTATAAGATACATTTTCCTGGGGTCTGTTGCCCCTTTTTTTTTACCTCAGTTAGGCTGTTGTCACACTGCATAATTTCTGTCCAGGCTTTTTAACCTCATCCAGTTGAAAGGCTTTCCATTTACTTATGTCACATGGCTCCCTTGCTAGTGTATGTCACTTGACTCTCTTAGTAGTGTATGTCACATGACTCTCTTCCTAGTGTATGCCACATGGCTCCCTTCCTAGTGCGTAGAATAAAACAAGGTCTGATAAAGGCATCCTTTATACTATCATTGCTGGATGCCAGATAGTTAGCTTATAGCCTGTCAAGGGAAGAGATTAGAGCTCTGCCTGCCACTGTCAGTTTTTCTTTGCGCTGTTTGGGACCTGTGATAATGTATAAAGTATGACGTTCTGCAGTATGCAAACAGCAAGGTCATAATGCGGTGAGGAAGTGATCCACAAAATACATATGTCAAAGTGAAGGCTTTAAACTGGGTTGATCATGGCATTTTGAGGGGTACTAGACAGCAGGGACATGCATGTTGTTGCAAATAGTTTATAACTGGGGTGATCATGAGATTCTGAGGTACACTAAACAACAGGTGCACACATGTCATCATGAAAGATTTTTAACAGAGGTAATTATGAAGTTGGGGGATCTGACAGATTTATAGTATCATAGGTAAGTATTAGGCTAGCTGCTCTTATGGGCCATTTTAGCCCTAGTCAATTTCCCTTTCAAAGGTGAGAATCAAACTCTGCACCTTGTGTCTGTGAGGTTAATACCTTAACTATTATATCAACACCCCATCCCTAACTTTTGTAATCACCAGTACTGGTGACAGCACTGACACCCCCTCAGATTAGGCAATCTGGGTGAGGGACTATCATGCAGGCAATCTAATAACCATACGCAAAGGAGAGGCCCATAGGAGGGGTAATACAAAGGAGAGGCCCATCGAAGGGGTGACACAAAGGAGAGGCCCATAGAAGGGGTGACACAAAGGAGTGGCCCATAGAAGGGGTAACACTGCTGATTTTTCTATTATTAAAAGAAATGATCTGCTACACAATTTGCACGTAACTTGCATATACCCACGTTATTCCTTGTAAACTATGTTTTGTAGATGGCAGTCTGCCACAAAACATAGCTCTGTGGACTGGCAAACCTCCTGATGGGCCTGGGGGAATGTACCAAGGTTAATGATGGTATCTGTGTCCCTCATCTGTATCATGCCAGGTGTCCATTTGAGGGTTGGGAGCACAGTATTGGCATATTGCACCACCCTAGCTGAGTGTTGATGCAACTCTCCAGGCTGTACATCAGTAAATGGGACTGCACCTTTGTAAACGCTATTGCTCTGGAAGGAAGAATACTGTAAACGTCATAACAGCAAGTGTTCAAGTGCTACTACCGGTCATTTCATCATTCGTTTGGCAAATACAAGAACAGGTGATTTAAGAAAAATTCTGCAAGTGGAAGACAGACAGACAGAAAGTTACCTTCACACCACTACAGCTGCAATTCCTAGAAATGGCCTTTATGTGCCTTCCTTTAATAATGTTCCTCTTGCCCTTTGTCACTTGTTCTTCTAACCGTTGCTACATCCTCTTCCTCCTTACGTAAACATGTAATGCCTAAAAGTTGTCTTGAAGCTATTTAAGCCCTGCCTTACTATCATGCGCTAGGTATTGCTATTTACATTTTCTACTTCCGTCTTTTATACGTCTTGGTTTTATGCATTGTTTTCACTACTGCATTGTAAAACATTTTATTTTGCTGTCTTATATTTGCAGGCCAGACAAGGGTCTGAAAAGGGTCTTGCAATAATTCACTAAGCCGGTCAGCAAACAATAAATAAACAAAATAGTTTCATAACAGAACAGTTGCTCTGGCAAGTACGTAACTATTTTGAAACGAGGTTTGGAAATGCAGTGGTAGCAGAAGCAGGATGAATAATCCCACTGAAGCTGCATCGATATACTAGAGAAGATTGCATTTGTTTTTGAGATTTCTGAGCAGATATTTTTTTATACATCGCATCACAGTTTAATGTCCTTGGCAAATGGATGAGGAACACTTTTGTAAATCTGTGGGGCCCTATAAGAAAAAGTGGTT
>NC_056747.1:1272498586-1272523586 GCF_019279795.1 Protopterus annectens
TGTCCTGGAGCCAAGACAAATTTGCTGCGTGTATTCTGATGAAGTACAGCTGAAATTCTGGACAAAAGCACTAAATAAACTAATTTTTGGATAATATTGTTGATGTGTGTCACTGTTTTGGTTGACAGTCAATTTAAACAGTATCTGATGATGTCCTTACATTCATTACTGCAGTATTCATAACTTATGGGATTCCCTGCCATGAAGCCTATCATCCAGCCAGTCTACCAAAGTCTACCAATCTTTTAAGGTATTCCAAGGGGCTGGCGTATCCAAAGCCAACGCAAGGGCAATGGCGGAAAGAAGCTACACGCAATAATTCACAATTTGGGGATGAAAATGGTGGGCAAATGCAAGAAAATAGTAACAGTCAAGAATTCCCTTTAGAGGATGGCAGTTTGTGACGCTCAGAACATCTTCGCAACAAGGGCAATTATACAATGAGGAACAACAGCTCCCGATTATAGAACAAGCAGAGGACTGGCTCACGCAGCAACCGCAGTTAAATTCAGTAAGTTTAGATAATTCTCAAAACACAGTAAATGCATATCAGTTGATTTCTAATACGAAGGGTGATTTTCACATTTATAATTATAGTGAGGCTGTCATCACTACTGAGCAAGCGAACATATTCAGCAAAGGCCTCACCTTTGTTCCAACAAGAAGGGCTAAAATAACTAATCTGGTTACAGAGTTAAAACTTTTCACCAGGAAAATCAATTTAGCTGTTTTACATCAGCAAGCCCCATCCATGGAATGTAATAATAATTTTTGTCGTATACCTAGCATCACAAATCCACCCCTTCATCCCAAAATAAAACTGTTTGAGGAAATATGTGAACTTGATTTTAGGTATCACATCAGTACTAACAATAAAAGAGAGGATAAAAGGGACAGAGTGATGCCAACAAAGTTTACGAAAGTTCAAAGAGACATTATAAATGATTTAAAAATCAGTGGCGACATCCGTATTATGCAGCCGGATAAAGGTGGTGGATTGGTTATAATGAATTTGTTTGATTATAACCAACAGTTAACAAATATATTGTACAATGAAGCATATACAGAAGTTTCAATTAATGAAATTAATATTGCTTATTCTAGAATTGATTATACTCTCGAAGACATGCTTTGGCAAGGGCAGATAACCAATGAAGCATATCTATATATGAAAGTGAATAATCCCAAGATTCCTATAATGTTTGGAGCACCTAAAATACATAAAAATTTGCAAAGTCCACCAATGCGTCCTATTGTAGATGCAGGTGGCTCCAAAACTTATTACATAGCAAAATTTATTGATATAATATTAAAAGAAAAAATAAAAAGTTTAGCATATATTTGTAGAGACTCTTGGGATTTTCTCACTAGGATCAATAGTTTAAGTATCAACAATGTGGACAATATTATTTTCATTATGGTGGATGTAAAAGATTTGTTCACTTGTATACCCCATCAGTTAGGTATTACTTGGTTTTTTGACTTCTTTTTTGAAATAACACCAATACCTCAAGACCAACTTAATGCCATGGTGGATCTGTTAGAATTGGTATTAACTAACAACTACATCTTTCATGATGGTCAATATTTTAAACAAATCAAGGGGGTAGCTGTGGGCTCTCCTGTGGGCACATTGTATGCCAATGTCATCATGGCAGTTTGGGAAAAGAGATATTTATTTCCATCAGAATTTATGCACCATGTAGAGTTATATAGTCGATTTCTAGATGATTTGTTTTTCATTTGGAAGGGCTCAGCAGAATTAATTGAGGTTTTCATTAAATATATAAATAGCACTACTGAATTTTTGTTTTTTATGCATGAGATTGGAAATGATAGTATAGCCTATTTGGATATTCATTTACAGAAGGATACACATCAAAAATCCTTAAAGGCCAACATATATCGTAAAAAAACTTATTCTAATAAATTTCTGCATTTTGATAATAATCACCCCCAACATATAAAAAAAGCGGTTCTAAAAGGCCAATTGGTTCGAGCCGCACGTATGGTTACAAAATTTGATGAATTTGTGAATGAATGCCAATTTATAGCAAATATGTTTTTAAATAGAGATTATCCACAACAGTTTGTGGATGGAATATTAAATGAAGTTATAACAAAAAGATCTAATGAGTTTTATAAACCATTGCTATTAAATACAGGATTTTGTGGTAGCCAGCAAGAACATATAGTTCCCAATCAACATATAGCAATCGCACAAACTAATAGCAACAGTAATTTTGGTACTGCTAATGACAACAAGCATATTATAAAAGGTAATTTAGCATTTATTACCACTTATACACAAGCTTCTGAATGTATAAAAGGGTTAGTCATGAAAAATTGGACTTTATTTAGGGGTGACATCCAACTGGAGAATACATTAGGAAAGCAGCCTTCAATTATATACAAAAGGGATAAAAATTTAAAGAATTGGTGTAACACGGGCACTATATCAGATAGTTTCAATAATGGATGTATGAAAAAATGCAATATGTATAATTATTGTTCGTATATTATTGAAGCCGAATATGTGTATATAAATGGGATTTATGTAAAAGTAAAAGGCAAATACAATTGTAATGTTTCTGGAGTGGTTTATGCTGCAATATGTGGACAGTGCTAGGCCTACTATGTAGGCAAAACTGAGCGAAAATTAAAACAAAGCATTTACGAGCATGTCCATGATATTGCTAGAAAATCAACTAACAATGCTTAATTCAGGCACATATCACATAATGACACACATAAATTTTGCTTCATAATATTAGAACAAGTACGGCCATCTCCTATGAGAGGCCCATGGAAATTAATATTAGAGTACAAAGAATATTGGTGGCAGGTTCATTTGAATGCCACACAATTTCCAGGATTAAATGATTCTATTTCCATTACTAGCATTTTAAAACTTAGAGATTTTAACAGATGATATTTACAGTTACATTTCAGTTATATACATATTGTTTTAGTAAATAGTATATACTAAGTTAATTAATTAATAAACATATATTTTTATTTAACAGTGATTTTTTATATTTAATATTTTGGATTAGTTTTAAAAACATATCTTAAATACATATATAGCATATATAGGTATATTAATTTTTAACAGTAGAAATATACTATATACAACTGCATTTTATGATGAGAAAGTTTATGTTGAGTAAGTTCATATTGATGTTGAATATTAATGACTTGGATCACTATTGGCTAATTAGATAATTGCTAATATGCCACAAGGTTTAAAACTGATGCAATGTGCGTTTTAAATTGTCTGATGAAGGCTAGTATTACATAGCCGAAAGCGCTTACTATTTTATCATAATAAAACTTTGGATTTTAATCAACGGTGGTCCGGCACTTGTTATTGTGCTAATGGATTTATTGTTCAATCTTTTAAGGTACGCTGAACATCACCAACACACTCCTCATGTAGAGTAGGGCACGTTCAGGTGTACCAGCCTCAGAACTTCTTTGCCGCCAATCAGAACTCTGTTTTTCGCCATTGGTCTGTTTGCCTCTGTCCTGTTTTTGTGTTTCTTTTTCTGTTTGTTGGAATTCTGGTGATTATTCCTGCTTGCTAAAGTCCTTACCATTGCAGATAGGTACCCTTTTGGGGTTTTTGTTCTTTTCTTGATTTTTTGTGTGCTGTTTAGGGGTTTAGTGTCATCCAATAAGGGTAAATGGCAGTGTGGGAAACAGATTGCTCATAAAGACTGCCACAAGTGCCTTTTTTGACTAAGAGCTTCTCACAACCATATGTCTTGTTCTGTTTGTCAGGCATTTGTCCCAGAACCCCTTCATAGTAGGCTTTCTTCCTTTTCATTGTATCCTGAGAAGTAGCATCTTAAGCTGCTTGCTAAAAATACTATGGATGGAACTTCCTGCCCTGAGGGTCAGCCATCAGGGACAAAGAAGGTGAAAAAGGTAAGACTGGAATCTTCTGCTGTACAGCCTCTGCTGGGGGTTTCTCCCAAGGTTATTACAAATTTGGAAACTTGCCTGGTTGCATTATTGGATTCCTCTGCTGTGTCCAGGTTGGAGGCCAAAGAGCATCCAACAAGGCTTTGCAGGCATCCATTTCTGGAGTTCAGGGGTCTAGGGGGGTTCTGCAGTTTCTTCTTGGGGAAGAAGTTCCTACTATGGTTGTGGAATGCCGTCCTGAGTCTGGGCTCTCTCAGTTTTCTAGGTCGGATGTCCCCTTAAAAAAGAAACAGAAAACTAGACACGTTTCTTCTGCTCTTAGGGACCCACAATGTGAGTGGCAGGCCTTTACTCAGGGGTTATTTCATGCTTTACTGCCATTAAGGCCGCCTCAAGGGGTTTCAGTTCCTGCTCCTCCTTGGTCTTCTCCTTCACCTAAAAG
Source organism: Protopterus annectens (assembly GCF_019279795.1). Lineage (NCBI taxonomy): Eukaryota > Metazoa > Chordata > Ceratodontiformes > Protopteridae > Protopterus > Protopterus annectens. The sequence continues at coordinate 1,272,502,956 of NC_056747.1, forward strand.
GCCCAGAGAATTAAATGCTTCTGAGGAAGAGTTGGATTCTGATGAAGAATCCCCTTACTTATTCTACCCAGATTCCTTCTCCTTTAGGCTACGGGTCTGAGGAGGAGGAGGACTGTAATAGTCCAGATACTCCTTCTGAGGAAATTTCATTTGGAGACACAATGTCTAGGATGATGGAATTTTTTAAGTGGGATTGTGCCCAGGTTTCTAATATCCATAAGAGGTACTATGAGTTACTGCAGATGGAATTTCCTAAACCTGCAGCTATTCCTCCTATCTAGGTTGCCTTACTAGATGTTTCTTCCAGTGCCTCTAAAGTGCCTGATCCCCCCTCCCCCCCCACTCCTAAGAAGTCTGAGGCTTTATAGGGTGCCTGAGGATTGTCCCTTTGTGCTCAAATGCCTTGCTGCTGACCCGTCTGTGGTGTCTGTAGCCTCTGATAAGCCATCTCAGTTGCTGCCTTTGTCCAAGTTACTGCCTTCTTTCAAGGACAGCAGAACCATGGACAGGTTGGGTAAGAACATTTATACTTCTGCTACCCTAGCTTTTAGGGCTATTAATTATCACACCCATATCTCTAGGTATGTCTTGGCTCTTCTCTATCAGGCCTGTCAGTTTTTTTCTGATTTTCCAGACTCTGAGAGTAAATCTTCTGCTGTTTCCTTGCTAGGGACTTCCGGTCAAGTAGTTAATCATTCTATCAAATGTAGTTATGATGCAGCAGATGCCTCTTCCAGGGCTGCTGCATTTGATTCAGTACTAAGGAGGTATGCTTGGCTTAGGCTTCAACCTTTACCCAGTGATATTAAGGCTAAGTTGATTCCTCTGGATACTAAACTTTTGTTTTGTGAAGTGGCTGCTGGTTTGTTTAAGTCTCTTCAGGAAAAGGGGAAGGCCTTACATGAGCTTAAACATGCCTTTGTTTCTCCTATGCCTAAGTTTCAGAAAAACTATCCTTCTAAGCCAGTCTTTGTTTGTAGGCAATCTCACCCTCCTGCTAAAGGTAACAGGCTATTCCTGCTAAGACCACTCAGACTGCTGGGATTCTAAAGTCCTCTTTCCCTGACAAACCAGGTCCTGTGTGACTATCCACCTGTTCCCAGCCACATTCTTCTTTCTCTTTGCCTTTCTCTTTCTCTTCCTATTTGGCTTTCATTCACCCAGGATTCTTGGGTTCTGACAATCGTTCATCAGGGGTACTTCATGGTGTGGATTTCCTAGCCTCCTTTTATAGACATTCCTTAGCCTCCTCGGGAACAACTTCCTTTTTCCCAGAGGTTCTTCGATATCTCTTGTCTCAGGGTACTATTCAAGAGGTGCCTGTGTCCCAAAGGAAGAAGGGGTTTTATTCAAAAATGTTTATAGTGCCCAGAAAAGAAGGTACTTGTAGACCAGTTTTAGACCTCTCTCATCTAAACACTTTACTGAAGGTGCCTTGCTTTCAGATGTTGTCCCTTCAGACCCTTTTTCCTCTTTTGTTTCTTCAGGCCTTTCTGGTGTCTCTGGATCTCAAGGATGCTTATCTTTGTATTCCTATCCATTATCTTTCAGGAGGTTTTTGCATTTCTCTGTTGCTTCCTGGCATTTTCAGTTCTGTGCTTTCCCCTTTGGCCTTTATACTGTCCTAAAGATGTTCACCAAATGCCTCGCTCCTGTGATTGATTTTTGCAGGCTTCAAGGGATCCAAATATTTCCTTTCTTGGATGACCTGCTGATTCAGGCATCCTGTCAAGAGGTCCTTTGGCAAAATTATCATTTACCATTTCTCTTCTTCAGAGCCTGGAGTTCACGATAAACTTCAAAAAGTCTCCCCTGAATCTTTCTCAGGATCATGTCTTTCTTGATTGCAGGATTTAGTCGGTGCCAATGCTGGCATCTCTGCCTCCTCCAAAGGCCTTAACATTCATTGCTTATTTTCAAACTGTTCTTCCCCTGGCCTCTATTACAGCGAGGGAGTTTCTCAGAGCTCTGGGATTCATGGCTACCACCATTCTGATGGCCTCTCTGGCCATATTCCACATGAGGAAGTTCCAGTGGTTTCTGAAGTTGGTGTGGCTTCAACATGCGCATCCTCTAAACTTTACAGTTCCTCTTCTCCCTTGTCTCAAGGAGGAACGTCTGTGGTAGATTCAGCCATGGTCTCCGAATCCAGGGCTCCCTTTCCATTCTCCTCTTCCGGAATGCTTCAGATGTAGGATGGGGATCAACTTTTGACTCCCTGAAATTTCAGGGAGTGTGGTCGCCTCATCAGCAGAAGGAGCACATCAGCAACAAAGAGATGAGGGCTCTTATGCTACCTCTTCAGGCCTTTCATCCTCTTTTCTCTCTGGGGCTTCTCAAGGTATTCACAGACAATACCAGAGTGATGTGGTATATAAACAAACAGGGGGGAACAAGATCTTACCTTCTTTGAGGGTTGGCACTTCTGGTATGAGATTTTGCTGTCAAGTATTAAGTGACTCTTCAGGCATTTTATATTCCTTCAGATCAGAACATTGTGGCAAACAGTCTGAGCAGATCCTTCACTCAGTTCCATGAATGGATGCTTCACAGGGATGGGTTTCTGGATATTGTTCACCAGTGGGGTACTCCTCAAGTAGATCTCTTTACCTCTGCCCTGAACAGACAACTTCCACTGTTTTGTGCCAGAGCCCCAGGTCCTCTGGTGGGGAAGGGGATGTTTCTTTACACATTCCCTCCCCTTGCTCTCATTCCGAGAGTCAACAGGATGCTCCCAAAATCTTGTTGGTGACACCCTTTTGGCCACGACAGCACTGGTTCCCTCTACTTCTGCATCTAGCCAAGGGAAATCATCACACGTTACCTCACAGGGTGGATCTACTCACACAAGACAAGGGATCTGTCATCCATCCCTACCTGTCCACGCTTCAACTGACACTATGAGTGATAGGGTTTTGATCCCTCATAGACAACTTTTTTTCTGAGGATGTCCCACAGGTCCTGCAGGAGGCCAGAAAACCTGCTACTAGGAAATCTTACTTATATAAATGGAAGAGGTTTTCTATTTGGTGTCTTTCTCATGACCTGGGCCCACTTACTGTGGATGTTACTTTGGTTCTCTCTTATTTGTGTGAGTTGCTCAATGCTGGTTTGGCCTATTCTTCTATTAATGTCCACTTATCAGCTCTTTCTGCTTGTCTGCCTTTAACTCACCCATTAGCTTCTAGATTTGAGGCTAAGCAATTTCTTAAAGCCACCCTTAATATTAGACCTTCCAGGAAGCTTATTTCTCCTCCCTAGGATCTTAATTTCATTCTGGAGAAATTGACACAGGCTCCTTTTGAGCCTGCTGTTTCAGCTTCCTTGCAATATTGTTCTTGGAAGACAGTTCTTTTGTTAGCTCTTACTTCTGCCAGAAGGTTGTCTGAGTTGCAAGCACATATGGCTGGTCCATCTTTTTTGATATTTCATGAGGACAGGGTGTCCTTGCGTACTAATCCTTCTTTTATGCCCAGGGTGGTTAATGAGTTGTCACTTAATCAGTCTATTAATTTGTGTACTTTTTCACTTTTCTGCAATCATAGGTCTTTAGGACTGGCTGTTTCCAAGCAAACTATTTTACTTGGATTCCAAAGGCTATTTATTTTTGTTACACTTTTCATGGTGAGAGCCTTCCTTCTTCTGTAAAGGCTCATTCTACTAGAGACATGGCTTCCTCTGGTGCTTTTTTCAAGGGTTCAGACACTAATTCTATTCTTAAAGCATCTACCTGGACTTCTGTGCATACTTTTGCCAAACACTACAAGTTGGATGGTATCTCCAGAGCTAGAGCTGGTTTTCATAATGCCATTCTTCATGGCTTCTTGGAGGGCTCTACTGCTGCTTCCCCCTCCTAAGTTTCTTCTTGAGCTTTGGAACTCTCCCATAAGTTATGAATATGGCAGTGGTGAATGTAAGGACATAGTACAGTTGTGTAAAATCATACCATAACAGTAAATGTCCCTTCACCACTGCAGTATTCACTCTCTCCCTACTTTCCCCTAGTCTTTTTTCCTTCCTGGATTAATAAATTATAGGTTCATAGGTTTGTTCTAGGCTAACTGCCCTTGTGGGTCATTTTAAGCCTAGTCAGTTACCCCATGTGAGAATCAAACCCTGTACCTTGTCTGTGTAAGGTAAACATCTTAACCATTATGCCAACCTCCCACCCCCGTGGAAGTGCAGGTTCTCTTTGTTTTTCCTTGGACTGCTGTTTCTACTGGGGCAATCAGTTCTGAAAATGGTATGCCTGAACGTCACCTTTAAGCCATACTCTACATGAGGAGTGTGTAGGTGACTTTCAGTGTACCTTAAAGGAATGGTAGACTTTGGTAGGCTTGCCGAACAGCAGCCTTCATGGCATGGAATCCCATAAGTTATGAACGCTGCAGCAGTGAAGGCAAGGACATCTACCATTATGGTAAGATTTTAAACAACTGTACTTTTTTTTCCTTTTTGAAAGAGTCAGTGCTATAATTTGTTAAGAATCTTAAAATAATGATAAACTGCAGTGTACAAGTAGGTGAATTGTTGACTCAGTTGTTATATCTCAGCCATACAGATCTTGTTGTTTCTGTGATGTTTTTCCAGATAATCGTTTTGTTACCAGCTCAAAACCTGTTGGCTGCCAGCTTTAAAATGCTCATATTTATTAAATTTATTCTTACCATTTGTGACAATAGGAGGTACTTGCCAGCCATGCAAAGAGAAGAAGTGCAGTGGAATTTTGTAAATAATTCTATGTCATTTGTATATCAAACTGGTTTGTACAGATGCTTGTGCTGAAAATCTAGTTGTCAGGCTTGCTTTTGTTAAAATTTATCAACAGTGCACCCTGCTGGAATGAAAAGAAATGTACATGTATTACTGTAAATGAATTAAAGGTTTATGCTTTAATAGAAAGTACTGGGACAGCAAAGGTTAACCAGCTATCTTACTTTAAGGAAAATAAGGGAAATGTAAATGAGCTGTTAAATCATTAAACTGGCACATCACCATCCTCTCCATACCTCCCAACAGCACCTACTGCAACTCTATAAGCCTAATAAGAACATAGGTAAACTCCTCTACAATTAGTCCATAGCTAATGCCTGGAATAATCTGCCACTAAATGTCAGATCTATCACTAACTCCAATGCCTTTAAAACAGTCCTGAATGAATACCTCTATAAATCATGGTCCTGCTTATGTATGCACCCTGCTTAACATTGCTTCCCTCCTTCTACTTTATTTTCTTCCTCTTCAACCCATCTCTCTATATTTCTTTCCCACTCCTTACAACTTATTCCCTTATTCTCTCCCAATTCTGTTTTGTTATTTTTGCCTACTCTCTCCTGTTTGTATTTTACCCTCCTAAACTATTGTCTGCCCACCTGCCTTTTATATGACCTCTAACCCCCTATGTATATTCTATGCCTCAAATATTCTGCTTTTTTTCGTCATTCTAAAGCCTCCTCTTTCCTACTGTCCTCTCAAGATATTTTTACTATCTTTATTTCTGTTCAAAACTCACTGTACCTTATTAAAAATGTATATATTTTGGCCACTTATTCTTAAACTTGTAATTCCTATGTTATTTTTGCACTGTGTTCTATGTAAATTTTTTAGTTAGTCTGATCAATTGTATATTGTCAAATGTATATTGTACATTGTAATTTAACTCTGTTTTTAGTATGTTTTGGAGCTTTTCTCCTCGGGTCTCTGCTAGAAAATGGCTGTTTTGCCCAGCCAGTGTAACCTGGTCAACAAATGTCAAATACATAAATAAATAAATAGAAGCAGAGACAGTGGGTCTGGAAGAAGCCTTTGCTCTTTAGCTCAGTAAAAATAGGCAAGCCCCAGGCACTGCCATAAACATTTAGATGTGTATTGTAGCCGTCTATGCTAAATTTCTGTCTCAGCTTCAAAGGGGGATAATGTGAGAACCTAAAGTCAGGTGACCAGCTGAGGTCATCCTACAAGTCATCTTGGATATTATATTTTACAGGGAGTAATCTCTGAGTATTGAGTATTCTGTTTTGGGGAACCTGACTACAAATACTCCTCATGTATTTCATTGTGCCTTGCTCTATCAAGTAAGTTATTAGGGAATAGTAATTCTCCTAGATTCAGTCAGGAATATAGTGAAGCTTAGTTTCGAGATTGTTTTTTTATTTTTATGAGTATGTCTATCAATGTTATTTTCAATATTCCCTGTGATTTGAACTCTGTGGTTTATTGTAAATATATATTAATATTTTCTTGTTCTTTTGTTATTTATTATAAACAAATATTTAAACTTTTATTGTGGTTGGTCCTTGTCGAAAGTATTTAACCTTTGAGAGTGCTTATATTTATTTGGTGACATTGTGTGGGCCACTCCAGAAGGCCTAGCTGTCTTGGTCAACTACTACCATTTGTATTAGTATTAATATTACACAATATAATTGGACACCTTTTGTTAAGGGCCTTAGAGTAGTTGATTGTGGAGTTTCTGGTTGCAGTGATAACTACCTTAGACTCTAAGCAGAAGGGGACGCAGCAGGTAAATCTGTGACAGCTTTTCCCAGGTGTGTGTGTGTGTGTGTGTGTGTCTGTGTGTAAAATTAAATCTCACAGTGCATGTGTGTATCAGCTACTTGGAGCAGGGACAGCAAGCCCTGGGCCTACAGAGAGGATGCTGGAGGTCATGGCTTGGACACTCAGCTGGGGATGTAACCTTATAGCTGTATGAGTGGGGAGTCTTATTGGGGACCTGGAGGGAGACAGATAGAGTGATCCACACCCCGACTGAGTCTGTTCCCTGTGTGTTTTTAAGGGAAATTGTGCTTGAAGCAGAGAGATCTGCATCTGGAAATACTGAGTGTATCAATTTGTATTCCAAGTGCATGTCCCTTTCCAGTGTCAGTTGTGTGGATGCAAAACATTCCTTGATTACTGGACCAAGTTGGGGATTTCACACCATTATGACCCAAATGTATGTTGGAAAGCATCTTAATAAAATGGTTAACCTGCTTGGTTAAGGGTTCCTGTTATATAATCGAAGATGTAATCTTTCAAATGCATCTTAATCGAACTTGAAAGCATGAAACAGCAAAATAACAAAACAGCATATAAGTGATTTCTTTCACTGGGAAAGAAATCACTTGGCCGCCTCCGTTACTTTGCCATTTTTGTCACTGTAGTGCAATCTTGGAGTTGGTATATTTAAGTAGGGGGTGTGGAGGGCACAGCCCTCCACATTGGGGGGTGTGGGAGATGAAGCCCCCCACTTTATGTAATGTTTTGAAGGTTTTATTTTTTTTTTTTAATTTATTTATTTATTTTGTAAAAGAGCGATTTTTTTTCCCTGGGAAGAAAAATCACTGTTCTGAGTGTTCGGGATTGTAAGCTTTCACTTACATGGGGTCAATAAATCAGCATTCGCTTTTTTTAAGCATTCGCTGATTTAATATAGACCCTTGGTTAATGAGCAAAGAAACAAAAAAAATGCATTTGAAAAACATATCCCTGACTTAGCACATTCTATAGATGACAGTTCATGTGGCAAAAACAGCTGATGCATTTGTAACTCTCTTGTTACATGCACACTGATTTTGGTACTTTTCAACCATGGATTATAACATTATAATACACACATGGCATTTGATCCTATTACTGACACATTCCTTCTTGTATGTGACTTCAATGTTGCCCTTGGTTATTGCCAGAAAATTAAAACAAACCTACTGACAAATAATTAATGTTCCCTTATAAGCTGTATTTCAAATATAAAATCCGGACAATGTGTCATCAGGCTACAACAAAAACAGTGAAAAATGTTGTGCCATACTGTTAACCTTCAAAATAATATAGCCTTTTGGAATATGTTTCAGTGAGAAGTATTTGAGTGTTGCTTGGTGAGGTTCATCCCAAATGTATTAATCTAGGACTGTGACAACGATAAGTTCTTTGTCTGAAATTCAGAAGCAATCTGTGACAGTCGGTTGCTGTGGAAGAAGGAATAATCATAAAACGTGGCAGTATGGTGAGGCTGAGATCATTCAGACTGAGTCACAGATAGTGACCATATGTGGTCACGAGTTAGTCCCAATTTATACCCCAAGATGATCTTAAAAGAGTTCCAAACAGAGAAAATTGGGCATCTGTTCTGGGCAGTAAATTCCTTTTGAAAAGCAGCAATACAATTATTGCATTGCATTAGTTCTGTTACTGTCCCATAATGACATCATCAACCTTTTTTAGCATTTTTAGCTCAACATCGATGCATAAGCACTAATTATGTTCCTTTACAGTCAATATTCTGTGTGTCATAAAATGGGATCCTTTTCTCTGCATTTTCTTTTTTGACTTCTGACACACTAAATGATAAGTTGTCTGCATTTCTCTTTTTTCCTCAAATGCAACGTCCAACATTTTCCTTTAAATTCAAATAACTGCCTTGGAATGACATGATTTGCAGGTATTCGCAGAATGTGTACATCAAACAATTCATAAGCCACACACATGCTGCAGTACTCTTAAATTAATGGATCTGTCTGCTGTTCCAAAGCCCGTCAGAGACAAAAGTATAGCTTACATCTATTTCTTTTATACTGTTCCTTCTGACAGAACTCTACAAAGTTTACAACCATCATTAATGAGTTAAATACATATTCCTTGATTTGATGGCTCAGTATTCTGTACTATCACTGTTCTATTACTTCATGTTGCATTTCTTCCCAAGTTTCTCGTACTGGTTTTTATTTCCTGATTTTTAAGTGCAGTGAACACACTGGGGCAAGTCTCTATTTTTGAGGATTAGTAGGTAGGCATGCATCAGACAAAAGGAAAAAAAGTTTCCAGACAGGAGACACTGAGCCAGATAAAATGTTTTGCATGTAAGAGAAGGAGTTTCCATGTAATCTCTGAGGCTTGTCAAAGCATAACATTAACTGAGTCCTTTTTCATTAGTAAACAACATTAGACTATCCACAAGATCATGCACAACAGACAGGATGTTCTCTTACAACAAATGGTACCATATGCTGCCATATGCCTTGTATCCAAATATACCTTTTTATATTAAATTGTGGGAAAAATTTTTCAGGAGTATTTCTCTTATTTTCTTACCTTATTGGTCTTGATACCTTATTTCTCCCCATTATACCTTTAAATGTAGTTAAGCAAAAATTATTTAGTCCCCACAGTCATGCATTTTCCGTCCGAATAAGAAATTATGCATCCAGGTTTAAAATTCCTTTCGTAGTTGCTGCAGGTCTTATATCTCTGTATGATGAATTACTAAATACATTTACTTTATAGGTTCATAGGTAGGTACTAGGCCATCTGCCTGAAGGCATTTATAAGCCTAGCCAGAATGTATTGGCTTTCGCAGCCACTGAAGTGATCCCCGGGGTAAACTTTCTGTTTCCCATCCACTCATCAAGGTTTTTCTTGAAGAGTGTTAGTGAGGAGCTCTGCCTAATGTAGACTGGAATCTTGTTCCAAAGCATGGGAAGTCTCTGGGACAGGAATCTATCCCTCCAACACGTCCTATTTATTGTTTATGGGTGAGGTTTAGATCCCTAGAGCATGTGGCTTGAGGGGATATGGTTTTATTTAGGTGGAGCATGTCCATCAATTCTGGGTTGGACATGGCCTTGTATGTCAGGCAGAGATCACCTCTGAGTAGGTGGTATGCAACTGAGTACAGCTGGAGTTTCTTCCATCGAGCTGCATAGGGCATCTGTTTGAGGCCAGTGATCCTCTTGGTGAGGTACTTCTGTGGTCTTTCCAGCTGTTGCAGATGTCTTGCAAGGTACATCCCAAATGGGGCATTGTACTCTATGATGGGTCTGATGAGTGATGAGTAGAGGGGCAGAATCACCTCTTTTGATCTGGATGTGAACCCTTTTGTGATTAGGTTGGTCACATAGAAGGATTTTCTAACCACTTTGGCAATGTGATTATCAAAGGAGAGATTACTATCTACTTGGGGCCCAGATCCCTTATTAAGTCTTCCGTATTTAGGGGACTACGACCTATATGGTAGTTTGTGGGTACTTTGTTTTTTCCAAAGGGGATGACTATGCACTTTTTGGCATTTAGTGTGAGGCCATGATTTTGACACCAGGTATCCGTCTCAGTGAGACCCTTTTGGAGGATGTCTGTGTCAGCCGAAGAGTCAGTTATAGCCCCTAGTTTGCAGTCGTCTGTGAACCTGGTCAGCCATAGTCCTCCTGTTATTGCCTGCACCTCTGAAAAGTATATGCTGGACAGGAGGTGTCCTAGGACTGAGCCCTGGGGAATGATACTTGTAACCGGTTTAGAGTTGGACCTAGCTCTTGCAACTCTCATCATGTGGGTTTTGTCTGTGAGCCAGGTGGCAACCCATCTTGTGATGTAGGGATTTATGTTCAGGCTGGTGAGCTTGTCTATAATACCAGAATGGGGAATTGTGTCGAAGGCCTTTGCAAGGTCTAGGTAGGCTGTGTGTACCACCTTTCCCTCGTCTATAGCCTTGGTAAATGTCTCAAAGAAGTCCAGCAAGTTTAGGAGACATGATCTACCCTTAACAAAGCCGAACTGGGTAGGGTCCAGTGTTTGGAGGTTTCCAATGTCTCTGTTAATGTGTTCCATGATGATGCACTCCATGGCCTTGCAGACCAAGCTAGTCAGGCTTATAAGGCGATAGTTCCCAGGGTCTGTTGTGGCTCCACCTTTGTGGAGTGGAATAACCGTTGCCGTGTGCCACTCTATGGGTACGTAGCCTGTGGAGAGGCTGAGTTTAAACAGTGTGTTTAGGTGAGGGGTTAGTTTATCTTTGAGCTCATGTAGGACACAGCCTGGGACACCGTCCGGTCCCACTGATGCTGTGTTTTTGGATTTGGAGAGAGCTGTTTTAACCTGAGTGTCTGTGATTTCAGGGGATTTACATTCTTCTGGTATGGTTATGGGCCCTTTTGGGGGTGAGAGGAGGATGAAGTTTGCACTGAACCTGTCTGCCAGTATGTTGGCGATATGGGTTGGTTCAGTGTATTTTGTGCCATTCTGCACTAACTCCAAGCATATCTGTGCATTGCCACTTAGATTCTTGATAGAGCCAAAGAATGCCTTGTGGTTATCTTTGGAGTCCTTGGCAATTTTTCTTTCGAAGCTAGTCTTGGATGATTTTATGAGGGATCATAGTTTCTTGCTGATACTGATCAGGGATGTCTTCCCTTCTTGGGATTTTACTCTTTTCTGTACTAGTTTCCTCCTTCTATTGTATAGCTTGTTTATGGCAGGGGTCCACCAGACTGGTTTCTTTTCCTTGGAGGAGTGAGTCTTGGTTTTGCTTGCAATAGCATGATCCATGCATTCTTGTAGGTGCCTGTAGAATGCATTAGTAAAGGATTTTGCAGCTTGGACAGTATTATCCTTTAGCATGGGGGCTTTGAAACTTTCCACCTCGGTCTTAAGTAACGTGAAGTTTGCTTTTGAAAAGTTTTTCACGGTGGTTTCCTTGACTGGGGGTGGGGGCGGAATGTGGATATCCAGAGTGATTTGTTTATGGTCAGATCTAACCAGCAAGGGATTGACCTCTGGTGTGGAACACCGGTCACCCATGTTGGTGATGACCAGGTCCAATATGTTATCACCTCTGGTAGGAGTGTTGACCAGTTGATCCAGGGCATATGAGTTGATAAATTCTTGGAAATGTTGGGCAAGGGCGTTAGTACTTGAGTAGTTCTCCCAGTTAATGTTTGGGTAATTGAAATCACTCAATATTAGAGTGTTTGGTAGGACTTTATGTTTCCCAGTGTTTTCAGAAATGCGGAATGGGGATCCTGGGACATGGTGGGTAATCTGTAGCAAGCTACAATTTGAATTGCAGTTTTGCCCATTGTTAGTTACACGTGGATGATCTCTGAAGCATAGTGCTGTGCCACTAACCTGGAGGTGTGGGTATCCTTGATGAATATGGATACGCCCCCGCCTTTTCTATTTCGGTCCGGGTTCTGTGGCCGAAATGTATGGAATAAGTTGTAGCCTGGTAGTGCTGGGGTGCTCTCTGGAGCCTTAAACCAGGTTTCTGTTACTGCACATATATCAATTTTCTCCATACTGAGGAGTGCCTCAAGTGTGTGCATTTTGAGGTTTAGACTTCTGGGATTGAGTAGCATTGCTCTCAGTTTTTTGTTACTTGTGCTATTTATGGCAGTGGGTTTGTCTTTTGAGCCTTGCCTAAAAAAGGCACTATGGGGGTGACAAGAACTTTGACCAGTATTCGAAAGCCTAAGAGTGACAGGTGCAAGCCGTCTCTAGCGAAGCAGCGTGGCTTGTCGAGCATGTCATCCCAGATGGACAGACACTGGATCCCCTTTGAATGACACCAGAGACTTAGCCAATTTTTGAAATTGATAATTTTTTCTTTATACTGTGGTATCATTCTTGGTGAGGGCAGGATGCTACTCAGGGTCAGGGTCATACTGGCCTGAGCTACGTAATCAGAGAGCTCTTCCATGTCTCTTTTCATGGAGTCCAGGGAGTTACGGCTCAGGTCATTCACACCAACATGGAAAATGACAGAGTCTTATTTGTACTTGTTGTGGGTTGACCTGAGCGCGTGGGTTATGTGGTGGATCCTGGCACCTGACAGGCAGCTAACAGCAACCTTCTCCTTGTTCAGTCTAGTGAGTGGGACGTCAGTGTGCCTGACTATAAAGTCACCTATTACTAGTGTAGGAGGAGATGGTTATCTGTGTACATGAGGCAGTTGTAACATTGCCTCAAAATGCCCAGATTCACCAGATGGACTGGAGAGTACACCTGAAACTGCCCTTTGGACATGCCTGGATAGGTACAGTGAACTGTTTTACTGATTGGCTGGTAAGGGCGAATACAGTATAGGGTGGCCTAGTGCTAGGGTTTGTAAGTGCTTGCTGTCAGTTTTGAGCAAGTGCCGGGCTGAGAAATGAATGATTTGAGTGCTTAAGTTGAAAGTTTGTCTAGTTCCAAGGGACAAATTGAAGAGGAGACTTTGTGGAGCCGGGAATAGTTACACCCTAGCTAACCGGCACTGCCCGGCACACAAAACCGGGCAAATGGGATTTTTATAGCAGGGAAATTAAAGAGATAGAAATTAGCCCGAAATGGCCAATAAACTACAAATGTACCACTCCTCCAGGGACAGATAGGCTGCTCAAAGCTCCCCTCTCTCACAGGTGAACAGAGAAACTTCCAACTTCCTTCTATCAAGGTAAGGTTTGTTTTTTTCTTATATAGATTTTTCCAGGCATCCACCTCTTTGAAGGTAAAAATATGTTTCTTTGTATACATGGAACATGCTCCATATAAATGTATTGTAAAAGCGATTAGCACAAAGTGTTAAGGCTATGCACTGCTAAATGAGCTTTAACTTGCAGTCATAAGTATGATTCCTTCAACCTCCATTTGTATGCATTGTGAACCTGAGAGGTTTACCTAGTTCATACTTTTTGAATATGAACAAGTAATTTTATTAGACAGTTCTTTCGAAAATAGGGTGCTATTGTTTAGTGGTAGGGCATTTGATCACAGATCAAGAAGTCAATGTTTTAAATGTGGGTGACCCATGCTACAGTGGTCTTTTTCCATCCATTAGTGCAGAGGATTAAGGCTATAAGCTGCTTTCTGTAGTTGTAGATTTTATTCTCTCAGCCTTCGTTTGCCTACTGCGTGATACTGAGCAAGTCATTAAAGCAGAACATGCTTTGAGGCAATTGGAAAATTGGGCTAAGCACCTAGCATAGCTCTCAGCTGTTCAGATTTGTCACAGAATGTCCACATTTTTGCCTCAGATTTTTCATCTGTTACTCATAAAATTTAATTTTTTCTGGAAAATCATTGAGGATTGAAGTCCGTAAAAATGGCAGACATTTTGAGATTCAGTTTTTATTTCCATGGCAATTCAAAGTCTGTTATTCTATCAACGTTCACAATGTAGCAGTCCACTATTTAAAATATGTCCCTATTTTTGGGACTTTGTCCCCACAATATTTTGCCTTTGTCCAGTTTTCTTGTGGTAACAGGTTGAGAGGTACGCTCTTCAGTGGTCTCCTGAACCTCATGCCTAGTAACAAGATATGAAGAAATGAAAAAAAAATAAAACAAATGCTTTGTTTTTGTAGCCTGAACATGACTGTTAAATATTATCAGCCTCACCTTTCCTCCAGGGGCTTCTCAATATGACTTAATGCAATTCTGCTACACATACACAAGTTATGTGGCCTCTTGTCTCTACCTAATGCATTTTCATATATATAATATGGTTAACATGAGGATGGTCAAACGACATTTAATCAGGACCTTATACATGGCTGATACTTTATCAATTCCTGATTAACTAACTATATGTAATTTAAGCCCATTTCTCAGATATCTATTCCTATATCTATAGCTATATCTATAGCTATCATATATATCACATCTATCTATTGTGATAAATAAATAAATAGATAGATATGTTTTATTGCTGCAAAAAATTGATTTCTGTATCGTTGACAAACTTTGGTTGGCAATGCAGATGTTCAACAGTTGTGCGATAATGGACAACCCCCGGGGTTGTGAATATGTCCCTTCTCTGTGAATGTGCAGGAGTGGGGGAAGGGTGCTTGCCATGCTCCCTGCAAAAACACTATTCTTCAACTCCACATATTCTGAAGATTAACCTTGATGGTTTATATTGTTGGGAGTCTCATTCAGGCTGAGGGGTGGTTAATATGCCTGTTGTAGGGAATTGTACTGAAAGCACTGGAAACTGATTAGGCTAGTAATTTCTGTTCCAAAGTTACTTAGTAATAAGAGTGAATGAAGTCCTTCTGAAAATGCTGGCACCACTGCATGTGGTTTTGGAGTCATAGTTAACATATCTTTTCCATGTGGCTTGGAAGGAGAGAAGAGTACCTCTGGACTAGTAAAGTGATGTGCTGGTTTCCATTTCCCCAAATAAGACAGAAGTGTGTATTGCAATTCTAGAACATGCATACTCCCCAGCTTCCATGAAAAACTCAAAAGCAGATTTCTGAAAAGCAGAGTTTATTTGATAGTTAGACATCTGTTTCAGGAGATGCATATGGCTTCTGTCCTGACCTTTCAATGCTGGATAACACTTTTTTCTTGCATTCTTATTGGAGAGGCCATGTGAATTCACCTATATCATTTATATGTATTTTATTCACCTGAAGAGGGCATAAATCCCCAGAAAGTCACGTGGATGATGGTAGAAGTTCACCAGAAGAGGGCATAAATCCCCAGAAAGTCACGTGGATGATGGTAGAAGTTCACCTGAAGAGGGCATAAATCCCCAGAATGTCAAGTGGATGATGGTAGAAGTTCACCTGAAGAGGGCATAAATCCCCAGAAAGTCACGTGGATGATGGTAGAAGTCCACCTGAAGAGGGCATAAATCCCCAGAATGTCACGTGGATGATGGTCAAAGAAAATGGTGTCATAGACACTGCTGGGGCCCATTCATTTGGTGTACGTGTGGTGACAGAGTTCTGTCTACAGTCTCATAATTGAAAAAATAATAATTTGAGATATGTATAAGGCTCCACTAATGGGGAATATAGTCACCCCTGTTGTTCATGATTTTCATGGACAGCATGCTACACTACAGATAAGGTTTGACGAATATCCACTTTGTCAATCCCAGGGTTGCATCTTTGCTGTTAGCAAACATTATCATCATTGACTTCAAGTGACTGGGATTTCTGGTACACACTGGAACATTTCACTGTGGAGTTTTAAGCATCAAGTAAAAACATGGTATCTTCATGTTATAAGACATGATTTCTGAAGAGTGAAAGAGCTACCACAATTAAAGGAGTCTTGGTATCATGGGGTCAGGTTCATGGATACGTGTTGGTGGGATAAGAATACGCATGGGTTTAGGGATGGTGGTACTGCAGCTACTATAGCAGCCTGTAGTAGTAAAGTGAAAGGTGAATAACTGAATGGAGCTGTGAGCTTACTAGTTGGTCCTTACTCCAGTCCTTACCAATACCTATGAGCTTTGGAGAGGAAGTGAACAGAATGGATGACAGATATAGGTGTAAGAACAGAGGTTCTTTTTCAAGGTTCCTAGAATTCGCCTTCGTGACAAAGTGAGTAGCTTTGCATTCTGGAAGGATATCAGAGTACAGTCATTGCTCCATGGGATTGAAAAGATGTAGCAGAGTTGGCTACTGTATCTAATGGGAATGCCCCCAGACTTATCATATAGGAGGGGTACCAGGTATAGCCCTCTGGTAGAAGACTTGAAGACAATCCCAGAAGATGCTTAAGGGCTTCTCTTATGAACAACTGATGCAGGATTGCTCAAAATCTGATTCCTCCCTCATACTTTCAACTTGTATCATCATCAACTTTTGCCACTTTGATATATATATACTCTATATTAAATCAGCAAACACTGATTTATCGACCCTATAAAAGTGAAAGCTTGAAATCCCGAACACCCGGAACAGCGATTTTTTCCCCAGGGAAAACAATTGCTGTTCCACAATAAAAAAAAAAAAAAAAACTTCAAAACACTAAATAAAGTGGGGGGCTTTGCCCCTCACACCCCCCTACTTAAATATATCAACTGCAAGATCGCACAACAATGGAGGAAATGGCAAATTCCTGATACAGCCCAGCGATTTGTTTCCCTGGGAAAAAAAATCATTGTTCCGTGTGTTCCGGATTTCAAGCTTTCACTTTTAAAGGGTCGATAAATCAGTGTTTGCTATTTTAAGTGTTCGCTGATTTAATATAGACACGATATATAACCCTCTACTTACGCTATATATAAAAGTCACAGTTGTTTAGCTTTAAAGTACCCATTCAGATTAGGTAATCCTGAACCACCAAGTTAAACAGGAAGAATCCCATTATCCCACTCTGGCCTTGATTTCATCCCTTTCTATCCCAAATTAATTCCTTCAAGTCTTTATTAATTATTGTTCACAAATGTTCCTGTGACTGATAAACATGTTCCTAACCTACATATTTGTATTTTTATATATAATATATATATGGATTCGTATCACTTCAGTGAAAGACCATTTCACTGAACTTTAGGTGATTTGGTCTCAGTGAAATGGGTGACAGTGAAGTGATACAAATTTATATATATATATATATATATATATATATATATATATATATCTGCGTGTGTGTGTGTGTGTGTGTGTGTGTGTGTGTGTGTGTGTGTGTGTGTGTGTGTGTGTGTCTGTATATATATATATATATATATATATATATATATATATATATATATGTGTGTGTGTGTGTGTGTGTGTGTGTGTGTGTGTGTGTGTGTGTGTGTGTGTGTGTGTGTGTGTGTGTGTGTGTGTGTGAGTATGTATATATATATATATATATATGGGTCTACTTTCATAGACCGAGGCGCCACTTTACCGACACCCGGAAGACCGAGACGGAACAACCGAACAGGTAGGTTACCGAAAACGCGATATCCCGACGGCTGAGAGACCGACAACGGCAGCGTGTGAGCGATACGTAAGTGTCGAAAGTGACAGGTGTAGTATTGGGGAGCGGACAGGTAAGTGTACGATACTGAGGGATTTTAGGATAGTGTGTGGAAAATGTGAGTGTGCGGTGGTGTCGGACTAAGGGTTCCGGTGAGGTAAGTGTGTGGAAGTGACGTAGAGCTGTGTAGGGTAGTGTTAAGTGTGTTAGGGTTAGAATGCGGTGGAGTGACTGTGCGATAGTGATGGGCTGAATGTTTTAGGGTGTGTTAAGTGAGTTAGGGTTAGGGTGCAGGTAGGGTGAGTGTGCGATAGTGACGGTGTTGGGGTTTAGGGGTGTGTTAAGTGAGTTAGGGTTAGGTGCAGGTAGGGTGAGTGTGCGATAGTGACTGTGTTGAAATTTAGGGGTGTGTTAAGTGAGTTAGGGTTAGGGTGCGGTTGGGTAAGTGTGCGTAGTGTCGGACGTTAGGGTTAGGGTTTAGGTTAAGGTTAGTGGATATGTTGTTGTGTGCAATGTGTATTTGGTGTTTTTGTGTCGGTGTTTTGGTGTTCGGTATGTTGAGTTGTCGGTGTGGTGTGTTGTCGGTTGTTTGGGGTGGGGAAAATGTGTGTCGGTGATTCGTGCGTTCGGTCTATGAAAGTAGACCCACATATATATATATACATTTTATATATATATATATATATATATATATATATATATATATATATATATATATATATATATATATATATATATATATATGTGTGTGTGTGTGTGTGTGTGTGTGTGTGTGTGTGTGTGTGTGTGTGTGTGTGTGTGTGTGTGTACATATATAGGTTCATAGGTTCATAAGTTCATACTAGGCTATCTGCCCTAGGGCATTTATAAGCCTAGCCAGAGTGTGTTTGGCTTTCGCCACCCATTTTAAATTAATTTTGCTATGCCCTTTTTAGGGGTTAGTATACTGTGCCTCTGTCTAACAGTGACACAGAAGTGATACCCGGGGTAAACCTACGATCTCCCATCCACTCATCAAGATTCCTCTTGAAGAGAGTCAATGAGGGACTCAGCCTAACCTGGACTGGGATTTTATTCCAGAGCGAAGGGAACCTCTGGGTTATGAATCTGTCCCTACAGCATGTCCTATTTATTTCAGTGCTGAGGTTCAAGTCTCTCAAGCGCGTGGCTCGATGGGATTTGGATTTTCTGAGGTGCAGCATGTCCATTAATTCCGGATTGGACATGGCGTTATACGTCTGGCACAGATCGCCTCTGAGCAGGCGTTATGCCACTGAGTAGAGCTGGAGTTTCTTTAACCGGGCAGCATATGGCATCTGTTTGAGCCCTTTGATCCTCTTGGTGAGGTACTTTTGGGGTCTTTCCAGTTGCTGCAGGTGTCTGGTAAGGTACATCCCAAAAGGGGCATTGTACTCAAATATGGGCCTGATGAGGGATGAGTAAAGAGGCACGATGACCTCCCCTGATCTAGATGTGAATCCCTTCATGATTAGGTGGGCTATATAAAATGTTTTTCTAACCACTTTGGCCACATGGTTGTCAAATGAGAGATTGCTATCAACTTGGGTCCCCAGGTCCCTAATGACTTCTTCTGTACTTAATGGATTACCACCTATGTGGTAATTTGTGGGCACTTTGTTTTTGCCAAAGGGGATGATTATACACTTTTTGGCATTTAGCTTGAGGCCATGGCTCTGGCACCAATTGTCTGTTTCTATGAGGCCCTTTTGGAGGATGCTTGTGTTGGCTGGAGAGTCGATTATGGCGCCCAGTTTGCAGTCATCTGCGAACTTGGTCAGCCACAGTCTTTCCATGTTGGCCTGTACCTCTAAGAAATATATACCGAACAAGAGAGGTCCCAGGACTGTGCCTTGTGGGATGCCACTTGCAACTGGTTTGGAGTCTGACATGGCTCCAGCAATTCTAACCATGTGGGTTCTGTCCTTGAGCCAGTTTGCAACCCATCTAGTAACATAGGGGTTTATATTTAAGCTGGTGAGCTTATCTATAATGCCAAAGTGGGGTATTGTATTGAAGGCTTTTGCGAGGTCCAGGTAGGCTGTGTGGAACACCTTCACCTCATCAATGGCCTTGGTGACTGTTTCAAAGAAATCGACCAGGTTTAAGAGGCAGGATCTGCCCTTAACAAAGCCGAACTGGGTAGGATCCAGTGTCTGTAGGTCCCCAATATCTTTATTTATGAGGTCCATGATGATCCTTTCCATAGCTTTGCAGACCAAGCTAGTCAGGCTTATGGGGCAATAGTTTCCAGGATCCGTTGAGCAACCACCTTTGTGGAGAGGGACCACTGTTGCTGTACGCCACTCTTTGGGTACATATCCTGTAGTAAGGCTGAGATTGAACAGTAGTTTTATACTTGGGTTTAGCTCTTCTTGGAGTTCATGTAGGACGCAGCCCGGGACACCATCTGGTCCCATTGATGCTGTGTTTTTTGCTTTGGAGAGGGCGGCTCTTACCTGAGCATCTGAGATGTCGGGGGGCAGCACTCTGCTGGGATAGATATTTGCCCTTTCGGTGGGGGGGGGGAGTTTGCGTTGAACCTGTCAGCTAGGATGTTGGCAATGTCTGTGGGTTTGGTGTATTTTTTGTCATTTTGAACTAATTCTTAGCATATCTGGGAATTGCCACCCAGGTTACTAACATAACTAAAGAAAGCCTTGTGATTATCCTTAGTGTCCTGTGCAATTTTTCTCTTGAAGCTGGCCTTAGACGATTTTATGAGTGCCCGTAGTTTTTTGCTAATACTGATCAGAGATGCCTTCCCTTTTTGGGATTTTGCTCTATCATGTAGTAGTTTCCTCTTTCTATTGTATAGTTTGTTTATGGCTGGGGTCCACCAGCCAGGATGTCTGCCTTTGGAGGATTGGGTCTTGCTTTTATTTGGGATTGCATTATCTATGCATTCCTGAAGGTGTACATAGAATGCGTTTATAAAGGATTCTGCGGTCTGGGCCGTATTTTCCACAGGCCCGGGGGCTTTGAAGGATTCCACCTCGGTTTTGAGGAGTGTGAAATTTACTTTAGAGAAGTTTTTCACTGTGGTTTTCTGGGCAGGGGGTGGGGTCGGGATGTGAATATCCAGTGAGATTAGTTTATGATCTGATCTTACCAGTGAGGGATACACTTCTGGTCTTGAGCATAAAGTCCCCATGA
>NC_056747.1:1272531086-1272698586 GCF_019279795.1 Protopterus annectens
CCATGAATTACCACATAGGTGGCAGTACATTAAACACTGAAAGTGTGATGACAGATTTAGGGACACAGGTGGACAGTGGTCTCATCTTCGATAACCACATCGCCACAACAGTCAGGAAATCCTTCTATGTGGCACACCTCATCACTTAGGGCTTTTCATCCAGAAAAAAGGAGGTCATTGTCCCACTGTACTCATCCCTCATTAGACCCATTATAGAGTATAACGCCCCATTTAGTATGTACCTCACAAGACATCTGCAACAGCTGGAAAGGCCGCAGAAATACCTCACTAAAAGAATCACAGGCCTAAAGCAGATGCCCTATGCTGACCGTCTAAAAAAAACTCCAGCTATACTCTGTGGCATATCGTCTACTCAGAGGTAATCTCTGCTTAACATACAAGGCCATGTCAAACCCTGAGCTGTTGGACATGCTCCACTTAAAGAAATTCCAATCCCTCAGAGCCACACGCTCCAGGGATATAAACCTTGTCATCACAATGAACCAAGCATGCTGGAGGGATAGATTCCTGACCCAGAGACTCCCCAGACTCTGGAATAGACTGCCCATACATGTCAAGCAGAGTGCCTCTTTGGCCCTCTTTAAAAGGAACCTTGATGACTGGATGAGAGATAGGAAATTCACCCTGGGGATCACGTCAGTCACCCTGCTAGACAGGGGTCCAGGGAAGTAAATACTGTGGGAAGAAATATCCAGGGAATTGTTATGGCGAGGCTTGTATAGGCCCTAGGGCTGATAGCCTAGCACCAACCTATGAACCTATAAGGGATTTTAGAATACCCTTATCTTGCTTCCACAGCCCCCTAATTAGGACAAATAGTTTAGAAAATGAAAAAAAGAATAAACAAACATCTGAATATGAATACAAATCCTTCTTTCTGTCTGTCTCTGTCTCTCTCTCTCTTTACCCTGATCTAATTTCTTTCTACAAAAACACATTTTCATCATTTTCTACAGTCTCATTGTTCTGTCTATCTATATATCTGTCTCAGTGTCTCCGTCTATCTAGCTATAGTGGCATCTGTATGTGTGTGTGTGTGTGTGTGTGTGTGTGTGTGTGTGTGTGTGTGTGTGTGTGTGTGCGTGCGTGTGTGCGCACGCATGTGTGTCTTTCTACACAAGAGCACATGCGCAGATACACATATGCAAACCATAATATTTTAGAGAATTTAGACAAAATCACAAATGTACATCATTACACAATATAAAATGTACTTACTTCACCTCCTCTATGTCCTTCCCACATTTTTTTGTTTAATTCTACCAGACTATTAATTTCCCCATGCAGATATAATATAATATAATATAATATAATATTCCCCAGAACAGCTAATATTTTATCAAGCTTGTAAGTAATTAGAAGCTCTCATAGCAATGTTGACATGGCAGGTTTGTTAATGTCATGATACTGCATGGACATGTTGCAATGATACACATTTGCTGTGAAACACAGACAGTGATGTCTGTGCGTAAGTAACAGCCTGTGACTTTTGCCTCTCAAACTGATTTGCATACACAGTTTGGGGTTAAAATTGTGAAATTCAGATTATGCCAACAATGTTTTTTATGTGTGTGTAGCCTTTCTCAGCCCTTGTAGTTAGAACACATTTACAAATGAATCGGCGTTCATTATTTCCTTCATCGGGCACTCATTAAATCCAAGGATTCCAGGCAAAGGCAGCTGGAAAGTTAAAAGATATGTATTTTGGCAGGTCTACCTCTGCTGTAGCACAAGAGATGGATTGTGCCTCAATGTATACCAACATATGCTTACGTGGTTTTACATGAATCCTTCCTGCCATGAGGCTGGGAGAGATGCAGTCACTTTCCAAAGTCCACAGACATTGATTTTATCCCAAATTATACAGATACATGTGTACAGACATATGCAAACATCACAAATGCAAACACACACATGTACAGACACACAGACGCGTGCACACACACACACACACACACACACACACACACACACACACACACACACATACAAACACACAAACACACACACAGACATACACACACACGAACACACACACACATACCAAATTATACAGATACATGTGTACAGACATAGGCAAACATCACAAACACACACAAACACACACACACACATACCAAATTATACAGATACATGTGTACAGACATATGCAAACATCACAAACACACACACACACACACATACTAAATTATACAGATACATGTGTACAGACGTATGCAAACATCACAAATGCAAACACACACATGTACAGACACACAGACGCACACACACACACACACACACACACACACACACACACACACACACATACAAACACACAAACACACACACAGACATACACACACACGAACACAAGAACACATACCAAATTATACAGATACATGTGTACAGACATAGGCAAACATCACAAACACACACAAACACACACACACACATACCAAATTATACAGATACATGTGTACAGACATATGCAAACATCACAAACACACACACACACACATACCAAATTATACAGATACATGTGTACAGACGTATGCAAACATCACAAATGCAAACACACACACACACACACACACACACACACACACATACACACAAACACACTGTATGAAAAACATAAACAGCATGCTTCTACTCACTTGCACATGCATATGTCTCATGCACATTTACACACGCATGTGCATACATACACCACACATGAAACACAAACTACATGCTTACACTCATATACACATGCATATGCCTCATGTACATTTATATACAGATGCATACATATATATAGTCACTCAATGCATATAAAAAACACACACACACCAAATTATACAGATACATGTGTACAGACATATGCAAACATCACACACACACACAAACACACACATACACACACACACACACACACACACACACACACACACACACACACACACTCTCTCATACAAACAAATGTTACAGGAGCAAGTTGTCTGCTGGAGCAATTATACACCTTAAAAATGATCCCACTATCTTAGTGTATATTGTCCAGTAAATGATACTTTTACAGGCCAAAACGTTTGGCCATGCAGCACACAGGCATAAAACCACACTAGACTGAAAACAAAATTGTACCAGTTTTGACTAATGCTTCTCTAAAGTTTAACTATGTTTATTGGTTTATTTATTTGTTTTGAATAAATACTATACCATGTTTTTTTGCTTCATCTGGTTTGTTTTGTTGTTTAGTTTGGTTAGTATACTTATCCAAAAACAAACTTTTAGATGACCCACTCTATATGAACCCTAAACTCTTCCCTCCCTATATTACTTCTGCTTTGCTCTATCTTGTTTGTTTGTTTCTTTTGGCTTTTCCCGGTTAAGGGTCGCCACAGCGGAACTCCGGTCCGCTAATGATTGGCAGTAGATTTTGACGTGCTGGCTTGCCGGGCCTAACGCACAACCTTCAACGAAGGAACGCCCGTTCATGCATGTTGCCACACAGAAGACGCTGTAACTCAGAATCGAACGGGCAACGTCTAACTGTGAGGCGACAACGCTACCGCAGCACCACCACCGCATCACCAGAGATGACAAAAGGTCTTGTTTTTCACTAATCTCTGATAGGTAAATCACATTCTGCGAAAAGTACAGTTGTCTGTAAAATAGCATTACTAAAGTAATACTACTTAAACTTTGCTAACAAGTCAAATGCTTTTCAAACTAAACCATGATGTCCAGAAGTATATGAAACTAGTCTCCATAACAAAATAACAAACGGTACCTTAAAATCAGATGTTTACATTCGATTATTCATACTAAATGTACATCCAAATGTAAAGGTCTTGGTCAAAACTGATAATGACATTAAAGAACAAAACTTTATTAATATATAAAACAGTCTGGTCAGACCCAGGGATCAGTGCTGGAAACCCTCCTCCTCAGAACTGTTAAATAAATGAGGCACATAAATGTCACCCATTGAATTATAGTAGCTAGAAATGTGACATGGGTAAGGACTTCTTTATGTAAGCAGTCTGTTCATCTCCCAGAGCTCTCCACTGTCCTTAGTTTTATATATATATATATATATATATATATATGGGTCCCCTACAGAATTTCGAAGCTTAAAATTTCAAAATGTATATGATCGAAGTTTTAAAACTTCAAAATTCTGAACAGAGATCGGCATACAGCACGGAACAGGAGATTTCCCTTTTCCTCAATATAGTGCGATCTCGGAGTTGGTATATTTAAGTAGTGGGGGTGTGGGGGGTGCAGGTGGGCTTGCCTCCCTGCAAAAACATGTTTTGTAATGTGTTGACTGCTTTTGGGGGGGGGGGGTTCTTAATTTTGAGATTCCAAGATCTAGAGGTTCTGAATTCGATATTCTGAACCTCAGGATTTTGGTATTTCAACATTAAAAAGTGAATATATATATATATATATATGTATATGTATATATATGTATTGTGCTTTCTCCCTTGTAACATATTTGATTTTCAGGTAAATAGTGATTTAATCAGATCAGTTAAAACTATGCAAGAGTGTAACATAAATAAATTGTATGGTAATATAAAGCAGCCATGTACAAATAAAATAATTGCAAAGAAAGTTTTTATCAGGATGAGAGAGACATGATTTTCTACTATAGGCAAGAAATGCAAGTGAACATAGCTAATAAGAAAATCAATTCTTTAAGACATCATCATCATCATCAGCCCCCTTTCGCCATTTTCTACATGGGGTCGGGGTATCGTGTTAACTGTCGCCACCTCTCTCGATTCAGTGCCACACTCCTGCCTTCTTCAACACTCACGCCTGACTGTCGCAGATCTTCTTTCACACAATCCATCCACCTCTTTGCTGGACATCCTTATTTACTCTTACGTTCTTACCTTCTTCCTGTCTGTCCCAAGTCTTCCTCACCAGATTGTCTTCTGCTTTCCTGCACGTGTCCGAACCACCGTAATCTGTTCTCTTTGATCTTTTCTTTAAATTCTTTAAGATAGACATTTTGTTAATCTAGTAAAGTAAGCAAGTTGAGATTCTAATAGGAGATTTCACTGTAAAGAGTTATGAGGAAGGTCAATACAGTCAGATCATTGGTTTGAGCTTAAGAAAGAAGGCAAAACTGTTATGTGAAGTAGAAGAAGTAGATCAACACCACGAATGATACAACGAACTTTATTTCACATAAAATCCACAGGAATAAGCGCTTTCGCGTGCTTCCAATGCACGCTTCTTCAGATAAGTTTAAAATCTTAGTGGAAGCATACACTTTATATATCAAAAGACATAATTACTTAATGACTTAATTAGTTCAATTATTTAAATATATTATCTGCTTCATTTAAAGCTACAATCCACAATATCACAGTATAGTGCTAAAAAACTTTACAGAACATTTTAAAAGGGAAAAAAAAGGGAAAAAATCATCACATTTAATCAATCAGCACTATGTACAATATTATTTAATAAAACTTTTAGACTATGCAGCAGTCAATTCATAAGAAAACAGTGGATATAGTGAAACTAAATATAGTAGTTCATATTCCGTTGGCCATATACTAAGAACTAACTGGGGTCATCACTAGCTTGTCAATAATCTAATGAGTCCGTGGGACATCTATGGATAATCATAGAAGGTATTAAATAAAATACATTTAGAAAGCTATGAATGAATAGTTAAAACAGACAGTTAAAAATATATGTATATATAAATACATCAATAATAAATAAATAAATACATTCCATATTTATATATATGATATATAAAATATATAAAACAGAATGATTTGATTGAAACATGTCAAAACATCTTCTATTAAATTTTTCAAAAGTTTTTGGGGTATAATATAAAATCATATTACCCAAAACTGTTATGTCTTGATATTATGTCAGCAAAAGAAATGCAAAACTTCTCTGTTTTCATAGATAGGACTAAGAGTGTTTTAGTTTGCCATAACTGTTAAAGCAAAAACAGCATCTATACATAATTAAGACACATTAACATTTAAGTTGCACAACAGGAGCATTTCAGTTGTTAATGAAATATTGTTTAGGAAACACTGAAAGGAAGCTTGTCCCATAATTTTCTGACAGTTACTGTGTGTAAATCATCCCTGATTTGGGTATGTTAAACTGTGGTTTGAATAAGTAACTCAGTTGATGTGCACAGATTTTGTTTCTTTTCCCCCTTGCCAATTTTTTGTAGCTAAGTTAAAACTTTTAATAGACGGGATTAGTATGACAAGTGGAAGTGAGATGTAATCACTAGTTCAGCAGTGTCGTATAGGAACTGAGCAGTTCTTTAAAGACACACCGATTTCTGGCTTGTGCTACTCACCGCACATGCGGCATAGTAGTAAAACTTTAATTAGTGGTTAGTGATACAACCACAGTGCTGACTTCTTCCACTGTTAAATCACCAATGGCATGGATGTTTGGAGTAACTCGAGACCAGAAGGACCCATTGGAAAAGTGACGAGTATATTGTAAATAAGCAATTTCGGTTAAGAAAGGCATTAATTTGGTCCAACTGGCACTGAGAAAAGACAAGCCAATTTAGAGCATGTAAAATCAATTTTGTAATTCATTTTCGATATTTGTGATGGAATTCTCTGAAAGAGCAATAGTGGAACTATCTCCGTGTTGCACAATATCCGTGGCCTTTCTTAGCTGGAAAGCACACCTCTCAACATTTTAGAGCAAGAAATCTGGACAAGCTATAAATAAAAGTGGGACAAAGGCCCAAAAATATGGACATTTTTTTTAATATTGCACTTACAAACTTAGAAAGTTGATAGAATAACAGGTTTTGCATTAGAATGACTTTTTTTGAAAGGTAGGAAGTCTGAAATCAAATGTCTAATTATTTTCTAACTTCACTCTTGATGATTTGCCACTAATTTGCCAGAAAACTACAGTTTTATGAAAAATGGACCAAAAATATAAGGCAAAAATCTGGACATTCTGCAAAAGTCTGTACAGTTAAGAGGTATGCTGGGAAGCACACCAAAAGAGCTGAAAATGTAGTCATATACTGGCTAGAGTAGCCAGGAGTTAGATTTCACTTTTGTTTCTGTTGCTATAAATTAGGTGCATTTGCATGGAGCTGCTCACTGAGCAACATCGATTGTCAGTGACCTGTACAAATGCAAATGCTTATTTTGTTTATGTATATAACTAGTATTAGGACTGCAAACTGTAACTTAGTGAGGCATTGCATTCCACAAAGTTAAGCTTAGACCAGCCAGCTTGTGCATCGCATTAATACCATATCCTACAGTTATCTAAAACTAGCCCCTAACCCTGGTGACCACCCTAGGAAACCTCTGTATAACCAGTCCTTAAACCATAATAGCCTACCCTAATACAGGTACAGACAACATGGAGATGCAATTTGCAAAGTTTTGCCACTAATTTGTCAGAAAACCACAGTTTTATGAAAAATGTACTAAAATATGAGGCAAAAATCTGGAGTCTGCAAAAGTAAAAAAAAAACTCATCAAAAACTTGGAATGCTTTATCGTGTCAGATGCTGAATTTCTCTGTCTTCTAGACAACTCCTATCTACCACCTACCTCCTAACCCCCCCCCCCCCTTTTGTATGGAGCTCCACTACTCTCTAATCTCCAATCATCCCTAAAATCTAAACTTTCCTCATGCTATAATAAAATTTCCAAGTTTGCCACAGGATCCAAATCCTCTACTCATCATTGTAACTCCCTCCATACTCTAAATTGGTTGAAACTCCCAGGCTACCTACATTTCATTCAACTAACTACAGCACACAAGCTCATTTTTAAACCTTCTAACTGTCCATCACTCTCCTCTTCCCTAAAACTTCACCAGCCACATAGAACACTTAGATCCACAAATCAGAATCTCTTAGAACTTTACAAGCCTTTACACGCACCAGGGGAACTTCTACTATCATTCTCCCTTGCTAGATTATGGAACTCTCTTCCCCCTCACATTAGAACTACTCAGAATCTACTCTCCTTTAAAACCCTACTCCACTCTCAGCTCTCCTCCCTCTGGGGGTGCTCCTGTACCCATCCTACCTGATTCCTGACACCTATCCCTATTCTATCCTACTCACAATCTCTGCCACAGCTTCAATTCCTCTCTTTAAAATTTCTTTGTCTAAAAACATATATTGTATTAAATGAACATGAATTTATTGTTTTTGTAAATATCTTATAAGTGATTGACTCAGCTCATATATTTCAATATGTGTATAATTTTGTCTTGCTGTATATTGAATGTTAAATTGCTGGTCTTATATGCTGTACTAATACATTGTATATTGTCTTTCTGTATGGAGCTTTTCTCCTCGGGCCTCCATTGAAAACGAGCTCCCTTGGCCCAATGGACTTTCCCGGTTAACAAACTGAAATAAATAAATAAAATAAATAAATGTCTCTGTAGCCAACTTGGTAAATATGGCATCCTGAGACAATTTAGCAGTTGTCTTATGTTCACAGACCACTTTCTAATCCTTAAAAAAAAAACAACACTATGTGAGAGATGTACTTACACAATTTCCTTGGAGGCAAAAATCTCACTTACCAACAAGGCTGTCAAGAAGAAACACACAGCATCCACCACATATAGTGTCCCCCACACACATCTTATACCCCGTCTTATACTGGGGCACTAAAAAGAAATCTTCCCAAACCTTAAAGACCTCCTAAGCCTACAAACAGCAACATCCATCCTCAGCAATCTCTAAAGCACACACCAAATGAAACACTAAACACCACACATACACCTACACTCAGTGGAGCCCCAAGACCAATGCCGATAAGACAAGCAAACACTTGATCCAGGGCTCTTGTCATAGGGTACTATGTTGTACAACAAACAGATGCCTCACTCTCCAAAATGAACAAGGGAAAGATAATGGTTAATTGCTTATCTGGAGCTAGGATCTGTCAGGTTACATGCTCACTCAAGTCAATACAGGTACCAGTATGTTTCAGTCATAGACCATGTAGGTATAAATGACCTGAGATATACCTCCCTAGACTATATGATGATATACATTATGGATCTCTCTCTGAATATACATCTTAAAAAGTTACGTGCCTTGCACTGAGCAGCATTCTACCTTCACCAAGGACGATGCCACAGAATGAACAAAAAAGACTGACTTTAACAATTGACTTCTGGTTCCATTTCGTGGAGATTCAATAGGTGGCAATATGGGAGGACATGCTTAAGACCATGTTGCTTTGTCAAGGATGGTCTGCACCTGTCTCCCCTGGGCTTCTGTATATTGACTAAAGTTTTCTCCACCCAGATAGTGCCTTTTTTAAGCATGCCATACTGACAAACTGCCAACTTAGCAAATAAAATGCAAAGGTGTTACTGCTCAATGCTAGGAGCCTTAACAAGAAACTCCACACCCTACAAGCTCTCCTCCCTTTGAAGAATATAGACATCTGGGACATTACTGAGACATGGTTTAAAGCCATAAAAAGTAGTCTGGCAGTGCAAGGCTTCAGTGCACACATTGATACCATCAGTCACACAGACATGGACTGAATGTGGAGGTATCTTGATCTACATTAGCGACAAATATACCTCCAGGTTGCTTAAACAGGATGATGTGCTGGAGTTCATCCATGTGCAGATCACCATAGATAAAGTCCCTTAACATATCCTAGCATGCTGTAGGCCACCATCTATGCCCCAAGAATCCCAACTCATACCTATAACTGCTGGAGGTACTCACCATCACAGTAAATACCCTATTCATGGGAGACTTCAACTACCCCTCTATAGACTGGGAAACATGCACTGCCTCCAATTTGAAGGCAGAAAGTTTCCTGGACTTTATTAACACAAATACCCATGACCAGATAGTGCACACTCCAACCAGAAGTTCAAACATACTGGCCCTACTATTCAAAAACATTGAGGACACCCGCCCACCACCACCACGTCCTCCCTGGTGAAGTCGGATCACAAAGCTGTCTCCATCTAAATAAAAATCAAATTGGGGAAACCCAGCAAAACCTGTAACAGTTAGGAACTATTCTAAATCAAACTGTATCCTAAATCATTGCTATATTAAAATTCAATGCCCCTCTGAATACCTCACAGCATCCAATGAGGAATTATTCTTAGAAACCCTGTACAGCCATGCAAATGCTATGCAGAGACTGCTGTACCCACCAAAAGTAAGTCCAAAACAAACCCCCAAAACAAACCACACTGGTGGAATCCTAATCTTAACAGGGTATACAGCAAAAGGAAAAAGTTATGGCGAAAATCAGAAAGAGCAACTCCCATAATGACAAGACCTCACTATTTAAACTAAACAGTAAACTAAGAGGGCCAATTACATGCAACAAAGTCATTTATGAGGTCAAAACAGCCTCTCAGGCTAAAGATAACTACAAGGTCTTCACACTTATGCCTGAAACCTTAAACGTAACACACAGCAGTGTGCTGAATTGGTGGTAAATGGTACCACATCTACTGAGCAGAGTGAAGCAGTAAATATGCTAGCTGCAAAATACAGCTGTAACTTCATTCACTACTCCCCCTACCTCCCTCCATGAAATCACTGCTAGCATACCCCAAGGGAGTATGTCATGCCAGCACTATTTAAGGCTGAAAATACAAATATAGTGGGCCCAGACAATATCCCGGGTTGTCTTCTAAATAGCTTGAAAATTAACCTATCCGAACCACTTGAGTCACTTTTCAACTATATCCTCAAAACAGGCTAGGTACCATGTCAATGGAGGACTGCAGCAGTTATCTCTCCTCACAAGGGTGGATCATCAACTGACCCTAGAAACTACAGACCTATTAGTCTGACTAGTCTAATATGCAAAGACATGGAATGAATTCTCATGTAAATGATCAGGAAATGACATCGGAAACCTACAGACACTGGCCCCTTCCCATTATTTTCTCAAATAAAGGTCCTCGCTGACTTCTTTGAGAGGGTGACCAAGGCAATGGATGAGGGGAAAATGGTGCCTACCATCTACCTAGACCTGGCTAAGGTATTTAATATAATACCCCAGTCAGGTGTTGTTGACAAACTCACCAAACTAGGAATGATTCTCTATATAGCTCATGGATTGCCAGCTAGCTCACAGAAAGGAGCAAAGAAGTCAGGATTGGTGAGACCAGCTCCACCAAGTGACTGGTCATCAGTGGAGTACCTTAGGGCTCAGTGCTGGCCCCATGCCTGTTTGGCATCTACTTCCTGGAGGCCAAGGCTAATGCCAAGGATCTCTGGCTCACCAAGTTTGCAGATGAATGAAATTGGGAGCTGTCATAGATTTCTCCATGATACTAACATCCTACATGAAGGTCTAATACAGACAAATTACTGGTGTCCATGATACTAACATCCTTCATGAGGGTCTAATACACACAAATGACTGGTGCCCATGATACTAACATCCTGCATGAGGGTCTAATACAGACAAATGACTGGTGCCCATAATACTA
Organism: Protopterus annectens; assembly: GCF_019279795.1. Lineage (NCBI taxonomy): Eukaryota > Metazoa > Chordata > Ceratodontiformes > Protopteridae > Protopterus > Protopterus annectens. Next base: position 1,272,542,562 of record NC_056747.1, read on the forward strand.
ACATCCTGCATGAGGGGCCAATACAGACAAATGACTGGTGCCCATGATACTAACATCTGCATGAGGGGCTAATACAGACAAATGACTGGTGCCCATGATACTAACATCCTGCATAAGGGGCTAATACAGACAAATGACTGGTGCCCATGATACTAACATCCTGCATGAGAGTCTAATACAGACAAATGACTGGTGCCCATGATACTAACATCCTGCATGGGGGTCTAATACAGACAAATGACTGATGCCCATGATACTAACATCCTGCATGAGAGTCTAATACAGACAAATGACTGGTGTCCATGATACTAAAATCCGGCATGAGGCTCTAATACAGACAAATGACTGGTGCCCATTATACTAACATCCTGCATGAGGCTCTAATACAGACAAATGACTGGTTCCCATGATACTAACTTCCTGCATGAGGGTCTAACACAGACAAATGACTGGTGCCCATGATACTAACATCCTGCATGAGGGACTAATACAGACAAATGACTGGTGCCCATGATACTAACATCCTGCATGAGGGTCTAATACAGACAAATGACTGGTGCCCATGATACTAACATCCTGCATGAGGGTCTAATACAGACAAATGACTGGTGCCCATGATACTAACATCATGCATGAGGGTATAATACAGACAAATGACTGGTGCCAAAGTTATTGATTAAAACTCACTGCCAAGAAGTGGATTATAGCACCTTTGGAGAAAAAAAGTCCACCCAGGTTAGTTACTCCATTGATAAGATACTCTAAGAGTTGACTCAATAGATGGGGATCTGGGAACATATGTAGACAGTAACATGGACTTTGACCAACATGTAGACAAGGTATGTCATCAAATTTATAGGTAAGTGTATGACATCCAAGTGGAAGGAAGTTATAGTACCACTTTACTTGGCCCGTATCAGACCCTTCATTGAATACAATGTCCCCTTCACCATGCAACTGGCCAGGAATATGCAGCAGTCAGTTTGCCCACAGAGGTCCCTCACCACGGGAAGCCAGGCTATTAACACACTGTCCCATACAGATTGCCTTAAAGTCCAATCTCTATTCTCATTCTCTAACGGGTTACTGAGACAAGATCTATGCCTGGTATATATGACATCCTCAGATCCAGCCCTGATAGACTTAATGCATATCTGACAAATAAATTCACCAGAAATATTAGATCCAAGCAGTTAAACTTTGCTTGTGACATAAATAGAACATACAAATATGTGTCTCAAAGAATCCCCACTCATTGTAATAGGCTTCCCATCCATATGAAGCAGAGGGCATCCCAAACTCTATTCAAACATAACTCTGACAATTGGATGGGAAGCATAAATACAAATTAGTTTAAAAAGAAAAAAGTTAAATACACATGAATGGTGATATGGTGATAGACACAGGAACAAATATATATATATATATATATATATATATATATATATATATATATATATATATATACATATCTGACAGCTTATCAAAAATTCAGTCCATCAAACAGCAACTGATCAAGGACAGCCTGTCAATCAGCAGCCAATGGAGAAAAACAAGACAAAAGGACAAACCTTGCTTTTCCCAGGGCAACAAGCCCCTCTGATAATTATATACACCAACGCCAAGATCAAACTACAGTGAGGAGAGGGCAAATTCTTCATTCCCTACTGTATCGTGATCTCACACAAAACAACTACTGGCACATTCAATCAGATGATTTTCGATCAGCTGTGCCGACACCTTTACACATTTTTATATGTATATATGTGTACACACACACACAACACACACACACACACACACACACACACACACACACACACACACACATATATATATATATATATATATATATACACACACACACACAAACACACACAGACACACACACACACACACACACATATATATATATATATATATATATATATATATATATATATATATATACACACACACACACACACACACACACACACACACACACACATATATATATATATATATATACACACACACACACACACACACACACACACACACACACACACACACACACACACACACACACACATATATATAAAATGAATAATCACCAAAGATATTTTTCATAATACAAAACATCGAATGAGCTCATCAGCAGTTACCTTCATCTCAGCTTAAAACATCTGTATAAAGTAATAACAGATGGAAATCAAAAGGTTGCATGGCTTTGCCAACACAGCTGCTAACATGGGGCTCCACCCTTACACCTCCCAAAAATTAAATATACAATCTCCAGGGTAACACAACCACATATAAAGGGGAATAAAACCTGAATTGTGTAACAGTCAATCTGCTGAAGTTCAACTATTACAGAATTCAATCAACTGTACCACTGATGAATATGACCACATCATGAATTTGTGCCATTCAACACGTGATACATATGTGTAGCAACAAATGCTGCAACACCTATATTTAGATCTTTGTGTGTGTGTATATGTATATATATATATATATATATATATATATATATATATATATATATATATGGATCTGCGACATTTGCTCAACTGAGCAAATGACCGAAATCCAAAAGGCTGGGCATACTTACACGAAAGTGCTTTTCACCGAAGAAGCACTTTTGCGTAAGTATGACTGTTGCCAAGGCTGTACAACGGTGCGGGTAAGGGAAATTTCCTTTTTCTCCACTGTAGTGAGGTCTCAGAAGGAGAATATTGAAGTAGTGGGGGTGTGGGGGGCACAGCCCCCCACATGGGTGGTGCAGGGGGGCGATGCACCCATGCTAAAATGTAAATGTAGTGTTTTTTGGGGGGGGGGTTTGTCACATGCTTTAACGAAAGTGCTTTTTCAATAAAAGCGCTTTCATTAAAGTGTGTTCGGGTTTTATGGATTCGGACGTTTGCTCAGTCGAGCAAACATCCTAGATCCATATATATATTTCTACTTCAGACCATTGAAGTACCACATTATCATATCTTAAAACATCGACATGAAATGAATGAAAGCTGATAATATTATCAAAGGCCAACATTAGTGAAACTAAAAACAATTGAATCAATTACATGGAACCCTTTAAGGATGATCGCACTACAGTCAGTGTACCTTCTCCATTTGAAACCATTTCCTAACAAAAATATACCTGTTTAATAAGTTTTGCAAGGGGGCAAGCCCCCTGCACCCCCTGTAAATTATATATACCAACTCCGAGATTGTACTACAGTGGGGTAATTGTAAATTTCCCAATGCCCCTGTACCTCGATCTCCATTGCAAATGTTGAAAAGCAATCATTTTTGTTGAATACTGTTATTAACTGCAGATGCTCTTATAATGGCAATGCAATCTCCATTCCATAGTTCTGTGTACTACCGGACATAGGCAGTGCCTCATTTGATGTTTCAACTTTCGATGATGTTGGCCTTCGATGTTATCAGCTTTCATTCATTTTGTCTCGATGTAAAGCATATACATTCCAAAATTTCTTTGTGGCCTGCATAAATAACAAATACATACATTGATGCTGCTGCTTCTGTTATTCTGGGCCATTAATCTTTGCCAAGGTCCATGCTTCCTATCTTACCTGTCAGGAAAAAAAGGAAAACATTAGAGTGTGACAAGGGACAGAGCAGGAGCAGTAGTAAGAGTGGAGACTTGCCAGCCACATGTGGCCAGGAGCTCCATGGGACAGACGTAGTAAAAGAAAGAATAAAAATAAATAAATCAAATTTCTCACATGCATGTGAGATATTCCTTTGCTTATACAGTTTAGCCCCGTATCTGAGGACAGTTATTTTTTCTGACAGATGTTACCCTGTCTGGTTTAACTGATTTTCATGAGATATTTAAAACATTGTTATTTGCACCTTCTGTCCTTCACCATTTGGGAGACAGCATATAAAAATTACATTTTCTCCTTCTGATCATGTTTTGTGCAGATCATGGACTAATTTAAATATGCTGAAACTAATTTTTGTCCTCTGGTTTATTCCACTATTTCATCTTCCCAGTTGTTTTGTAACAGCTGTGGAGATTTAGAGGCTATACAAGATGTCTAAGAAGAAAATTAGGAATTAGGTTATGCCATCTGATCCATTCTATTGTCTCACTGTAAATTTGCAACAGGCTAAATGGTGTTCTGACTAACAATCTATCACTTGCATACTTTATGTTTCCAGTAGGTTGAAAGCCATAAAGTCACGCTCATTGTCCCCAACTTCATGAAAACAAGTATCTGAATGTTTTTAGTTGAAAATACTGATTCACTGCACAGAAGAGTTTTTCTTTAACCCTTTCTTCACAATCAAATTGTTTGTGTATACAGGGGGGGGGGGGTACAAGCCACTGAACCGAGAGTATGAATGGCTTTGCCTCACTAAAAAAACTAAGAAAATTACAAGAGTAGGATTTTCAACAAAGTGATTTATGATGAAAATCCATTTGAACATTTAGTTATAACAAAATATGTAAGTAGTTATGCACTGTTTGTAATGGTGCAGCCTTAGCATATGCTATATTTAAGTTTGGAGGTGAACGGGTGAAGTATTAGTCCCCAAAAGAAAAATCAATAGTGAAATAAAAACTTGGCATTTCATTTGTCATCATTATATGTGACTGTGCATACTGAATGGACTTTTTTGAAACAGAATCTTCTCCACCATGTAAACTACCCCCTTGTATCCACTAATGGATTTGTGCAGTTTATTAAGGCTAAATATATCGACAGGCCATTTCATCAAACTTATTTCAGGTAGTGTGACTTTGGATAATGCTGTATTAAGCAACAGTGTGTATGATTTTTGCCCACCACCTCACCAGGGCTGCTAACTTTTTTTTTTTTATGGAAACCTTTTCAATGAAATTGTCTATTGCTTATTCAGGACACAACACAGCATGGCATAACCCTCCATTACTTATCCATACAATGGTCTATCAGTTAGTGAGGACTGAGCAGGTCATGTTATAACCCTCCATTACTTATCCATACAATGGTCTATCAGTTAGTGAGGACTGAACAGGTCATGTCATAACCCTCCATTACTTATCTCTACAATGGTCTATCAGTTAGTGAGGACTGAGCAGGTTATGTCATAACTCTCCATTACCTATCTATACAATGGTCTATCAGTTAGTGAGGACTGAGCAGGTTATGTCATAACTCTCCATTACCTATCTATACAATGGTCTATCAGTTAGTCAGGACTGAGCAGGTCATGTCATAACTCTCCATTACCTATCTATACAATGGTCTATCAGTTAGTGAGGACTGAGCAGGTCATGTCATAACCCTCCATTACTTATCCATACAATGGTCTATCAGTTAGTGAGGACTGAACAGGTCATGTCATAACCCTCCATTACTTATCTCTACAATGGTCTATCAGTTAGTCAGGACTGAGCAGGTCATGTCATAACTCTCCATTACCTATCTATACAATGGTCTATTAGTTAGTGAGGACTGAGCAGGTTATGTCATAACTCTCCATTACCTATCTATACAATGGTCTATCAGTTAGTGAGGACTGAGCAGGTTATGTCATAACTCTCCATTACCTATCTATACAATGGTCTATCAGTTAGTCAGGACTGAGCAGGTCATGTCATAACTCTCCATTACCTATCTATACAATGGTCTATCAGTTAGTGAGGACTGAGCAGGTCATGTCATAACCCTCCATTACTTATCCATACAATGGTCTATCAGTTAGTGAGGACTGAACAGGTCATGTCATAACCCTCCATTACTTATCTCTACAATGGTCTATCAGTTAGTCAGGACTGAGCAGGTCATGTCATAACTCTCCATTACCTATCTATACAATGGTCTATCAGTTAGTGAGGACTGAGCAGGTCATGTCATAACTCTCCATTACCTATCTATACAATGGTCTATCAGTTAGTGAGGACTGAGCAGGTCATGTCATAACCCTCCATTACCTATCTATACAATGGTCTATCAGTTAGTGAGGACTGAGCAGGTCATGTCATAACCCTCCATTACCTATCTCTACAATGGTCTATCAGTTAGTGAGGACTGAGCAGGTCATGTCATAACTCTCCATTACCTATCTATACAATGGTCTATCAGTTAGTGAGGACTGAGCAGGTCATGTCATAACTCTCCATTACCTATCTATACAATGGTCTATCAGTTAGTGAGGACTGAGCAGGTCATGTCATAACCCTCCATTACCTATCTCTACAATGGTCTATCAGTTAGTGAGGACTGAGCAGGTCATGTCATAACTCTCCATTACCTATCTATACAATGGTCTATCAGTTAGTGAGGACTGAACAGGTCATGTCATAACCCTCCATTACTTATCTCTACAATGGTCTATCAGTTAGTGAGGACTGAGCAGGTCATGTCATAACTCTCCATTACCTATGTATACAATGGTCTATCAGTTAGTGAGGACTGAGCAGGTCATGTCATAACTCTCCATTACCTATCTATGAAATGGATTAGCAGTTAGTCAGGACTGAGTAATTCCTGTCATAACCCTCCATTACTTATCCATACAATGGTCTATCAGTTAGTGAGGACTGAGCAGGTCATGTCATAACCCTCCATTACCTATCTCTACAATGGTCTATCAGTTAGTGAGGACTGAGCAGGTCATGTCATAACTCTCCATTACCTATCTATACAATGGTCTATCAGTTAGTGAGGACTGAGCAGGTCATGTCATAACTCTCCATTACCTCTCTATACAATGGTCTATCAGTTAGTGAGGACTGAGCAGGTCATGTCATAACCCTCCATTACCTATCTCTACAATGGTCTATCAGTTAGTGAGGACTGAGCAGGTCATGTCATAACTCTCCATTACCTATCTATACAATGGTCTATCAGTTAGTGAGGACTGAGCAGGTCATGTCATAACTCTCCATTACCTATCTATACAATGGTCTATCAGTTAGTGAGGACTGAGCAGGTCATGTCATAACTCTCCATTACCTATCTATGAAATGGATTAGCAGTTAGTCAGGACTGAGTAATTCCTGTCATAACCCTCCATTACTTATCCACACAATGGTCTATCAGTTAGTCAGGACTGAGCAGGTCATGTCATAACTCTCCATTACCTATCTATACAATGGTCTATCAGTTAGTGAGGACTGAGCAGGTCATGTCATAACTCTCCATTACCTATCTATACAATGGTCTATCAGTTAGTGAGGACTGAGCAGGTCATGTCATAACCCTCCATTACCTATCTCTACAATGGTCTATCAGTTAGTGAGGACTGAGCAGGTCATGTCATAACTCTCCATTACCTATCTATACAATGGTCTATCAGTTAGTGAGGACTGAGCAGGTCATGTCATAACTCTCCATTACCTATCTATACAATGGTCTATCAGTTAGTGAGGACTGAGCAAGTCATGTCATAACTCTCCATTACCTATCTATGAAATGGATTAGCAGTTAGTCAGGACTGAGTAATTCCTGTCATAACCCTCCATTACTTATCCACACAATGGTCTATCAGTTAGTCAGGACTGAGCAGGTCATGTCACAACCCTCGATTACTTATCTATACAATGGTCTATCAGTTAGTCAGGACTGAGCAGGTCATGTCACAACCCTCCATTACTTATCTATACAATGGTCTATCGGTTAGTCCGGACTGAGCAGTTCATGTCATAACCCTCCATTACAGATCCATACATGGTATGTTAGTTAAAAAAGGGTAAACAAGTGTAAGACAATAGCTTCAAGGAGAGGAAAATGTGGAATGGAAAGGGACATGTGAAATATATCAGTTCTGAATGATAAACAACTTTACCTGGAAGATAAGAAGAGTACAAAAGCACAGCTGAGCAATATTAAAATCTGCAATGGTGGTGACTGCCACTCTTTGTAGAAAACATGCTCCTAAATTAGTTAACAAAACTTAAAGCGTATAAACTCACTGGATTAGAGAAGATGCACAATCGAAGAGGTACAATATCAACGGATATAATTGTATTACCACAGTCTGCTTGGTTCACTGAATCCCCTGAGAAGTAAGCACTTATAACAGTTCCTTGTGAATTGCACAAGTATTTTTAGTGGGGGGGGGGCACAGAATAGGGATGTGCAATTCTACAGGTTACCTTTGGGAAGGAATACCTGTGGCAGTGATGAAGAAAGGTAAGGAACCCAAAATCTCATAAGCAGAGCCAAAGGAACTTCAGTGTATTTATCTCTGAGGGCAAATCACATAATACAACACATAAAGAGAAAAGGTAGGGCTACAATGGGTGCTTTCAATTTTTCTCAGAGGCATGGACAACATATAAAGGGTGACAGTCACTCTAAGATTTTTAGGCATGAAAGAGAATGTGACAAAAAGCTGAATGGAACAGTATTAAAGGTAACATGAGAGGGTATTTTGTTTGTCTTTTCCCGGTTAAGGGTCGCCACAGTGGAACTCTGGTCTGCTAATGATTGGCAGTAGATTATTTTTTTTATGGTGCCAAGTTGCCAGCCTGATGCCCAACCTTCAGCAAAGGCATGCCCATTCACACATGTCTTTTGGAGGCCACTTGACCATGGGGAGGACATCCAGACTCCACACAGAAGGCACACCAGCTCAGCATCGAACAGGAGAATATCTTGCTGTGAGGCAACAGTGCTACCACTGTACCACCGCTGCAGTCCCTAACATGAGAGAGTAGTACTTGATCGAAACAGTGATGGACACATGGAACAGTCCTAGCAGAAGCAGTAGTTCTAAATACAGTGAATACTTTGTACCATAGCATCATAAAGACTACAGTGTAACAGAATAAAGAAATTTGTAGCATCTGTGAAGCTGGCAGGAAAAAGGAGAACATTGAAACTTACAGGTAGAACTTATCTGGCTTAATTTTCTCTCTCTAGTATGGTTCATTGCATCCCATTTATAAAAAAAAATGCTCATTCTACCTTTATCATTCCTGTGAATTATTGTATTTGCTGAATAGTTACACACCTTACATGGCCTACATCCTGTCCTGTGCACTCCTTGACAGGTGCACTTTGCAGATATTGAACAGAATCCTGAAATTTGCTAAACACAATTTTCTCATATTAGCATATATTTTCCACCCAGCAAAACAATGCCTAAAATGAAACATTTAAATAAAGCATGTCTCAGCAGTGGCAGGTGCACAGGCACAGAGAATAACATCACTGCCTTTCAGCAACTCTGTTTCTGGTTCAGTTCTCAGCTGGCGTGACTGTTATTCAGAGCTTGCATTTCCTCCCTGTATCTGCAGGTCTTTTTTTCCTCTGGGTGTTACAGTTTTCTTCCAAGACATGTAGTCCTAATGTTTAATCAAATGAAACAATTAATTTAGAGTACTGTCATTCTGTGTGAATGAACAGAGCAACCTGATGCTAAAGGAAAAGCAATAAAAGTGTCATTTTGTGGAGAAACCCATTGCATCATGGGAGAAAATAACTTTAGCTGAAATTGAAACAAAAATCACATCAGTGCAATATTTTCCATCAGGCCAGGGTAAAACAAATTATAAAATGATCCTAACTACCTAGTATTGCATAAGTGTCAGCTTATAATAAAAGCATGATTTTTCCATTTTCCGACTATAGTGGTTCCTTAATCATGTTCCTTATAATGTTTACATGTGTTCCTGTGCAGTTTTTAATCATGTGCCTTATTAGGCCCACATGCATTTCTGTATATCTGTGTACACTTGATTATACACAGGTTCATGGGTACTAGACAATCAGTCTCCAAACCATTACAAGCCATCTCATATGATAATGTAATTTACATAACTATTGATTCGGCCTGGTGTCATGTACACTGGATATGTCCCTTGTGGATCATACAGGCTATGCAAGCCTGCCCTGTCATTTCATTAAAAATCTCACACAAAATCCATCTTGTAGATTGCCTACTTATATTTGGTACATACCTGCATTAGATAGGTTATGTTTGCCTCCTTGCAAGGTTTTCATTTCTTCCTCTCTCAGTGTTATACTTTGTGTTTCTCGTACTTTATCACCAACATATTCAGTTGTACCCCAAACGAAATACACTTTATGTTTACACACACACACGCACATACACACACACACACACACACACACACACACACACACACACACACACACACACACACACACACACGCACACACGCACACACACACACTTTAGCATATACACTCAGGGGTAGCACTCAAAGCAGCCATGCATGCATATTACACCTCTGGTGTGTATCTTTGACTATGACAAGTGTTTGCATTGTTTGTGGAAACTCCTGCACTCGAGCGTAAATCGGGCTGTTGTCTCAAACCTTGATGAATGCATCTCACAAATTCTTCATTTGTCATGGCGATGCAAATCTTCATCACCAATATACCAACCTGTTCATGTTCCGAGAGTAACCCTTTACACATTTCACTGCTGCAGCTTCTTAATAATTTCCACAAGCAATGTTCATTCCTTTCCTCAGCTCATGGTTTCCCATTTTGATTTTCCATATTATATTATTGAAGGAGCAGTCTATCAAAATATAAATACTCTTTATTAAATTTAGGTTCTGTTTTATGAAGGGGATGTTTCTGATCTTCCTTCAGGCAAACAATTTATTGTTGAAAAGCAACGCAAAAAAGGATTTTAAAAGGCTGTTTAGTCTTGCAAAGTGCTATTTATAGGGCTTTGAACTTTTACACACAAACATTTTTTTTTGTAAAGTGTTGTTTTAGGTGGTGATTAGTTATTTTACTGCTTCTGTTGTCATATCACTGGTATGACATCCTCACGAAAATAGTTAATATCATATCAGAGTATCAGGAGAACAAAGATGATTTTAATCAGATTTATGTATGAAATGCTTAAACCATGTTATTACAAAATGATGTTGTATAGCAAAACATCATGTCTCATATTAACCTGGCACACACTTGTAGTTTATATTAACCCACAGCTCTACCAAAATGCGGTACCTAGTAACACTGTATTTTGTGATGTCATGGTATTCTAAACTGTGAATGGAATGTAGTCACAACCTAGTGACACGGACAGAATATCAGTCATCCTGCCTACAGCTGTTTTCATGTCTTCTGCAGCAAAAATAACCAGACAATAAAAATACAAACTCAACTAAAAAGATGGAAATAAAAAATATAATGAATAAAGATACATGAATAAAGATGTAAGCATATATCACTTAACGAAAACAGCAGCTGTTTATTTTTGCTTTGTTTTTGTAAAGTTGCCAGCTGTTGATAGAGAGCTGATAAAACAGAGATGGAAATTAACATAGTCTGTCATGCCAGCTTGTCCCTGAAGTCATGGACACTACTCTAACGTGAACAAAATTATGAGTGAAGGAAAAATATTTCTTACTTTTATTAAAAGGAACAGGACTGTAACAGGATCATTGAAAGTAAGTCCTCAGCTAAGTGCAGTACAAAATGGAAATATTCTTTTAGATTGTGCTTTTTACAGTTTCATTAGTGAAACATTTAATTATGGTGCTTACCAAACAGCACTCTGGACACATTCCCCATCACCAACCAGCCACTACAAATTTCATGTCAGTGGAATACATTGGGAATTTAACTCACAGCTTTCTGCACCAAAGGAAAATGTGCTACCTGTTGAACTACTGAGACAGCATATGAAGCAAACCCTGTACCTTATGACTATAACATAAAGACCTTAACCATTATGCCAAACCCACACCTACAATGAATGGACCACTTTGGGCCTTGAACCGTGAATGACTGCATGCTAAGCAAACAACACTATTCCCCTTAGGGGTCTCATGTCTCTGTGAAGATTCTTATTGTTTCATCAGGAATTCCTTATCCTGAGATTTACAATGTCATCCAGATGCTCTGAACAATTACTGAATACACTTTAAGGTTATGGGTTGGATATTTCCGTATTTTACTTTCTTGAACAGCTGTAAGTCTATAAATTGTTTGAGGAAAGCCCGTAGTAGTTACTGGCATCACATTCCTTGTGGCCCAGAGAAGTATCAAACAGTATGGATGACAGCCATCCAAAACCAGTTAAAATGAGTCACTAAAACCCAGGGACAGCTGTACAGGAGGTGGGAACAGCTATAAAGGATGTGTCCATCCAGTTTTATAAGCTATGAGTCTGTGAGCATCAAGGTTATGGTTCCTACAACCTCTGCTTCCATACTGGGCCACTCTTAATAAGTGTTTTAACCTTGCCTATGATGCCAAATTATCTATAAAATATTGTGTGTGTGTGTGTGTGTGTGTGTGTGTGTGTGTGTGTGTGTGTGTGTGTGTGTGTGTGTGTGTGTGTGTGTGTGTTGTGGTATTTGTGAATCCCCCACAGGTCACAGGATAAAGTCTCTTTGAAAGCAATGTTATGATGTCTTAAGAGTTTTAAACATTTTCAAACCACAGGAAAAAAAAACCCAGCAAAAATAAACAAACACATCAGTAAAATGGGAACTGGAACATAAATTAAGACTTGGCTATGCAATTTTTATTTCTGTGTTCCAGGAGAAAACAAATACTGATTCATTGCATTTCAGCAAAACCTTTTAATTTGTGCCATTTCAAACCACCAAAGAAATGGTTCATTATGTCCTGAAAATGGAAAAAAGAGCTAATTAGTGTTCATCCTAGTCCCTACCTGTTCAAATACTTACACTTTGCACACGTGTACAACTATTGGTCTCTGAGAATTAAAATTAATAGCAATGGCTTTTTTTTAAATCATAGCAGAGGGTCAAAAAGAGGAATGCCTCTTATTTTTCAGAGTAGACATTCTTGAGGCTCTTGAGGTACTAGACAGTGTCAGTGGTGTAAGAAGGAATACACCAACCCATGATGCTAGTAGAACATTGTATCTCGGGTTTTGGCTTGCTAGCATTTTAGTATTACTACACTCTTGAGTGTTTCAGCCTTTGGATGAGGCACTAAACCGTGGTCTAATCTGCATGAGTTGGTGGTAGTTCAGGTGGATGTAAAAGATCCCATGGCACTCATTGAAAACAGTAGGGGTTTCCTATGCCCTGGCCAGATTTCCTCAAGTAGTCTAAAGACCACCTTTGCCCCCCCCCCCCCCCCCCACACACACACACAAAAATATGCTACTAGCCTAGTGGGACTAACTTCATCAACAATGGGTAAATACACATAAAATAGACCTTGCAGAGTCAATGTAAACAAATCTTTGTACACATATCTAGATCAAGAGAGGTCATTGTGCCCCTCTACTCATCACTTATCAGGCCCATAATTGAATACAATGCCCCATTTAGGATGTACCCTACCCGACACCTGCAGCAACTGGAAAGACCCCAAAAGTAACTCACCAAGAGGATCAAGGGACTCAAATAGATGCCCTACTCAGTTAGGCTAAAGAAACTCCAGCTCTACTCAGTTGCTTACCGCCTACTCAGAGGCGATCTGTGCCTGACGTATAAAGCCATGTCCAACCCTGAATTAATGGACATGCTCCACCTCAAGAAATCCAAATCCCTTAGAGCTACATGCTCCAGGGGCCTAAACCTCAGCACAGAAATAAATAGGACATGCTGGAGGGACAGATTAATATCCCAGAGGCTCCCCCTCACTCTGGAACAAAATCCCAATCCATGTTAGGCAGAGCACCTCACTGAACCTCTTCAAGAGAAATCTTGATGAATGGATGGGAGATCATAGGTTTACTCCTGGAATCTCTTCTGTGTCTCTACTAGACAGAGGCACAGTAAACTAAACTTAAAAGGGCTATTCTTCTGTGACCTACTATACAAAGGCAAAGTCAACTAATCTAAAAGGGTGGTGAAAGCCAAACACACTCTGGCTAGGCTTATAAATGCCCTAGGGCAGATAGCCTAGTATCAACCTATGAACCTATGAACCTATATACTTTTGTTGTTTAACAAAGCAGGTACCATTAAGCGTGTCTAATTTGGTGAATAAAATCAATAAACTTAGGTGGAGCAAAGCTAAATCTGAGAGCAAATATTACAACATTATGCCTAAAATCAGCATTGCTGCCTCAGAGTGTTTAGTTTTCTACTTTATATTAAGGTGGGGTGTCTTTTATCCTTGTCATATATGCCCTTCCTGTAGCCACATGGATTTTTTGCCAGAGGGTCTGGTTTCCAAGATTATACAGATAAATAAAGTGATGATCCTCTAAGTTGGTCATAGGAGGATGTGCAGTGGCCGTTTGTACATGTTTGGCCCACAGTTGACTGGCATTTTGTCTAACACTGGTTCTTTACCTTATGCTTCTTCCTTGCCAAGATACATCTGAGTCCCCCACAGTGCTGAATGAAATAAACCAGGCCTTGATGAATGAATGTGAAATTAGATTGATTTAGTGAGTGTTTAGAGTGCATTGATACAATGAAGCTAACGTTTTATTTTAGCCAAGTGAAACATTTTCTTAGTTTGCTGTATTTACTGTTTCTCTTCTTTCTGGTCATATTTGCACTATATGTTATATGCTGATTCCATGACCTCTGCAGCAGAACATCTATTATTTCTCCTCATCAGTATTTAAAATATCATGGCATTATGAATTATCTGTGGGTAATCAAAGGACTTCACTCTCTGGTGCACTTAGGACTTCACCTTTTAGCAACTGCACCACTGCCATACAGTGAAAATGGTGCCATGTTTCTGAACAGGAGAACATGCGCACTGTAGTGACTGTGGAAAACCGGTATGATTTCGTGTTTTAGTTCTGTCTGCCTGTCACCCTTAATCAGGATTAAATATGCATAGCTTTCCCTTACAAAGGAAAGACACCAAAAGCACAAGTAGAGATGAACTTCCCTTTAATACTGTGTGCATGGACCAACAAAACCCATACAGATCCCAAGCAAATTGGTAGCACCACATTCAAAAGTGTGCACTGCAGTCAGCCAAAATAACTAATGCCATCAATGTCTTTTATCATTAATTTTATCAATACAATACCAGACTAAGATTCAGTGGGGAGGAGAAGATAGACCGGTCTCGATGTTTACTTGCATCTTCCTCAGTACAGTCCTTTCCAGTGGACTAATGCATCAATGTTTACTTGCACCTTCATCAGTACAGTCCTTTCCAGTGGACTAATGCATCAATGTTTACTTGCACCTTCATCAGTACAGTCCTTTCCAGTGGACTAATGCATCAATGTTTACTTGCACCTTCATCAGTACAGTCCTTTCCAGTGGACTAATGCATCAATGTTTACTTGCACCTTCATCAGTACAGTCCTTTCCAGTGGACTAATGCATCAATGTTTACTTGCATCTTCCTCAGTACAGTCCTTTCCAGTGGACTAATGCATTTAGAAAAACTAAAGAAAATCTGCATTATAGCAGCCCATAATTTCACAATATTGTTTACAGAATACAAGATATGTGAACTATTTCTTGTGTCTTTTACCTTTCCACTGAGAAGGATGCATTGTTCAGTGGTGCAACACATGCATAGCAATGATTCCCTTTTCTCATGCTTATTTCAGAAAAATAGGATATTTCAGCCTGCAGTGTTGTTAACCCTTCGGCTTTCACTAGCAATAATATCTAGTGCAAACAGCAGCTTCAGTGAAATAACAGTTACTTCATTTTCTTTGCAAATAAGAGTGTAATAAACTATGTGCTTTTTAGTAAAATACACAAACCATAATGCCACATTATGAAATGTTAAACAATATCTAGAAAGTTAAAAATGATGTGATTATTAGCATGAAGTGCTGTAACATGCACATTCTCAGTGAAATATATGTGCCTTTGAAGAACTGTGAATGGTTGCTGCCTTGCAAGGTCACACTAGAGATTAGAGACGGTTTGTTGGATATATATATATATATATATATATATATATTTTTTTTTTTTTTATATGCATCACATACTAAGTTGATCAGGCATGGAGATATGATGATCAAACAGTCAGAAGGTTATAAAGGCACAGCAGGAGTAGGAAACCAGCCCAGGAGTAGCTAAACCATGGAATCACTAAGGAATTAGTAAATGGGGAACAGGAGGACAGATGAACAAGCAGCTTGCAGAACTGTCAGTCTCGAAAAGATAGTGCAAGCACAATACTGTGTATATATATATATATATATATATATATATATATATATATATATAGCTTCTTAACAAATATGAATGGAATGCACCTCCATTCCTAGTGTTTGTGTTGATCAAATCAATTACCATAATGTAATCTGAAGGTAGCACTTCAAGAAGCAGTGCATGATGGGATACATTACTTATTCATACACAAGGAGTTTTCTTCTACTGCATTGCTGTGTAATATGCTATGCTTAGTCAAATCCTGCTTTCAGCAATGCTTTCTGCATTTCTACATTTTTTATTATTTTTTTTTATTTGATTAGTTGCTTAAACATCTAGTCCCACAAGGCACAAATACCATTTTTAGGAGTTTGCAGGAACTCAGAGTCACATAATTAGCACAGACAAAGTAAATGTACCTGTCATATCACAATGGCTTTGTGTGTGTGTCTTCTTTCACACTCCCCTTCTATTCTTTCACCAATACCTTCCTAAATTACTCCATCTTCAGAGGTAATATTCAGTTCTGCCTCCCACCTTAAAACTTTAGATGTTCAATTACCTCATTACCCCACAGTTTTCCTTCATCACTTCCTACTTCCTCTCCCTCTGTGTCTGCCTCTCTTTAGTTTTCTCCCCATATCCTTACTCTCAGATTCCTATATCTAGCAAACTGATCTTTCTGATCATGTCTGGATACAATGAAGAATATTTTCTATCCATTTTAACCCTATTGATTTTTTAAGCAACTCTTTTGTTAAGACTAGCATCATATATTAAGGACCAGTTCTCATTATAAACTAAACAAAGTAAAACACACCTTGGAGCACTGGAGGCAGCTTTTACCAATATAAAATATTATGTGTAAACAAAGTAAAGTTTAAAGTATAATTGACTCAAACAATGAAATCTATAAAAACTGTAAAAAAACTGGAAAAACTTGCTTTTAACTTTAACCTTCACTGTGGTGGCACAGCTTTACATTATAAACTAACCTAAATACATTTTCTTTCAATCAGTATCCTTTATTGGGTCTTATGTATTTATCACTAGTATACTCATCTCATGGGGGCCTCAACTGATCCAACATTTTTTATCTATACAACATCTGCATGAAACTGTATCATGCACTTTGTACATACTGTATGTTGCAATATTTTGTCCAGGGCAGTCTTTCTAAATAGGTTATTATTCTGTGGGACTATCATGTTGAACAAGTAGCAAATAAACATATTAAGTAGAGCCTGTGGGGCTCAAACTTAGGATACAGTATGACTATTGACAGACTTAACCTACACAGGCAAGCTGTTAGTTACAGCGACTGTGTATTCTGTTCTCATGGCACTTAGGATGGATTCCTGTTGAAAGATTGATGACTCACAATGAGCCCACAATATGAAGATGCAGAAACTTGAAAAAATAAAACACACAACTCAACACAGAGTTAGACAAATGAACAGATATTCATAAATTCACTCCTAGCATGTAGGGCCTTTCTCTGATGAAATGATGTAAGGCCTAAGGGTCAGTACTATCAAGGCATAAATGATGGCCATCTGTAAGTGAAATAATTCTATCTTCCAGTAAAGATATAAACTCATGTAATTGATCAGTTAATATATGGCAATGCAGAGCAGCCTAGATGGCTCAGGCATGAATAGTAACTGAGGTAGTTAGTTGTTTATCTGGATGGAGGCACTATGGGAGTGCACTTCTAACATGTATTCAGCTTGCTTACAGGTAGGACTGCACCTCTAAAAACAATCTTGTATACTTTTTAGAATCAATAACTGAAATTATTTTCACATTTTTTTTTAATTTGCAGTGTGCACCACTGGAAAGGTATGCTTATTTTTAAATGCTTATAGTTTGGGGGTCAGCACTAACAAATAAATCTGAATACAAACAGAAATTTCTGGGTGCACCTGTACCTATGGCTTCAATTTTTTTGCCTCTTTGACTGCCAAGAAATTAGAATTATTGAATATTTGGATATGCCTGCTAATTGTCTGATTTCATTAGAGAATAGCACAAAGATTTCCACAACAAAGGCACTGACACATGTGAGTAATATGCCAGCAGTGTGACAGGCATGGGATTAGGGGCGGTGGGGAAGACAGCCTCACACATCAACTAAATACTTACTATCAGGCAGTTCAAATGAAAGTTTGCACAAAGCAATTAAAATCATTCTGTAAGATGAATTCAATGGTGCAGCCCTGGAAGAATCTGAAAGGCAATGTCAATCTGACAACTGATATTGCAAGTGGGTTGGGGGGGGGGGGGGTGATCTCTGGGCTACTGAGTTTGTGTTGCTGTTTAACTCCTGCATAGGACCTTTAGCTCAGAGTTACAGTACTTCTCCACTAGGTGGTAGCAGAACACAGGCTACATTGTTTCAGCAAAAGTGAATACTCTGCATAGCCTACAGCTCAAAAATTAGGATCGAATGGTCATGCATTTGTAATGAGAGTGAGAAATCCTGTTTTCTTTTTACTGTGAACAAGTGTATCAGAAACATGCAGGAGCAATTGATCCGCATCTAAAGACCAGAAAAGGGAACCCACACGATGTATGTATGCACAATGAAACATTGCATATCAATGCCCAGAACACCTATGAGATAATATTTCAAAATTACACTATACGAGTAAATAAAACAAAATAAATACTACATAAGGAACAAAGTATTACCACCCTGTTGCCCAACACCGAGAAAGTGAGGTATAGAAAACAGAAGTGTTTCAATGCATGACGGGACCTCTTTACTAAGTGTTATGACTCTCCTCATGCATCTCAACTGCTGATTTATTCATAGTGCTATGATTTCGACCCTCAGGTTTATCCTTGCTCCTCCCAAGTTTACAATATTTCTCGTAAAGTCAGACCTCTCTATAGGTACATGCTTTATTAAATACATAAACTAAACCTATATAAAGACTTGGTGCCACTAACTATATAGGGTCTAGTATGTAAAGAGCTTCTATTGTGAAACATAAGAAATTACTCCTCTTTCTGACACTGCTGTGATTTTAAAGGCTAGCACTATGATTTTTAATGTTCAACCTCAGTGCAAGAAATCTGGACAAATCATAACATACTGGGGGAGTAAAGGCCCAAAAATAAGGACAGATTTTAAATACAGCTCTTATAAACCGAGGAAGTTGTTAGAATAAAAAAAATGTGTTAGCATGCATTTTATGAATGATATAAAGTTTGAAATGCAAATGTATATCATTATTTGGTGACTTCGGTCCTTAGTGATTTGCCAGAAAACCACACATTTTATGAGGAGCAGATCAAAAATATAAGGCAAAAAATCTGGAAATTCTGCAAAAATGAGTAGAGTTGACAGGTATAACTTGGTCAGGAGTTGACAGGTATAACTTGGTCAGGAGTTGAGAGGTATAATTTGGTCAGGAGTTGAGAGGTATAACTTGGTCAGGAGTGGAGAGGTATAACTTGGTCAGGAGTTGACAGGTATAATTTGGTCAGGAGTTGACAGGTATAACTTGGTCAGGAGTTGACAGGTATAACTTGGTCAGCAGTTGACAGGTATAACTTGGTCAGGAGTTGAGAGGTATAACTTGGTCAGGAGTTGAGAGGTATAACTTGGTCAGGAGTTGAGAGGTATAACTTGGTCAGGAGTTGACAGGTATAACTTGGTCAGGAGTTGACAGGTATAATTTGGTCAGGAGTTGAGAGGTATAATTTGGTCAGGAGTTGACAGGTATAACTTGGTCAGGAGTTGACAGGTATAATTTGATCAGGAGTTGAGAGGTATAATTTCAGGAGTTGACAGGTATAACTTGGTCAGGAGTTGAGAGGTATAACTTGGTCAGGAGTTGAGAGGTATAACTTGGTCAGGAGTTGACAGGTATAACTTGGTCAGGAGTTGACAGGTATAATTTGGTCAGGAGTGGAGAGGTATAACTTGGTCAGGAGTTGAGAGGTATAACTTGGTCAGGAGTTGAGAGGTATAATTTGGTCAGGAGTTGACAGGTATAACTTGGTCAGGAGTTGAGAGGTATAACTTGGTCAGGAGTTGACAGGTATAACTTGGTCAGGAGTTGAGAGGTATAATTTGGTCAGGAGTTGAGAGGTATAACTTGGTCAGGAGTTGAGAGGTATAATTTGGTCAGGAGTTGACAGGTATAACTTGGTCAGGAGTTGACAGGTATAACTTGGTCAGGAGTTGACAGGTATAATTTGGTCAGGAGTTGAGAGGTATAACTTGGTCAGGAGTTGAGAGGTATAACTTGGTCAGGGGTTGAGAGGTATAACTTGGTCAGGAGTTGAGAGGTATAATTTGGTCAGGAGTTGACAGGTATAATTTGGTCAGGAGTTGACAAGTATAATTTGGTCAGGAGTTGACAGGTATAACTTGGTCAGAAGTTGACAGGTATAACTTGGTCAGGAGTTGACAGGTATGACTTGGTCAGGAGTTGAGAGGTATAACTTGGTCAGGAGTTGAGAGGTATAACTTGGTCAGGAGTTGACAGGTATAACTTGGTCAGGAGTTGATAGGTATAACTTGGTCAGGAGTTGAGAGGTATAACTTGGTCAGGAGTTGAGAGGTATAACTTGGTCAGGAGTTGACAGGTATAATTTGGTCAGGAGTTGACAGGTATAACTTGGTCAGGAGTTGACAGGTATAATTTGGTCAGGAGTTGACAGGTATAACTTGGTCTGGAGTTGACAGGTATAACTTGGTCAGAAGTTGACAGGTATAATTTGGTCAGGAGTTGAGAGGTATAACTTGGTCAGGAGTTGACAGGTATCATTTGGTCAGGAGTTGACAGGTATAACTTGGTCAGGAGTTGACAGGTATAACTTGGTCAGGAGTTGACAGATATAATTTGGTCAGGAGTTGACAGGTATAATTTGGTCAGGAGTTGACAGGTATAACTTGGTCAGGAGTTGAGAGGTATAACTTGGTCAGGAGTTGACAGGTATAACTTGGTCAGGAGTTGACAGGTATAATTTGGTCAGGAGTTGACAGGTATAACTTGGTCAGGAGTTGACAGGTATGGATAAACTATTATTTTCTTCTGAAATTCACTGGATAATTTTCCCTTCCGACTGTTACTAGGGAATGCCTTAAGAAATTACCACACTGGATTACTCTGTAGCATGGGAGTCTGGGCAGAATGCTGAATACGGCATTGAAAGGGGCACTGTAGTTGAGTTATTCATGCATATTTCTTGTCATCCAGCCAGCCATATATTTCAAGCAAGTCATCCCATCTATGAGCCACCAAAATGTGATTAGAGTGTACACAATCAGTGTGGGTAGGGGCAGGTATATGTAAATTACTAACTGCAGGTAGGCAAATACTCAATGCAGACAGAACAAAAACTTTACAAGGAGAATGTCTCTCAGGGGTCAGGGTTTGAAGCCTACTAAAAAACATCATTGGGGTTACTGGTAATTCATCTTTTATGTGTTGGTATCTGCGATGTCCATATTTTTTCTTTAATCAAGAATCAAAAGGAACATTCTGAAGGAGAAGCTACAGAGCTAAGAAAGTTTGCATAGAGAATGGTGTAATTCAGCAGAATATGTAACAAAAAGATGCATTAGTATAACACACTACTTCTGCATGCTGCAGGTTCTTTCTTTGTGAGTGTTACATGTTGTCTGATCTGTGTTGCAGACAATTTAGTTGTAAACGCAAGTGAGAGTAGAACCTTGTGAAGAGAGCTGAGATTCAGTGCCCTCTTGGCTATATACAGATTGCTGCTACAGAAATACTTTTCGCATTTATCAGGTTCAAACCATCACCACAAGATATGGACAATGGAATGTTCTGGAATGTGAGGAGCATAGGGAGTAGTTTGGCCTGGCTTTGCCTACAGGTAGATGTAGTATTTGGAACACTGTTGTGGCAGATAAAATCTAGTGTGCGCATGTGTGCTCATGGGTTAAATTATGACATTATGGGAGTACCTGTGTTGCAGTACCTGTATCACAGCCATGGTTTCTTAATGACCATGAGTCTCAGTACTGTTGCTAATGTGTATGACAGTCCTAGATATACATCTCAAGTTTTGTGACAGACATGAAACGGCCATGTCTTCTGAGCATGTTGGGGTCTTATGCCATTCACTCCGCAGACTATGGTTATGAGTGGTATTGATACATAAAATCCTCGCTCTATGCAGCTTATATGAAACACGCTGCTCCTATGCCCTTTCCTGTCCTAGGACAATGTCCTGAGCCCCGTGAATAATGTTTTCCTTCTTGTCATCTACTTAATGTAAGTAAATAACTGCTTCCAAGACTCCCGGTTCCCTTTGCCATACATCGTGTATATTGTTGCAATAATTCCTAGAATAGTCAGTCTCTTTGCTTCACACAGCTAACATTCCAGTCATGATTCCTTCAACTTTGGGGCCTTTTCGTCAGGCAATGTGTATTCAAGAAGTGCAGTAAACAAGGGACGTTATGCCATATATCATCAGGCAATGTGTATTCAGGAAGCGTGGTAAACAAGGGACGTTATGCCGTATATCGTCAGGCAATGTGTATTCAGGAAGTGTGGTAAACAAGGGACATTATGCCGTATATCGTCAGGCAATGTGTATTCAAGAAGTGCAGTAAACAAGGGACGTTATGCCATATATAATCAGGCAATGTGTATTCAGGAAGCGTGGTAAACAAGGGACGTTATGCCGTATATCGTCAGGCAATGTGTATTCAGGAAGTGTGGTAAACAAGGGACGTTTTGCCGTATATCGTCAGGCAATGTGTATTCAAGAAGTGCGGTAAACAAGGGACATTAAGGCTGTATACTGTCAGGCAATGTGTATTTAGGAAGTGTGGTAAACAAGGGACGTTATGCTGTATATCATCAGGCAATGTGTATTCAGGAAGTGTGGTAAACAAGGGACGTTATGCCATATATCATCAGGCACTGTGCATCCAGGAAGTGTGGTAAACAAGGGACGTTATGCCGTGTATCGTCAGGCAATGTGTATTCAGGAAGTGTGGTAAACAAGGGACATTATGTCATATATTGTCAGGCAATGTGTATTCAGGAAGTGTGGTAAACAAGGGACGTTATGCTGTATATCGTCAGGCAATGTGTATTCAGGAAGTGCGGTAAACAAGGGACGTTATGCCGTATATCGTCAGGCAATGTGTATTCAGGAAGTGTGGTAAACAAGGGACGTTATGCCGTATATCATCAGGGAATGTGTATTCAGGAAGTGTGGTAAACAAGGGACGTTATGCCGTTTATGTATTATTGTGCTCCTTGTACTTATTTTGAACTCGTAATGGGCAGTGAAATGATTCATTCTTGGTTTATCATAGCCACTACAAGAAGTTCGGATATGAATGTAGCTCTATTGCTTCCTGGTGCATTTTTTGTGTGTTCTGAAGCTGTCTAATACTTTATTTTTGCTATAAAATAGTTAACTGCTGCTTTGTGAAATTACATTGCCTTGTGGATTGATTCATCATTAGATATTTGTCCTGTCAATATATATCTTCAGAAAACCAAATATTTTCTCAAAGCTTTGTTTCTAAAGAACTATTAATATGATTGCTTGTATGTTACAACATACCCAGTAGGACCACCAGCACTTGGAGGTATGTACATCAGCTTACTTTAGTTCCCATGTATTCTGGTGTACACTTGGAGGTATGTACATCAGTTTAATTTAGTTCCTGAATGTTCTGGTGTACACTTGGAGGTATGTACTTCAGTTTAATTTAGTTCCTGAGTATTCTGGTGTACACTTGGAGGTATGTACATCAGTTTAATTTAGTTCCTGAGTGTTCTGGTGTACACTTGGAGGTATGTACATCAGTTTAATTTAGTTCCTGAATGTTCTGGTGTACACTTGGAGGTATGTACATCAGTTTAATTTAGTTCCTGAGTGTTCTGATGTACATCAGTTTAATTTAGTTTCTGAGTGTTCTGTTGTAAACTTGGAGATATGTACATCAATTTACTTTAGTTCCTGAATGTTCTGGTGTACACCTGGAGGTATGTACGTCGGTTTAATTTAGTTCCTGAGTGTTCTGGTGTACACTTGGAGGTATGTACATCAGTTTAATTTAGTTCCTGAGTGTTCTGGTGTACACTTGGAGGTATGTACATCAGTTTACTTTAGTTCCTGAGTGTTTTGGTGTACACTTGGAGGTATGTACATCAGTTTAATTTAGTTCCTAAATGTTCTAATGTACACTTGGAGGTATGTACATCAGTTTAATTTAGTTCCTGAATGTTCTGATGTACACTTGGAGGTATGTACATCAGTTTAATTTAGTTCCTGAGTTTTCTGGTGTACACTTGGAGGTATGTACATCAGTTTACTTTAGTTCCTGAGTGTTCTGGTGTACACTTGGTGGTATGTACATCAGGTTAATTTAGTTCCTGAGTGTTCTGGTGTACACTTGAAGGTATGTACATCAGTTTAATTTATCTCCCAAATGTTCTGGTGTACACTTAGAGGTATGTACATCAGTTTAATTTAGTTCCTGAGTGTTCTGGTGTATGTACATCAGTTTAATTTAGTCCCTGATTGTTCTGGTGTAGCCTGTTACAATATACCCAGTAGAAAACACCAACACACTTGTAATGATAAATGTGCCAACTTAAGGCAAAAGCATAAAGTACTTGCGGATAAGTGTTAAGCAGAAACCCCCTATTACATGGATAAGGCACCATAGACATTGGTGTATTACTGTGATTCGTAGAGATAAGTACAAAAGGGCCTCATTTGCATACAAAATGCATAAATTACCCTGAATTTATGTGAATAGGTTTAACAGCAGCTTATTAACTTGGGACGACTGCAGTTTTGTGGCAATTATTTTAGGTAACTGTGGACTTTGTAATGTAAGAAAAATAACAGAAAGAGGGAAAATTATTATGAAACACTTCAAAATGAGGTACGATTATTGAGTTCACTTCAAGAAATGTTTGTTTTATTCATCTCATGGTGGTGTAAACCTTCGTTCAAGATGATTGTCACTGCTGAAGTGACACCCCAGCCCCATGTGCAAAAATGGGAAAAGGAGTTGAGGATGGATGGATGGATGGGCATATTACAGTTCTGTAAATTGTTATTTATAAATGGGTGGTCATTACAGCAGCAGTGGAATTGATTAGTGATCACTGAGAAAAATGCACAATAGTGTCTTTTAGTGGTTGTGCAAACATGGTGGTCATGCAGTGATTTTTATCTGAACTACTGAAGAGGCAAGGATATTTTGTGTCTTTAATGGGAGATTCCTGGGAGTCACTGACATTATTATGTTTACAAGAATGTGGTAGGGCTAATGAAGGCATGGGTGTGTTAACAAACTGTTTTTTTTTACTGTTCTGAATGAATTCATGGTTGTGCAAATATTACTTCAGCACGGCTTCACTTGGCCAGACTCTGCATGTCTACATAATTATGGGGTTTATGTTACATAACTTTTTTTTCTGAGTATGGCAGGTGTGTGACTAATGATTATGTAAATCTTTTGTTTATGACCACGCAGTGATAGGTCAGAAAGAGGGATCAAGGCACGTAAAGACAAAGTAAATCATTTTTACTGGATCATCAAACATCTTTGTGGATTGCAAAGTAGATATAATAGCCACAGCAAAGCTTTTTTACAACGGATGTGCCGATGGGGTGAAAATTTGACTATGAAGCACAAGTGGGTGAAAGGACACTTCATTAGCATATACCGCTTTACATAATTCTCATTTCATCTTATTATAGTATATCTGCTTAAACTTATACGTGGTCATCAGGTGTTAATGTAAATGGCCTCTATAAATCAGTGCAAATACCCATAATGCATTGGCACAACAACTATGAATACTACCCATAATGCTGAAAAGGTTAAATCGACAAAGCCTAGGGTTCACAATGATTTTAAAAAGTTGTGTTTTGCACCATTTGGATTTTTTTTCCCACGCACCCACATGCAACATTTCTAAATAAACTATGAGCTCATGCCTAATTGTAAGTATAAGAGACATTTCCTACATATTCTTTGACTAAACATCGGCTACAGTAACAAACTATACCTAGTTTTTTTGCTTAATTAAGATAAGATATTCAAAACCAGTCACGAGCAAAGCCCATGAGGTGGATGGTTTTGTTACATTGCATTACATTACATTACATTACATTAAAGATGTCATCATTGGAAGAAACTACATCTATTAGCTTTCTTGTCTGAGTTCTGTAGATGTTGGATTCAAGTTATATTATTACTTTTTGCAGCACATTCATTATTTTTTTCACAACTAATGCTTGATCACTTCCTATAGCTATAGTAAATTCAAAACCAATTTTATTTATAAACAATATAAGTCAGAGCAAGAAGGTGAAGTCATTGATTAGTAGTTTGTTTGAATGCAATACAGTCAACACATTTTTAACAAGGTTTCAAAAGAATCCCTAACTTATGTTTTAACCTAAACAGTGTATTTTTGTCTATACTAAAAGTATCTACAGCTATCAGAAAGTCACAGTTTGGCTGGAAACAACGCCACTTTCAAAGTGACATCAGAAAGGGTATTTGTAACTGCTGACTTTCCCCTTAGTCCTTCGGCTTTGGCCATTTTTGATTATGCCAATAAATCCCACGTTTCACACTAACACACCTCAGGTTACATAAGAACAGAGTTTGGAGACTCCTAGTAACATTTCACCTCATGGATCCCACTGGTCATAGTTTGGATGGATAATTTCTTCTCTCAGCCGAAAAGGCAGGCATCTAGCCTTCACATCCTGATTATCCATTGCTAGTTTTACAGAGTTTGGCTTAGTAAACAAACCAAACTCAGTGTCAGCACAGCTGGACATCCAAATCCCACTTCATCAGATTGGCTAATTTATTTTATTTTATTTATTTATTGATTGTCACAATAGCAAAAGTTATGTCCGTGTAGTTAAAAATTAAAAATATTTCAGAACACTAGGGTGTTTCTGTAAGTTTTTCACCTGCTTGGTATTATATGATAAGGTTTTCTGTAGGTTTTTCATCTGCTTGGTATTATATGAAAAGACTTCTCCTGTGAGACAACAGAAATGATTAATACTGTGAAATATTTCCTTAATTTTAGATTATATAAAAGACACGAGCTCACTGACCTAGAATTTTGTATCTTCTAAGAATTCTTTGTTGCACTAAAGGCTATCTCACTGTATACAAGGGACTTGCCTTTCTAGTGCTAGACCTCACATACTGAGCCTTGTGGAATTCACTAATATGTCAATTATGCATGGGAATATATATATATACATATATATATATATATATATATATATATATATATATATATATATATATATATATATATATATATATGTGTGTGTGTGTGTGTGTGTTATTCCACTTTCAAGATGCTATGACATTCTCCTGTACCTCTGCCAATACCCAGTTCTAACTTGCTAACTTTCCCTGCCTATTACATCTTTTATTTGAAAATAGATTTACACAGTTCATTAAAAATTAAATTAAACACTTTTCTGTTACATCATTTTTTATTCTTGAGCTATTACAGTTTAATAATGCTGGGTCAGGTTGTTATTGTTTCTTGTAACAGCCTTAGTACACTTTTAGAAAGCAAAATTGCTAACGTACATCAAAGCAGTTTCGAACAGCATTAGTTAAGTGCTTACCATGATGGCTTCATTTTAGTTTTTTCAGAAGTTGTTGAATCTTCAGATTTTTGTGTCACAGTTTTGGAAAGGAAACTAGAATAAGATATAGCATCAAAAAAATCAACATTCTTATTCAAGTTCAAGTATTTGTTTATTTACTTATTTGTTTATTTATTTATTGCTTTCCATATTACAGTTTCTTGCCTCTGATGGATAATTTTGTGGAAAACCATGACACTATATAACAGCAAGATCCAGAAAATTCAAGATTTATTACACACAGAGAGTAGACACTCCATAAACAAAATTTATAGACAGCAAATGAGTTCTCTGTCTTTTTATTTCACCTTTCTACCAAAGGTTAGACAGACAGTAGTACACTGATTGGAGTTTCATCAGACTTGCTCCTATCACATTGGAGCAGACTCCCTCCCCAATTCTTGGGCACCTTCTTCTTTGTTACTACAGTGACACTTGGAAACCCCTTCCCTCAACCAAAGACCCTGCGTTGGGCAAATCCATTCATTTCCTTGCTATCCCTGGTCAGACCCCTGGCAGATGTCCTGTAACCAACTTCACGTTGCCCTTATCTCAATGCATCACCATGGGATAAGGTTCTACAGTAGTTATTTCATGTTAAAAGATGAGGGATGTGCAGGTAAAGAGCAACAAATATCTATTTCTCTGAAGTGGCAAGTGATTTAAAGGAAGGATATGAGAGTACGGACTTGTTCAGATTCACGTAACAGTCGATTCACTTCCTAATAATATATGATTAAGAACAAAAACTGCATCAAGATGTAAATAAAATGGAATGAAGTTAAGTCAAATTTGGAAACATGGACAAGAGATAAAGTAAACTCGATAAATCACCTAGAAATAAAATAATTGATGGTAAAATATGTTTAACAGCACAATATTCTTTATTCAAGATATACGTTTCAAAAAGTTTATTGTATCAATGATTATAATGTTTATAGCTCAATTATAATATATGGCAGTCCACTGGCACATGAATTTTCTTTGAAAGAAACAATATTTGCAAGATCTGCCTCCTTCACCACTTCCCATGTCAATATCTGTTCCCTTATGAGTTAGTGCAAAATGAGTCGGCTGCAAGAATACAGGATGGAGGGCAAAATAAAATGTTGTGAATGAAAGTCTCAGAGACAGGCTCTATATTTGTCAGAAACTGTTTATTTCTATTGAAACTGACTTAACTGAACAAGGTCATCAAATTGCTCTTCTTATGTCATTTCCTTGGATTTATATTGTTATTATATATATTTTTTTTAATGTATCTTACACTAATGATGTTATACTGGTGGTCTCAAGACATTTTAATGTTCTCCAACTAGCCAATCATTTTGTCATGCCAACATATAACTTGGATAAATGATAAACTGGAACGTTTGTATTAGTTATTATAGAGTTGTTTAGCTTTTCAACCAGTCAGCCAAATTTGTTTTATTTAAATTGAGCATTTGCAATACTTACACATACACCTTAGAGTATGGATTTTCTTTTACAGGCCTTATTGCCTTTAAATGATTTGTATGATAAACATTGGTGCATTTATTTATTTATTTATTTATTTTTTTATTTTTTATGCATTTGTACACTGCTTTAGCAAAGCATTTTAATAAAGTTTGATTGACAGACTGAATGAAAGCCTGGTTATTTTTAATAGAGCTATTAATCAAACTTGAGTTGTTACCCACACGATGTCTTGATGTTGCAGTCGGTCTGATTCATTGTGAACTGATTTAATTTCATTTGTAACCAAAAAACTCATCTTAAATAGCTGAGCCTAGCAGATATTGCCTAAGTGTGATATCAGGAGTTAAATGTTTCTTTTCGTGTCTTACATACCTTTGAAGAATGAGAAGGACGGGCGAAAGATGCCTTTCAAAAATCACCACGATATGAACACCTCGTGCATCATTTGGTAGCAAACCCAGGGCAGGCATCCTAAACGAGATTAAGTGAGAACATGCAGAGACTGAATGAATGAATGAATGAATGAATGAATGAATGAATGAATGAATGAATGAATGAATATGTTTACTGATTTACTGCATACTGGGCAGAAGGAACGTACATCATTAATTTCACCATACATCCTTGCATTAATTTTATACAGTTTGCTTTTAAAACAAACTAAAACTTGACAATAAATAGGAAGGACAAATTAACAGATTAATATACAGCATTTATGTTATAAGCAGAATATTTTGCCTTATCACACTCATCAGAAGGAGCAAGTCATCTAAAGTTACCCCTTTTTGGAATGTCAGTAAGGGAATGGAGTTCTGTGTCCCCGCAAAAGTGCTTGGTTTGTACCACTTTGGAAGGGGACTCATGTGCCATTTCCATGAGAGACAACCTGACAAATCATCCTGGTTACGACAAAAGTGAGAAGGTATGAAATCTTTTACCAGTGCATGAACTATACCAGCTTGTATTCTGTAAAGGGATTCTATGCACGTGCAGTGTTAGGTACACGTTGTTTGCAGCAGTATAATTTTCTGTGATCCAGAAAAAACCAGTATAAGATACCATTTGTAAAACATACAGCCCTGCTGTAATCCACTCATTTCAGTGGATGATTAGATTTTGGAACCAGGCAGCACTGTTCTATCCAATAAATATAGTAAGAACTTATATTTTCGACTGATGCATCTCTATTCTGATCCAAGTGACGCCTCCAGGTGTTTTTGCAGTTACATCCTACTGACGCCTGCAGGCATGTAAAATTGCTTGCTCATATTTACAATTCCCAGACCTTGCTACATACAATGTATTAACATATTTCGCCTTAACTCTTACACAATGGCAAACACAATTGTATTAATATTTGATCTCTGTCTAGTGCAGATAAAGAGATATTAATTTTTGTTCTTGTAATATTTATTTATATTGTCATACATTTTATGGTTTTCAAAATATTTTGGCAGTCAGGGATCAGAGACGGGACTGCTTAGCCTCATAAGAAAGCCTCAGCTGGATGAACAAAATGCTGCTGACAATTTGTGTTTGATAAGATATTTGTCAGATGTTTAGTAATAATACAAACTTAATAGTTACTTAATAGTTACTCCTCTGGATTCAGTAAAGCCTACAAGGTCATTTTTCATAGTGTGCATGTCACTGTGAGATGCGCACACAGGTGGGGAACGTTTTAGATTCAGTAAGCGGTGTGTAGAGGCACAGACTCCCACACAAACAAGGTAAACACCACGACATGCTAATTACAGCATAAGCAGCTAAATTACATGCTAATTAATCAATCTAATATGTTGGAGCTATTCAGCAAGCTATAAAGCATCCATGTAGATTCTGTGCTGGTTTTCCCTGCAAATTACAAAATGTTTGGAATACAGCCACAGAAAGGAGTCTACATGGATAGAATGTTAGGGGCTGCTGTTGCTTTAATTCATTTGTTTGTGCTACAGGCTGAAGTCAGTGCTGCTGCTGCTACTAATAGGACTAGGCTGAGAAGGAGAAGAGTTTTCAGGCCCCATTTGACTTTTCACAACCTACATGATGTGGAAATTGTAGAGTGCTACTGGGTGGACAGGGACACACTAAAGGAACTCTGCAACCTCTGCATCCCCCAACTAGAGTCAGACCCATCCAATGGAAACACATCCTAGTGGAGACAAATGTATGTGCAGCCCTTAGAATCTTGGCTACAGGTACCTTTCAGAGACCAACAGGGGGCATACTGGGGGTGTCACAGGCATCCGCATCCAGATACTCCACCAGTTCCTGAATGCTATGCTCCAACATGCCAGTGACCACATATATTTACATCATAGTTATAAGGCGATTGCCAGAAATATTCAGGAGTTCTACTATGCACCATACTACCCTGAAGTGCTGGGTGCCATAGATTGCATATATATAGAAATGAAGGCACCACCTGGGGAACAGGTTAACAGAAAGGGCTACCACTCTATCAACTGCCAAGTCATGTGTAAAGCCAGGGGAGTCATCTTGAATATGTGTGCTGGCAACCCAGGCAGCTACCATGACTCACATATCTGGCACACCTCCCACTGTACCAGATGTTTGTTAGGGGAATATCCCACAGGGTCATCGACTGGGAGATGCATGACACCTATCAGAAATGCACACACACCCATGGAAGAACACCATAATGAGGCACACACTCAAACCAGAAATATCATAGAGCATGTGTTTGAACTGCTGAAGTCACGGTTCCAGTGCCTGACGGGGGAGCCCTGCAGTACAATCCATGCACATGTATAGAAATCTACACAGTATGTCCCATGATGCACAACATAATCCTGAGGAAACACCTTCAGTAGGATCAACAAGGGGAAGGGGCACACATCCCACTACCAATGCCAAGGTTACCACAGCTACAAGCAGATGAAGAATCAGAGGGGAACCACCAGCTGCTGTGTGTGTAGGCAGACACAGGCATGCTCAGTGTGCCCTTCCATTGGCTAAGAGACAATGCATAGCACAATCACTCACTACCTAGTGGCCTAAAACCTTCCTCCTACTCACATACATATAAGAACATCAACGTCAGGCAACTCACACAACCTTTAACTCCCCATCTATTGGCTGTGTACCACAACCATGTCAACTGCTGCTTTTACAAGGTACCGCTATAATCTAAAGGGTATTGTGTAATAATATGAATGGGTGGCATATCCTTGTATCACACTAATTGGTACTGTAAGCAAATAAGAGGTAGGAGATTGGTACTGAAATTATCTGAAAATATGACACCAGAGATCTGTGTGACTTATTTGTGTTCATTATTAAGTAGTAGGCCTCAAGCATCAAAGATTCACACAGTCCTCATACCCCTCAAAACTAGTGATGGTCACTGCATGGCCCAGCTTAGCAGCATACATTTGTAATGGAAATTCATTAAAGAGATAAATTAGAAAGTAATGGCACACATACCCAGGTGGACAGTAGTCTCTCCTTTGACAATCACATCACCACAGTAGTCAGCAAGTCCTTCTACGTGGCACACCTCATCACAAAAGGGTTCTCATCCAGGAAAATAGAGGTCATTGTTCCCCTCTACTCAACACTCATTACACCCATTAAAGAGTACAACACCCCTTTGGGATGTACCTCACAAGACATCTGCAGCAGCTGAAAAGGCCACAGAAGTACCTCACAAAGAGGATTACTGGCCTCAAACAGATGCCCTACACTGACCTTCTCAAAAAACTCCAGCTTTACTCCGTAGCATATCGCCTATTCTAAGGTGATCTCTGCTAACATATAAAGTTATGTCAAACCCAGAGCTGTTGGACATGCCACACCTAAGAAATCCCAATCCCTCTGAGCTACATGCTCTAGGGACCTAAACCTTGTCACCACAATAAACAGGACATGCTGGAGGCATAGATTCCTGTCCCAGAGACTTCCCATACTCTGGAACAAGCTACCCATCTATGTCAAGCAAAGTTCCTTATTAGCACTCTTCAAGAAAATTCTTGATCAGTGGATGGGAAATAGGAAATACACCCCGGGATCACTTCTGTGGCTCTGCTCGACAGTGGCACAGAAAAATAACTTTCCCGGGAGGCATAAACCAGGGAACCTTGTTGGCTAGGCTTACTTAGATCCTTGGGCTGATAGCCTAGTACCTACCTATGAATCTATGAACCTATGAACATTGCAGTTTCTGACTTCACAACCCTTACAAGATCATCCACAATAAAGTTGGGAAATTTTGATGCTATAATTTCTATAACTTTCCAAGGCCAATATACTTCAATGGTAAAATTACCAGATCAACACCACAGATGCAGATATAGTAAGCACTTTAAGTCAGATATGCATCCTGAGTATCAGACGCAAAGCTTATGTATTCATGAATCCAAAAGATAGAAAACAGGGATATGGCACAGTTATTATCACTTGCAAGAAACCTAGGCTGACACCAAAGGTCAGTGAGTGTGTGTGAGTAAGAAAGACAAGCTGGCAGACATCTGGATAAACCAACACATGGCCAGTGAGACAAAATGAGTTTGAAGCTACACAGTTGATCCATGTAACTGCTGTGTGTGTCTGTAGGGGTCCTTCAGGTGAAATGGGTGTGTAAGTGTCTGCATAAACACAGCCAATCTCTGTGCTGACTCTACATCCTGGTATGTCTGACAGGTGTGAGCTGTGCATGGTAGAAGTGGGAGTTCATCATTGTTGTACCCAACCATGAAAACTGGCTCTGCCAGGAGTTGCACTGGCACATTCACACCCATGGTCAGATGCACTGCTGCTTCCTGAATGTGACCAATGTCTGCTGTATGATCTCCCTTCATGGGAACACCCAGGACCACAACCCCAAGGCCTGCCACATCTGGGTGTAGACAGCACACTCACTGATAGTGCAGTGGAAGTATTGCTACTATGGGAGCATGATTGGGCATGGCCATGTTGACTGACAGCAGATATGACTGACCTACACCCACGATGATGACGTTCCCCTCCCAGCAGATGTTCCATCACAGACACCACACATTGCATGGCAGATACCCCATGTTCCAATGTGTCATTCACCTGATCCATGGAATCAGAAACACTGTGGAAGCATCCATGCATGTTAGCCTGAGCCACATCTAGCAGGCCCTCCCCCGGTAATCATCTGGTCATGGCCCACTGCAGCTGCTCTCCTCCATGCAGATGTGATCATGTCAGTGGCCCTGTGGTGCACTTGCATGTATGTCCTGCTGGGGCCAACCACAGCATTCAGATCAGCAACTATCTGTTGCCAAATTTTCATCCTTCATGCCATATCTCCCCTTCCTTTTTCCAGCAGAAAAGCAACATATTTTCTAAAGGCATCTACTATGACTTGGTTCTTGGCATTGGTGAAGGGAGGGTCTCTGAGGATTGACACGCCTGAATGGCATACTCCTAGCTGTCCTGCAAGACAACAGAAGGATAGTACACATAAGTATCACACAAGTAAGGATTACTTGTTTCCAGATAAAACAGAAAAGATAGCTAGTCAGTATTACTCCCTGTAGAAACATACAACAGTCTACAGATGTGAAATATGAACAACAGACAGGATGCAAAACAAGGAGAGTAACAGCAGTAACATCTTTGTTTTGTGCCATAACAGTAACTCACCTTTGCTACCCCACCCACAAAAGAAGTCTATCCTTGTTTGTGCCATAACAGTAACTCACCTTTGCTACCCCACCCACAAAAGAACAGTCTATCCTTGTTTGTGCCATAACAGTAACTCACCTTTGCTCTTCCCACCCACAAAAGAACAGTCTATCCTTGTTTGTGCCATAACAGTAACTCACCTTTGCTACCCCACCCACAAAAGAACAGTCTATCCTTGTTTGTGCCACAACAGCAACTTACCTTTGCTCCGCACCCACAAAAGAACAGTCTATCCTTGTTTGTGCCACAACAGCAACTTACCTTTGCTCCGCACCCACAAAAGAACAGTCTATCCTTGCTTGTGCCGTAACAGTAACTCACCTTTGTTCCCACCACCAATAAAAGAACAATCTATCATTATTTGTGCCATAACAGTAACTCACCTTTGCTCCCACATCGACAAAAGAACAGGAAAATGACAAATGTTGCTAAAAACCATCTTTGAAAAGCTACAAGTTCTATCAAAGACACTGTCCTTGAAACATTTGTACATATTTATCACAACAAATTCCATTTTCATGTATTGGCAATCATGTATACCTCTGAAATGGCTTTGCAAACATGCTCATGCCATCAGTACACTTCTAAGTAATGCATACAGATAAAAGTGCAAAATCCTTTGCTTCAGAATTTTCTTACATACATTCCAGCATATCCAATATGTAGTTGAAAAAAAGAAAAGCATACCTTCTGAAGTTAAATATTCCTCTGTGCAAATATATCCAAAATTAATAGCATATCTTCAGTCCTCTTCACATAAGCAAGTCTCCTCACCATCAGTTTGTCTAGCCATATGATTGCATTTTTATATGATGTAGAGTCAGGGTTCTCATCACGATGAAGATGCAAATGAGTTCTGATCTAATTAGAACTGCTGAATTCCAAAAATTGGATGCATGTAGGGATGTGAACATAGTGCAGCCACTCCCTCAGTGTTTGGTTTTAATGGAATGCAACTGTCACTGATTAGTGTTTGGCAGAAGGAAAACACAACAGCACTGCAGGCTGTCTCACTTCCAGTTGGTGTGTCAGATCATATCTACAAAGTGTTAGATGTAAGGTTGGAAATGTAAGTAAGCAGCACACAAATCACAGATTGTGTTACTTCCCAAGCAACCTGCCCTTAATTTTTGGCAACTGCATATATTATTTCCACTTAATATCCTCGCACGTTTTAAGGCCAATTATATAGAATGGCTTACTCATTGCATGCCTCAGGTTACTGCTCAGATACATTAAAAATGGCCAACAAACACCAAAATGTAAAATTAAGCTGTATATTTGCAAGCAATTATGACAGGTTGTGTGATCTCTAGGTGCACTACATCTAAACTACTAAATGTACAAATAATACTTGTATGGTTTGATATCACTGTAGATGCTGTTACAGTTGGTTGTGTGCTTATTGAGTTAAGTTCCTTGTTGCAAAGCTGTTTATGTGGCAAAGAGGGATAAGGCACCCATTCTGTGTTATGAAGGTGCATTGGAGTGAGAGTTAAAATCCAGACCTATGTAGGAAAATCTGATGTGTATTAACATTTTCTGGTGTGTCATAGGTTGCGTTTTCTCATTTCAACTACCTCTCCCTTTTTTTTTAATTTTTATTTTATTTCTTTTTATTGGCCAGTGTTTGCATGATGCACTGGTTAGCGCAAGCACAGGAGACAGAGAAAAATGGATGTCAGGTTTGGCTGTGCTTATCTCATTTGTGCGAAGCACAGCAGTGTGCAAATTGGAAAACTGGACCACCCAAGAAGCAGACAGAATCTGGACAGTAGAAAATAGAAACCATATGCATTCAATTAATACTACTGGGCATTACACAAACCCCACTATGCAACATTGCTCTGTGGTTAACAGTGATATTTAAGAATGATTAGTAAAATAGGGAATGTCATATAATTAGTCCTGTGGCAGCAGGTGTAAGTGTAGGGCTGGAGTACAGATGGTCCTGGGTTCTAGTAAAGAGTGTGCAGCCTTTGTTTTACTGTTATGACATTGCAGTTTATAGTAATGAACTGCAACACAGACAAGTATTTTCTCAACCTTCTTGTGGCAACAGGTGTAAGTGTAGGATTGCTATGCACATGGTCCTAGGTTTCAATTCAGCATATTCCACACACTTTTACTGGGAGAATCCCAGGCCTCCAAACATGACATACATGGAGAGACTGACATACCTTTCACTGTACTCAGTATCATGTAGGCTGCTGAGAGGTGACCTATGCCTGCCCTGTACAGCAGTCTCACACCCTGCCCTTCTGGAAATAATGGACTTCTGCAATTCAAATGGGAAAAGAATAATTTGCCCCAGGGTTCTCAACCTAGCCTGTAACATACACAGAACATGCTGGAGAGACAGATATATCCCACAATGATTCACACTCCTCTGTAATAGGTTCCCACTGTGT
Source organism: Protopterus annectens (assembly GCF_019279795.1). Classification (NCBI taxonomy): domain Eukaryota; kingdom Metazoa; phylum Chordata; order Ceratodontiformes; family Protopteridae; genus Protopterus; species Protopterus annectens. The sequence goes on from NC_056747.1 coordinate 1,272,579,789, forward strand.
GTGAAGCAGTGCTCCTCAATGACCCTCTTCAGGTACACCCTTGAGTACTGGTTGGGTGATTGTAAAGACACCTCTGGGCTGGCACCTATGTCCCTCATGGACAGGGCCATTTGGTGCTGCTCACAAACTTGCTCTGCTAAAAATGACCATCCAACTATGCTTAATAAGGGTACTTGTGTTTTTACACAGCTAGGCTTCTAACCTCCCCCCTAGTTCTATTCGGCTCATGGCCTCATATGAAGCTATGAAGTTATGTGCCTATGCAGGGTTCCTATCCTGTCGCCCCCACATGGACTGCTGATATCATCTACTGTAAGTTCACCTGCACTCCTGTATAACTCAGACTTCAGCTGTGGTGCATGCATAAAGTATTGTGTTCCATAGTCTGTGTACTTAGATATGTAGGGGTTCTGTTCTCACTGCAGTTGACTTAGTGTTTGTGTGTCTAGATAGCAGAGTAGAAGTGTGTATCCTGCAGTTACTTCTCCAATCACATGGGTTGCCAGGATTTTGATACTTGCACATGCCTACACATCCATTACATGCAGGCCTCCCAACCCCTTGTCTCACACATGGCCTGCTGATGTTATCTACTATAAGGTTCACCTGCACTCCTGTATAAATCAGACTTGTGTTGTGGTGCTTGTGTAAAGTACTGGATTCTGTAGTTCATGTAATTAGATAAGTAAGGGTTCTATTCTCACTGCCATCAAGTACGTGTGTGCGTGTGTGTGTGTGTGTGTGTGTGTGTGTGTGTGTGTGTGTGTGTGTGTGTGAGCTGTTGCTTGACATTATGCAGAGCATTTTACACCAGTATGTGGGACACTGTTATCTTCTCCTCAACAGATACTGCGGATGTCATCTGCTATAAAGTGTTGTCTGACACACTCTAAGTTGGACTTGAGCTGTGGTGCTTGCTTAAAATACTGGGTTGTGTAGTCTGTGTAATTAGAAAGGTAGGGATTCTATTCTCACTGCAGTAAAGTGTGTGTGTGTGTGTGTGTGTGTGTGTGTGTGTGTGTGTGTGTGTGTGTGTGTGTGTGTACGTGCGCACGCGCACTCTTGCTTGACATTATGACAGCATTTTACACCAGCATGTGTGACACTGTTATATTCTCTTCAAAGGATACTGCCAATGTCATCAGCTATATCAAATTTTTGGATATGCAATATTTCCACCAGGACAGGGTCAGAGACTGGTTAGGAGGCCAGGTAGAAGTTCAGATGAGGTTGGACTACTGTGCTGTCATACAATCCTAAGATCTGAATATGATGGTATGACTTATGATGTGCACAACATACACTTTCAATAGCAGTGTGAACAGCTGGTGGTCAATGTTCAGATTGTTATCTATATGTGTTCCCAGTGCTTACATCACTAGGTTTCTGCATAGTAGGACTGTTGTCAATGTTATGATTAATATGGAACTCCACTTTGCAGATGAACAACATTACAAACACACATTTATTTGTGCAACCTGTGCCTTTGTCACCATTTAGTTGTGTGTGTGTTAGCTCCTCCTGTACTGTGTTATCACCATTGGTGGACTCACTGATTGCACACAATGTGCAAAAATAAGCAAACTTGGTAAGCCAAAAGCCATATACTTTATCCTGAATAGTCGAGAAATACAGTTCAAACAGTGAAGGGCTAAGCATAGATCCCTGGTGTTTACCAATGGTGACAGCTCTACTGGTACAGGTTGATTCACCTGCTTTCACATGATGAGTTCTGTCAGTGACCAATTGGTAACCCATCAACTGATGTAAGGTTTACTCCCAAACTTGGGTGTTTTCTCAATTATACCTGCATATGTGATTGTGTCAAAACCCTAGGCCAGATAACAATAGGCAGTATGCACTGTCTTAATGTCATTCAGGGCAATCACACTAAATCAGAGGACTGTGACAACATCACAGATCACCTATGATGTGACTCAGCACATACACCTTCCTGATATGTTTCAATACACAGTTCAATACACCCTCCACACCTCCTATGTTCCCATGCAAGGGTGTACATCAACATGTATCCACCTGAGATGGGGAGACAGCACCTGATGCATGCATATATGAAGATATCCTGACTGTCCTCGACTGTGAGGTAGACCAACATGTCATCACTGACCTCTTCTACATGTATACTAGTAATATTCCAGGTATGTGCAACAGACCTGTGTATGTTGTTAATGCTACATCAGGTCCATTACATCTGATAGATGTCCTCAAAGAGGTCTTCGATGGCATGCATGATGACAACAGTATCATCTTGTGGAACTTGAGCAGGTCAAGGCATTTGACACAAATCCACACTGAGGTATTCAATCAACACTGTCATATGTGGCCATAAACAATTATATCACCAAATGGGTAGACCAGTGTATGACATATGTGGCATCTCACTATATTGAAATGTGTGACATGACATATATCTTAGGTCCAGTGATTAGCTTGGTACATCATGGGGTGTCTCCTAGGCCCTTTTCTGCCCAGTAGTCAAGTGATGGACATCACAGATGACATACTCATGATGTATCCAAACAGCTAACAGCTACCTGAAGGACCACAGCATGTGGGCAATCATTGATGCCAGACAAGGAGATGGTTACAATGACCAGAATGGATTTGATACGCAGGTAGATATTTATGACCTTTTAGAATTTCCTACCACCTGCAGGTTGGAGAGGTTCAAGAACAAGAATCCCCCCATTATAATTGCAACTATACTTACAACAAGGGAATGATAGGGAGGACATGAGGAAGAATGAGATACTGACTGAGCAAGTAACCTCTACCAACATAGGAATTTTAAAGGATAATTACAAACAAATTTACAATAACTACAATATATTTAACTATAGTAATGATTTAAGTAAGGAACATTTTAATTTATTTTCTAAAGGGCTTAAATTTATTCCAAAAAGGAAATGTGATATCAGTAAAATTATTATAGATTTTAAACTTTGTATGCACAAATTGAACTTGGAGGTTATATTTTTAGGTAACCAGTTGACCAATCACAGTGAGGCCTTAAGGAGGAAGAACACCTATAATCCCCCTATACACCCTCAATTAAAACATTTTGAGACTTTAGTTGAGAATGAACTATGAAAAGATATTCAAAGTAACAGGTAAGGACCCAAGCTTACTTCTGAAGAAAGAAAGGCGTTGGATGAGATTAGACAGAACAGGCATTTCAGAGTAATGAAACCTGATAAAGGTGGGGGGGGGGTAGTTTTGATGGATACCATACTATATGAAGCCAAAATGCTGGATATTTTAGGGGATAGTAGTAAATATATTAGTGTTGAAAAATGAGATTACTGTAGCTCATAAAAAGATTGATCTAGCTTTAAAAGATGTATTGGATAAAGGATTAATAGATTTTGACACTTATATTTATTTACGGAACAAAAAAACCTAAGGTCCCCTCAATTTGTGGTATTCCAAAAATACATAAGAATATTATGGAACCACCTTTAAGACTGACTGTATCTACAGAAGGATCTAAAACAGCCCCTTTGGCTAAATATTTAGATTATAAACTTAAGGGAATGTGGATGGGTGAAAGTGGAATTTTGAAGGATTCAAGGGACTTCTTAAAAAGTGTTAGATCTGAATTATTTGATGAGAACATAATTTTCTTTACCATAGATATTGTTGATTTGTTTACTGTCATTTCCCATGATAAGGGGAGGGAATGGTTTGAAGAAGTACTGATTCATAGAGGGAACTCACTGATAATGAGTTTCGTACATGTTTAGAATTCATTGAACTGGTTTTGAAGAATAATTTTATTTTTTTCCAAGAGCAAGTTCTTTTAGCAGTTGAAAAGTGTGGTAATGGGGGCATGTGGTGCCCCCATGTATGCAAATATTGTATTGTCCATATGGGAACAAAAATATGTAGTTAACCCCAGTTATGTTTCATATTGGAAGCTGTACAAAATATATCTGGGTGATATTTGCCGCTTTTGGGTGGATACAGCGGACAAATTAAGAGAATTTATGGAATATATTTCTAATACTATGGACTTCTTGAAATTTACTTATAATATTAGCTATGAAAGGATGAATTATAAGTTGAATGGTGAGTTTAAAGCTACAGTGTATCAAAAGAAACTTTCTTTAATTTTTATTTGTATTTTATGAGTGTCCACCTCCTTTATCAAAAAAGAAGTGTTGTCAAAAGGCAATATGTCGGGGCAAGTAGAATGACCTCAGATGATACAGATTTTAGAACAGAATGTGATTTATTAGAAGGCATGTTTAAGGAGAGGGAGTACCCCCATAAACCTATTAATGAGGTCAAGGATGAAGTCCTGAAAGGCAGAAATGATACATTTTCATCCATTTTAGGAAAAGATAAGATGATAGTAAGGACGACAAAGGAAGGGAATGAATTCAATGAGCAAGATGATGCTTTTAAAGGTGCTTTTGTGGCAGATTATAATGGTGATGCTCATGTTATTAGAAACATTGTTGAAAAATAATGGCAAAGTTTGCTAGTTTAACTGACTTAGGGAACATTTTTGTAAAACCTCTTAAAGTTATTTTTTAGGAAATGACATAATATAAAGGATTTACTTGAGCATAACAGCAACCAGGTTAATAACAACAAAAAAAGAAAAGGGACTTTTAAATGTGACACTTGTTCTTAGTGTTCATATATCAGCCATAAAGAAAGGGTGTATATTAAGAGTAGGAATAAATATTTATAGAGAAAAACATACTCTAATTGCAACACAGTAGGAGTGGTGCCCAGTTTGAGCCATGTGATGTGTTCTATGTTGGTAAGACAGAGTGTAGATTAAGGAAAAGAATATATGAACATTACTAAGTTGTCCAGACCAACAATGAAAAAAAAACACACCCTGAGATGCAAGGGAGCTAAGTTCCTATTCTTTACTTTAGAAGAGGTACCAATTGATGTAAGAGCATGACCCTGGCAGACAAAGACTGAGTACAAAGACATTTATTAACAGATAATTTTAAAAGCCAACAAACCACCAGGGCTTAATGAGAATATTTCCTTGGCCTCAGTACTAAAACTGACGGCTGCTAGATTGTGAACCTAAATGGCTTTATTTAGTTTCTCCCTTCAAAAGATTACTATATATGTTTCTGCATATAAGATTTCTGTATTAATTTTTTATTCATTATTTTTGAATACTTTTAATCTTATTAGAATTTTTTTATGAAGTTCTGGTACATTAATGCATTTTGTGTGTGTGTATATATATATATATATATATATATATATATATATATATGGATTCCATACAGTTGGTCGAATTACACTTAGTCGAAAATGATTCCAGGCATTTCACTTCACTGAAATCTCACTTGACTGAAAGCTCACTTGGTTGAAGTTCATTTGGTCGAAAATGGAATATAGCCCCTGCTCCACTGCAGTGCAACCCTGGAGTGAGAATATTAAATAAGGGGGGTGTGGGGGGCACAGCCCCCCACATTGGGGGTGTGTGGGGGCATAGCCCCCCACATTATGCCAATAGTTTTTACTAAAGATATATATATCAATGCATTTCTAATGGATATACCTTCTTATAACAGTGAATACATTAAAATTATGTGGGGGGACTGTGCCACCCACACCCCCCCTTATTTAATATTCTCACTCCAGGGTTGCACTGCAGTGGGGCAGGGGCTATATTCAATTATCGACCAAATGAACTTCGACCAAGTGAGCTTTCAGTCAAGTGAGCTTTCAGTGAAGTGCAATGCCTGGTATCATTTTCAACTAATTGTAATTCAACCAAATGTATGGAATCTATATATATATATATATATATATATATATATATATATATATATATTTGCTTCATAATGTAGTTAAAGGTTTAGTAAAGGTTTTTACACTAGATGGGGCTATCTTGAAAATATGAACTGGTGTACTATTTAAGAATTTTATATTTTTTCATACATTTATATATAATTATATATTAGATGCTATTTATTAGTGTATTTTTATTCAAAACCTTTACTTATTATATGTTCTTATACAGTATGTACTTAATTCTGGGAATTTATCCACTTTAGTTTTACCAAAATGTAATATATAACTTTGTTTTTAAGTGGTTAATTGACTTATTGGATACTTCATGTCATTGGTGTTTGGAAGGGGATTCTGGGATTTAAGGAAGGGATTTTGGATTTGTGCTTGCATCTGATGAAGTCTTTACTTCATCAGATGAAAACATGGTGATTTTGTTAAAGAGTTAATGTTTATATTTATGTATTTGTGATTATTAAAGATTGATGTGGACTAATATTACCAGCTGGCTCCTTCCTGAGTGCCTAGTGACTTTTTTATGGTTTCTTTGGCATTCTTCTGCATTAGTCTACCTCTGACACTCTGCCAATTGGCTGCAGCCCCTCTGATTCTAGCTTTGACATCTTCATTCAGGCTTCCCTTTTTCTGATACACACCTCCCAGACACTTGAAGCTGTTTACCTGTTCTGTTATCTTCCCTTCTATCTCAGTTTTTAGCTTCTTCTGCTTTCCCCATTTGCTGCCATCACAACTGTCTTATTTTTACTCAGTTTCATCCCATGTGCCTACAGTTTTGCATTCCTTTCCCCTATCCTTTGCGGACATTCTTGATCAGAGCTTGTCAATAATGCCACACTGACTGTATACAGAAACTTTATTGATCTGCTCCCTCTGACCTGTTTGCTAATGTACGCCATCACCAGTAGTGAGCTCAGAGCTAAACTCTGATGCACACCCTCTCCCACTGGGAACAGCTAATTTTTTTTTTTATTTCAAACAGTTGCTAGAGTTTATACCCTGTACAAAGCACTGCTGTGTTTAAATTTTAGTTTAGAAAAAATATATTTTTCTCTTTTAAACTGTAGCAAACTGCTTGCAACAGTCTAAACCATACACTGAGTGTTACAGTGCTCAGGTTTGACCACAAATGTAAGCAATACTGACCTTTAATAGCCAATATTGCACTAAAGAGTGATCAGGATGATGGATGGCAGATCATGCCCCGTAACATTTTGTGCCCAGGGCAGTTGCCGCTTTTGCTGCACCCTAGCTACACTACTGACATACATAGCACTAAATAGCAGCAGTATAAAATACAGTTAACAAGTAATTATCTTTCCTAAATAAGACATACAATGAGCTTCTAGATGTCTGGTGGCCTCCACATCCCAGACTGTACAAATAGACTTTGATATGGACTTAATGGTGGCATCTGCCCTCAACCACACCCATTTAAAACCAGCACTACTCAGAAGTGTGTGCAAAAGTTTGTTGTAGCTTGTGGGGGCTGGGAGTAGTCTGGTCATTACTTCTTTAATTTTCGTCACATTCAAACCTTAGAAGTGTGCGGAGGAACTCATTTTAGCTTGTGCCGGGCTTAGGACAGTTTAGTCATTGTTTCTATTACTTTTCCTACAGTTCTCAGTGGTGTGCAAACAAGATTATTATAGCTTGTGTAAGGGTAGTGCACTGTTAGAGCAACAACTTGAAATACATTACTGTGATCATTCTTTTTTTCATTTTCATCAGGTACATATACCGGTATCTATCATTGGAGGGGTAGAGTTGAGGAATGAGGAGGCATGCTATGTATACATATGACAGCAGTCAGTTGAATGCATGACTGGTTGTCTGAACATCTGTTTCATCCCAATCTACCAGCACAAGGATACACAGACAGTGGCTATCAACTTTTCATCATTTTTTTTTTTTTGAGGGGGGACAGGCAGCATTCCCAGATAGGATTTATGGATTCTCTCAAATGTTTATGTTGTTAGTTTATTGTGTGCTACTGTTTTTTCATCTTTGAACATAAAGCCACGGGCACAACATCTGTCTTCCCTAAAAGAAAAAAATGCTACTGAAATTCTTTTCTTACTTTTGATTTTTGTTCAGGTCAACACTAGATCAAAAGGTTGAAAATACTCTGAAAGTCACCTCAGAGCAACAGACTCTCTGGCTTTATTGAGTTATTACCAACACCATTTTTACTTTGCTATCTTGGCCTAGTAAGGTATGTTGAAACGATGCAAGGAAAAGTTGAACAGCAACACTGAATTTCTTTACTTAATCATAATTTTTTTCAATCCATCATTGTATAAAAAGGTAGGAACGACACTTTAAAATGCACTTTACAGCATATTGAAATCCATGGCTTCTTTAAAATAGCTGATGGAACAATGTGAGAAAATGAAGAAAGAATTAATGTGCATGGTGTGGAGAAACAAGAATGGGGAGAAACTGGGGTGAAGCAAAAACAGTAGATAGCAAGGGGGTCCTGGGCATTTGTGTAGGACACCATTTCACCTTAGATCAAACCTGTAGATAAGATTCCTGTAATGTATCATCATTGTAACTAAATGTCAGTCACTGTAAATGTCCATCAGTGAGATGGGCCAGCATAACGTATTACTTAGGCATGTCAGACTTTACAGCTCATGCTGTGCATACTACTCTTGCAGCATGACGTACAAGGTTGTTTAAGAGGGTCAGCAGTGACAGGATGAGGCTTGGACTGGAAATGTGCAATAGGTCCCCAACTAGAGACTTGCTAGGGCTCCCAAATACTAACACTGGCCCTGATAGCAGGCATGTGTTCTGAATCTAATGCTGTTGTAAAACATGTATGTCACTGGTACACTTATTCAGCTACCTCATAAAGATATAAGAATACTAATCCAATTTCTTTTTATTTATATATCTACACTTATACTTCATGTTTTCCACAGAATGTGCACATAGCAGGGTGAGGTATGATTGCCGGTGTGTAGTTTATATGTGGTTGTTCTGATTTACATCTGTGTCATATGGAAAAATAATAATACTGGCATTAACCCTGTTATTTTTTGCACAAAAAATAATCTATCATTAAATAAACAAAATTATGATAATAAATTTGAAGGTTGATAATATGATAAACAGTAAAGGCAGTTCAGCACTAGACACTTTATTTTGCAATTTTTACTAAGTTACCTGTAGACACTATATTGGGCATTTTTATTATAGTTACCCCCCAATACTGGATTGGTCAGTTTTACTATAGATATACTGCAAGTTTTACTATAGTTGCACCTCCAGCATTGGATTGGACAGTTTACTATAGATACCCCCTAAAGAATTTGCATAACTTTAGATGTTCATGGACCACATCAGCAGTTGCATTAAATTAATCATTAGCTCCTTACCAAAAGTATTAATATTTATTCATTAGTGATTATTTGTTACATGATTAATAGCATAGAACAAGTTAATATAAAAATAGAAACATTATTGTACTAAAATATAGAGTTTACTGTGGGTAGCACTTTATTAATATAATATAAATGAAACAGTCATTTTTTCTTATTTTCTGACCAGCAAGGCAGCAATCAGATGAAAACAATGTAATGTATTTTAAATGTTTTATAATGACTATTATAGATGTACATTTCAAGCACTAGTTTAATTCTGTTTAAATTGTAAGCAAGCAATATAGTTAAACTAAAATATGAACTTCTTCCTGAAAGGTACGTTATAAAATAATAAGAAAGTTCTCCCCTATTAAATTTGCTAAACTTCTTTGTCAGTAGATAGGATGTGAACAATTCAAATATTTTCATTCTATGAATTTTTAGTGACATGGTTCTGTTCTTGGAATTCTTTAATTTGCTGCAATATATACTAAAAGGCTTAATTTGTTCTTTCACTATACCTCTCTACTAATATAAAGGTATCATAATGACAAGCAGACATCCAAAATGAGTGGTGCACATGTTTGAAAATAGCTTTCCATCTTGTTCAGTACAATTTCACAGCTCTGAAGTTTAATGCATGACCTGGGGAGAATTTATTTCTGAAATGTAAGTGGCAATGTACTGACACTTATTTCGCTGAGAAAACTTGTTTGCTCAAATTTTAACAGCAGTCATGCATTCTAAATATCCAACAATCTGTTCACAAAAGTTTTGTCCACAATTAGAATTAGTTTTCTCTCATGAATTCATATTCATTTGAACTGCTTTTCCCGCATCACCAAACACCAAAGGAAAGGAGAACGGACTATTTTCCAGTTAGAAACATTGAAATCAAAGCACTACAACAGACAGACAAACTGTTTTACTAACCCAGATGTGTTTGCACAGTAGTAGATATGGTTAACAATTGTGGTTAACTCTGATTTAGATTCTATTTTTTTAATTTGTTAGTAGTAACTCCTTTTTGTATGACAGTTTTTGGGGGTAGAATTCTAAACATTTGCAGTCTTTTCTTAAAATAGTCAGATGCTCCAGTACTGTGTCAACATCTTTTGTGGCCTGGAAAGACCCAAAATGAGTGCAAAAATATATGTATTGCAATTACAACAGAGCAGCAGTAATCACATCTATTTTACTCTCTCTAGAGTGCCCCATTTTTTAGGTTACTGAAAGTTATTTAGGCTGTTAATCCATTAAAAGTCCTTTAAAAACACTGCTAATCACGTACAATCATTCATTCCTAATTTTAAGGTCACCATACTTTTTACATAAGTCTTTGTGACAAAGGGAAATACTGCCAGCCCAACTAGCTGGAATTTTGTAAACAAGTATATGTCATTTGTGAATACTAGTATGATTTATACAGATGCTGTGGCGACCCCTAACCGGGAAAAGCCGAAAGAAGAAGAAGAAGTATGATTTATACAGAAGTGCGATAGAAGGAAACACTGCCAGACCAGCTGTCTCGAATGTTGTAACTGGTTGTGTGTCATTTGTGAATGCCAACTTGCTCATGTAAGATACTTGTGTTACAGATGTAGTAGAACTGACATATCATTATTTACAAAATTCCAGCTAGACGGGCTGGTAGTATTTCCTTTTGTCATAGTCTTTATTTGACAATTTTCAGCTCTGTAGTTTGACTTTCAGTTAATAATTCATTACTGTATAGAAAGATTATTTTTCTAATTTTTAATCCTTTCGGTAATACATTGCAGGACCAGTTTGCAGCACCTCGACATCAGCATTAGTTACATACTACCTTATTTTTGAAGACAAGATAAGTGGACAGCTGTAATAAAATTAACACCAAAGTCACATGGGACCTTGAAGCACTGACCCAGCAATATATTATATAAGTTGGTGGTACATCTGTGCCATCTCCAGCCATGCAGTGCAAAATGCTGTCCCACAGCTTTGACACATCCTCCTCCTTGTGCGTCAGTGACACAGTTTTTTTCTTTTTATTTCTGTGGCAACAATTAAGTGAAAAAAAGCTGGTTTCCATTTGGATAGAGGTTTGCTTATGCAGTCATGTACACCTGCACCAATGAGCAGGAGACAGCAGCAGATATATGGAATGATAACAGGAGTCTGGGAATGGCGTGACCAACAGGGGTCTGGGAATCTGGGAATGCTGTGATTAACAGGAATCTGGGAAGCTGAAAATGGCTTGATCTAGAATGTTCAGATCATCAGGAATTTGAAAGTGGTGCAATCAAGAGGGGATTGGGAATCTGGGAATGGTGTGACCAACAGGAGCCTGGGAATGGTGTGACCAACAGGAATCTGGGAATGGTGTGACCAACAGGAGCCTGGGCATGATGTAATAAAAAAGAGTCTGCGAATAGTGTGATCAATAGGAATCTAGGAATGAACTAGGAATAGTGTGCTCAGCAGAAATCTTGGAATGGTACAATCAGCAGCATGTGGAAATCTGGGAATGACTGGATCAATGGGGGCCTAGAAATCATGTGATAAGATTCTGTGAATGGTGCAAACAACAGGAATCAGAATTGTGTGAATAGTGTGAATCTGAGAATGGTGTGATCAAAAGGGGTCTGGGATTGGTACAATCAACAGATGTCTAGGAATCTGGGAATGGTATAATCAGCAGGGTCTGGGAATTTGGGAAGGGTGTGATCAACAGGAGTCTGGGAATGGTGTGAACAACAAGAACCTGGGAATAGTGTGAACAACCAAGGTCTGAAAATATATGATTGGTGAACAATGAAGGCTATTAAAACTGTACAAATAGAATTCAGTCTTTTCCATAAATACTGTAATATGAACATATGTTTAATTGTGTAAATAGCAGTACAAACACTACTGGGTACCCTTCTGGATGTGCAGCTTACTGTGCAAATATTGAAGACAATTGTTTCACCTAATGTCATGCAACAGTTTGTCAAGTCCCTTGGTTTCTGAAGTATTGAATACATATGGAAATATTGATTTTTTTCATAATTAGTAATAAACAGTGAACAATATTTTCAATATAGTGTGATATAAACCAGCATTTTCAGTGAATTGTTCTATCCCACATTGCTGTTTCACAATATACATCTCAATAAAATGTATGTCAGTTATAAAAATGTGACTATAAATATGAAAATATGAATAATAAATGGCAAACAAAGATTAATTTCTCCCCTGCAGGACATCCTAGACTAACAATCTTTAGTTCTATTTTGTATAACTCCCTGCTCTTTCTAATACTGCCTATTATTAGCTGGTAAAGTCACTTAGTTAAAGATGCCAGACCCAGAAAGTTCTGGACACCATAAGGAGGTATAGGTGTTCACTGAATGTACTCAGAAAAAGGCATTTTAGGCTTCAGTTACTTAATGACGTCAAGAGCAGCATGTTCACACATGTCTGGTGGGCCCATAATGTCTGCGATCTGCTCTGGGCCAGTCCCATCATCTGGTTTAAACGTTATCTGCACATCAGCAACTTGCTGCAGTTTTTTGATTGTCTCTCTATTGTCTCTCCACTGTTCCCCCTGACAACTTCCACTAAATGTTGAGGAACAGAAACAGTTAATCCTGTACTTCTTGACCAATATTCATTTTGGCCTCTGAAGCCTCCTCGATTACATTCTCTAAGAGATCCCTTATGATCACACAATCTGTATGACTCTCCAATGTTTCTTCCATCTTGAATTAGGATCATTTTTCACTCTAACCCATTCCTAGAACAGCTGTATTTTTTCTCCTCCTTTGCTGATAATCCAACCTGGTTTGCCTGGAGGAATCATGATTTCTTGCATCGAGACATTTTTGCTCAGCACTACTGTTATCATGAAACTGACACGGTGTGTCTTCCCAACCATGAGACAACATGTCATCCAGCATCATTTCTGATTTTAAGTACTATTGGATTTCAAAGAGTTTAATCTCCAGATCCCACATTAGAACTTATGAGTATCCATGAAGTCATTCACCTCCTTCCTGAAGATATGAATTGAAGGGTGAATTTAAACAAGAAGGAGAGTCTTTAAAATATGAGGTTGTCCTGTTTCACAGTGAGGTTGCTATTATTTTATTTTTTTTTTTTTTGAGACCAACTGTCTTTTTATGCTCAGGGGACAAACTAAGCAAAGGGTTTCAAATAGTAAGTTGTCATTTAAAGCTTTGTATGTCAGGAATAGATTTCACTAAGAAGAAGAAGGAGAGACAGAGTGAAACAAAGACTTACTGTAATCTTATGAGTATAAGAGAAGTCGTGAGGCCTTTCACTTCTCTTTGGAAGGAATCGTTGTGCCTTCTCTATCTCCACCAGATGCCATGTGAGTAGATTACAGAACAGAGTATGGTATCCTTTAACTGATCCAACAACAGCTGTATACAAGGGACAATTATCTCCTGGTGCAACTCCAAACACACAGAAGGCTAACTCCATATGATTTCTAGATGATAGCAGCTATACTGCTATCAGTTGATTGGGCATCATCTACAAATGCTCCAAAATCTTTTACTCTTTTGTCATCTTTTAGTTGTTGCCCATCAACAGTGTATAAAGGTGGTAGTGCAGGATACCAAATGCCAAAAATCTGCATTTCTATCATTGAAGAGACGGTCATTTCTCCTGCACTGCTCATATGTAATCTTAAATGTCATTTTAAGGAAGGTAGTTTCAGCAGCGTTAAGGACAGTGTTCACTATTTCATATTCATTTGTGTATTTAACATGTCAGACAATAAAGTCAGTTTTGCCATCTCAGAGAAAAGATGCTAAAAAGTTGTGGCCCCAGGACAAAATCTTGACGTGGTGAGGATAGATGTCTTCCTAGTATTACCTGCTGTATATGACCAGGCAGTCAATTCTAGACTCAAGATATTAGTGCTTCCTTTATCTTTAGATCCCTGAGTTTATGTAAAATTCCATCATGGAGTATACCACTGAATGCTTTATCTAGATCAGGTTAAGCTGCATGGACAGAAAATCCTTCATCCATTATGTCAGTTAAACTTTCAAAAATAAAAAACAATTCTGAAGTTTAGTATACAAGATCTACCTGTGACAAAACTGAGTTAGGCCAGCCTGAATAAGCTTCATGATGATTCTTTCTCTATCACCTTGTACAATATCATTAGAAGCCTGATCAGCCTGTAATTACTGAGGTCAGTGGAAGATCCACCACCGTAACAGACAGAAGCAGGCAAAATCTGAAGGTAATGCTACTCAATGCTAGAAGTCTAAACCTCAAAATACACTCTCTCGAGGCACTCCTAAAAATGGAGAACATTAATATCTGTGCAGTAGCTGAGACCTGATTTCAACTACCCTGCCATTAATTGGGAAAACTGCTCAGGTACCAACTCCTTTTCTCAACAGTTCTTGGAATTCATAAATTCCAACACCCTGGATCAACTAATCCATTGTCCCACCAGGGGCTCCAATATCCTAGACCTGGTCATTACCAACATGGGAGATAGATGCTCCACACCAGTGGTCACCCCCTCATTTGTCAGGTCTGACCATAAGCAAATCATCCTTGACATCCACATCCCACCCCCACCCCCCAGTAAGGAAACCTCCTTAAAAAACTTCTCCAAAGCCAACTTCAAGCTACTGAAGTCAGAAGTGACAAACTTCACAACACTCACGCAGACAGGATCTGGAAGTTTGACTGCAGAATTCTACACTAAGGCACTGTACATCCACTCGTGCATGAATCGTGCTATCCCAAATAGAAACAAGATGCTCTTCTCCAAAAAAAGGGAAGCCATTCTGGTGGTCCCCTGCTATAAACAAACTATACAACAGAAGGAAGAAACTGTTGCAAAAAAGAGGAAAATCCCAGGATGCAAAAATCTCCCTCACCAGCCGCAGTAAGAAGCTGAGATCCCTCATAAAATCCTCAAAAGTTAGTTATGAAAATAAAATTGCCAAAGATTCCAAAGACAACCACAAGGCATTCTATAGTTATGTCAAGAATCTAAATGGCAATGCTCAGATCTGCTCTGAGTTACAACAGAATGGCATTAAATATACTGATCCCAAGGATATTGCCAATATCCTGGCAGATCGATTTAGTGCCAACTTCACCCCCTCTCACCCCCTAAAGACCCTCTCAATACCAAAAGATTGCCAAATTCCGATAATCATGGCCACGCAGATCGAAACTGCACTCTCCAAAGCTAAGAATACAGCATCCATGGGACCAGATGACATCCCAGGCTGTGTACTACATGAACTACAAAATGAACTGGCACCTCACCTAAGTGTCATGTTTAATCATAGCCTCACCTCAGGCTTCATGGTCACTGAGTGGCGCACAGCTACAGTTATCCCGCTCCACAAGGGAGGATCCACCTTGGATCCTGGGAACTACTGTCCCATCAGTCTGACAAGCCTGATTTGCAAGGGCATGGAACGCATTATCATGGAACTTATAAACAAAGACATTGGCAACCTTCAAACAATGGACCCCACCCAGTTTGGGTTTGTGAAGGGCTGATCTTGTCTCCTGAACCTGATTGACTTCTTTGAATCAGTCTCCAGAGCTGTGGACAAGGGTAGGGAAGTCCACACAGCCTATCTGGACCTCGCCAAGGCCTTTGACACCATCCCCCACTCTGGAATCATAGATAAACTTACTAAGCTGGGCATAAATCCCTACATCACTCGATGGGTTGCTAACTGGCTTACTGACAGAACCCAGACAGTAAAAGTAGCCAACTCCAAA
Organism: Protopterus annectens; assembly: GCF_019279795.1. Classification (NCBI taxonomy): domain Eukaryota; kingdom Metazoa; phylum Chordata; order Ceratodontiformes; family Protopteridae; genus Protopterus; species Protopterus annectens. The sequence goes on from NC_056747.1 coordinate 1,272,595,727, forward strand.
TCTAGCTCCAGACAAGTGACAAGTGGAGTACCTCAGGGTTCAGTCCTGGGACCACTCTTGTTTGGCATCTACTTCTCTGAAGTACAGGCCAACACTAAGGGAGTCTGGCTAACAAAGCTTGCAGATGACTGCAAACTAGGAGCCATTATTGAATCCCCAAATGATGTTGATATTCTACAAAAGGGCCTTACAGAAATAGATGCCTGGTGCCAGAGCAATGGGCTCAAGCTTAATGCCAAGAAATGTATAGTTATCCCCTTTGGAAAAAAAACATGTACCCATGAATTACCACATAGGTGGCAGGACACTAACCATCGAAAGTGTGATGAGTGACTTAGGGACACAGGTGGACAGTGGTCTCACTTTCAATAACCACATTGCCACAATAGTCAGGAAATCCTTCTATGTGGCACACCTCATCACTAAAGGCTTTTCATCCAGAAAAAAGGAGGTCATTGTCCCACTGTACTCATCCCTCATTAGACCCATTATAGAGTATAATGCCCCATTTGGTATGTACCTCACAAGACAGCTGCAACAGCTGGAAAGGCCACAGAAATACCTCACTAAAAGAATCACAGGCCTAAAGCAGATGCCATATACTGACCATCTAAAAAAACCCCAGCTATACTCTGTGGCATATTGTCTACTCAGAGGCGATCTCTGCTTAACATACCAGGCCATGTCAAACCCTGAGCTGTTGGACATGCTCCTCTTAAAGAAATCCCAATCCCTCAGAGCCACATGCTCCAGGGATCTAAACCTTGTCATCACAATGAACAAAACATGCTGGAGGGATAGGTTTCTGACCCAGAGACTCCCCATACTCTGGAATAGACTGCCCATACATATCAAGCAGAGTGCCTCATTGGCCCTCTTCAAAAGGAACCTTGATGATTGGATGGGAGATAGGAAATTCACCCCGGGGATCATGTCAGTCACCCTGCTAGACAGGGGCCTGGAAAATTAAATATTGTGGGAAGAAATATCCAGGGAATTGTTATGGCTAGGCTTGCATAGGCCCTAGGGCCGATAGCCTAGTACCAAGCTATGAACCTATGAACCTATGAACAATGGGACCACAATCTCCTCTTTCCATATATCAGGGTTATAAACAGTCTTTTAGATGCTGCCTGCTAAAACAAAACCTCTTATTCTACTAACAATCGGGTACTTGTTATTTAATCGACCATTTAGAATGTTGAATACTGGAAGTTCAAACAGGGAAGTTTGAAAAATAGAAATGTCGAAGCCACGGAAATTCAAATTCTTTCCCAGTGAAAGAATTTGGTTGGCTGTTTCTGTGGCTTTGACATTTTCTGTACTGTGGTGCATAAGTTATGGATCAGGTTACGGTAAGTGTGTGAGTGTGATGGACGTTGGGGTTAGGGTGCGGATAAGGTAAGTGTGCAATAGTGACGGACTTTAGGGTTGGGGTGCGGGTAAGGTAAGTGTGTGATAGTGACGGACTTTAGGTTAGTGTGTGGTTATGGTAAGTGAGTGAAAGTGATGGTCTTTAGGGTTAGGGTGCGGGTAAGGTAAGTGTGTGATAGTGACGGACCTTAGGGTTAGAGTTTGGGTTAAGGTTAGTGTACATACATAGATAGTTGTGGATGTAAGGTGTAGTGTAGATTTATTAGGTTTTTGGTGTACTTGCATTGTGTGTGTGTTTTTCGGAACAGCAATTTTTTTCCCTGGGAAAAATTCACTGTTCTGAGTTTCCGAAGTTGTCATATTTCAAACTTCCAAGTTCGAACATATGGTGTTCGATATTTTGGAAGTTCGATTATATGACATAGACCCTAACAATCCTAGTGAATTCTATCAATACATAAAGTGTCTCTGGCTTTCACTCTTTGTCTCACACATTATACTTTTTTCATCCTTTATTATTATGCCAAGGTAGAAAAACTGATTAAAATGTGAGTCACCTCTTTTCTTTCTTATTTCAGAATATGTCACCTTTCAGTTCTGCAATCTGCAATATGTATGCTTCCTATTACAATAGATGTGTGCGCCTGTGTGACTTTTTCCTCTGTAAATTTAAACAGATGAAAGGCATAATAGCAGTACTTGACATTTTTATATGAAATCTACTGTTCTTCAGCTTCTCAGAAAGGACTTAATTGCTTGCATATAATTAAAATCACACAAATGTCTGGAGACAGGAAAATTGTCCATAAAAATGCAATTGTGGTGTAATTCAAAGAGACAGCTAGTCTTTTTTCTATAGTTCTTCTGTGTGGGAAAGGACCAATGTAATCTGATATAATATAATTATGCCGATTTTTCTTTGAAAGAGGAACTGATGTAACCTGATGCAATGCAATTACATCCTGTTTTTTCTGTAGGAAAGGGAATTATGCAATCTGATGTGTGGAAACAGAGTGATGAGCTGAGATGTATATATGTGGAAGTAAAATTCAAAAGGTTATCTTGTCTTTTCATAGCTTGAGAGACCCTGATACACCCATACAGGTTATTGTGCCTTTTATTAGTTTTTCTAACTTAGAATAGTTAGAGACAGTATTTCTCCAGTAAGAGACAGCTTGGGTATTTATTTAGTTATAGATCTGACTTTTCTGAACATATTATGTCTTTATAACTGACTGTTATTTTCACATTTTCATATTCTCTGCCCACTGTTTAATTCTATACTATTTAATCTGTATCAGCACTGTCTTCACTGTTTAAGAAAAAACATTGCTTATTTAATTCTAAGATCTTGTGGTTGGCATTTATTATTTATCATGCATTATTACTATGCATTATTTGAAAAGCTGCTTATCATTATTTAGTAATGTAGAGTGATAAAGCTTAGGTATCAGTTTTCAACTAGGTAGATCACTTGAGCATTTTACAATTGAAATATTATTTTTTGTAATTTGTACTTGGCCAGGTGTGTGTGCGTGTGTGTGCGTGTGTGTGTGTGTGTGTGTGTGTGTGTATGTGTGTGTGTGTGTGTGTGTGTGTGTGTGTGTGTGTGTGTGTGTGTGTGTGTGTCTGTGTGTGTGTGTGTGTGTGGCCTCAGCCATATCCAGAATGATGACAATACAATTGTATTAGGAAGAAAGCTGTGGAGACTTGGAGAATTCTGCCAGACTTACCTTAGAAATTTAGTGTGTGTGTGTGTGTGTGTGTGTGTGTGTGTGTGTGTGTGTGTGTGTGTGTGTGTGTGTGTGTGTGTGTGTGTGTGTATGTGTGTGTGTCTATGCATGGGGGTATGGGTGTGTGTTTGTGAGTGTGCAAATAATTTGTTTACAAAGGAGTTACCATGGGTAAAAGGTACTGAAACAGACTGTGTTTCACAGAGGAAGTAATGGGGAAAGGCCCTGGTTTGCTAATCCAAAGACTCAGCTCTGTAAGTGATCAGTGTGCAGTGCTAGTCTGAGTGTGGATGCTGGAAACTCTTAGCAAGGACAGCAGTGCCTATTCACTTTCTGCTCCTGGAGGCTGGCTGCATTTGGTGAATTGGTTATTAAATCAGACTGTCCATACCTCTAATAGCAGTCAGACGTACGTGGAGCAACAAAGCAGATCTAAGGGCTATAGTCCCTGTCTGTCCCATATCGGCATGGCATTTAGTTTGACAGTGATGGATTTCAAACCTGGATCTGTGCCAATAATGTGTCCCATTGTCATGGTTGTGACAGGTCATCCATGATAAAAGATCTACTATAAATGGTGTGAAGGTTATCTTTCTTGACTACATCCTGCCTTAAGCCATATGGAAGGAGAGAGGCTGATGGCTATGACATTATTTTATTGCACCGACTTTCCCCGTCCCAAAAAGTCTAAAGTAATTTCAAGAGTTTATCACTGCAATCATATGTGCAAACTCTATTTTCTACTAATACAGCTGCAGACATAGCTGGTCAGGGATTATGTCCTAAGGCAAAAGCATTGAATTTTAGCAGACATGCAGCTTTGGAGATGATCCTGTTCTGAAAATAATTTAACTGTGGTTTATTTTATCTGGCATGCATTATTGTTAATTATCTGCATAGAATCTAGTTACACTCCTTCTGATTATGCTTTATAAGGTAGGTGACTAGTGCCCACCCTCAACAATAACTTATTGAAAGTCTGTGTAATAGGTTCATAGGTTCATACTAGACTATCTGCCCTATGGCATTTATAAGCCTAGCCAGAGTGTGTTTGGCTTTCGCCACCCATTTTAAATGAATTTTGCTATGCCCTTTTTCGAGGTTAGTATACTGTGCCTCTGTCTAACAGTGACACAGAAGTGATACCCGGGGTAAACCTACGATCTCCCATCCACTCATCAAGATTCCTCTTGAAGAGAGTCAATGAGGGACTCTGCCTAACCTGGACTGGGATTTTATTCCAGAGTGAAGGGAGCCTCTGGGTTATGAATCTGTCCCTCCAGCATGTCCTATTTATTTCAGTGCTGCGGTTCAAGTCTCTCGAGCGTGTAGCTCAATGGGATTTGGATTTTCTGAGGTGCAGCATGTCCATTAATTCCGGGTTGGACATGGCTTTATACGTCAGGCACAGATCGCCTCTGAGCAGGCGGTATGCCACTGGAGTTTCTTTAACCGGGCAGCATATGGCATCTGTTTGAGCCCTTTGATCCTCTTGGTGAGGTACTTTTGAGGTCATTCCAGTTGCTGCAGGTGTCTGGTAAAGTACATCCCAAAAGGGGCATTGTACTCAATTATGGGCCTGATGATGGATGAGTAAAGAGGCACGATGACCTCCCCTGATCGAGATGTGAATCCCTTCATGATTAGGTGGGCTATATAAAATGTTTTTCTAACCACTTTGGCCACGTGGTTGTCAAATGAGAGATTGCTATCAACTTGGGTCTCCAGGTCCCTAATTACTTCTTCTGTACTTAATGGATTACCACCTATGTGGTAATTTGTGGGCACTTTGTTTTTGCCAAAGGGGATGACTATACACTTTATGGCGTTTAGCTTGAGGCCATGGCTCTGGCACCAGTTGTCCATTTCTATGAGGCCCTTTTGGAGGATGCTTGTGTCGGCTGGAGAGTCGATTATGGTGCCCAGTTTGCAGTCATCTGCGAACTTGGTCAGCCACAGTCCTTCCATGTTGGCCTGTACCTTCGAGAAATATATACCGAACAAGAGAGGTCCCAGGAGTGAGCCTTGTGGACGCCACTTGTAACTGGTTTGGAGTCTGACATGGCTCCAGCAATTTTAACCATGTGGGTTCTGTCCTTGAGCCAGTTTGCAACCCATCTAGTGACATAGGGGTTTATATTTAAGCTGGTGAGCTTATCTATAATGCCCGAGTGGGGTATTGTATCGAAGGCTTTTGCAAGGTCCAGGTAGGCTGTGTGGACCACCTTCCCCTCATCAATGGCCTTGGTGACTGTTTCAAAGAAATCGACCAGGTTTAAGAGGCAGGATCTGCCCTTAACAAAGCCGAACTGGGTAGAATCCAGTGTCTGTAGGTCCTCAATATCTTTATTTATGAGGTCCATGATGATCCTTTCCACAGCTTTGCAGACCAAGCTAGTCAGGTTTATGGGGCGAGAGTTTCCAGGATCCATTGAGACACCACCTTTGTGGAGAGGGACCACTGTTGCTGTACGCCATTCTTTGGGTACATATCCTGTAGTAAGGCTGAGACTGAACAGTAGTTTTATGTTTGGGTTTAGCTCTTCTTGGAGTTCATGTAGGACGCAGCCCGGGACACCGTCTGGTCCCACATTGATGCTGTGTTTTTTGCTTTGGAGAGGGCGGCTCTTACCTGAGCATCTGAGATGTCAGGGGGCAGCACTCTGCTGGGATAGATATTTGCCCTTTTGGTGGTGGGGTGGGAGGGAGTTTGTGCTGAACCTGTCAGCTAGGATGTTTGCAATGTTTGTGAGTTCGGTGTATTTTTTGTCATTTTGGACTAATTCTGAGCATATCTGGGAATTCCCACCCAGGTTCCTAACATAACTAAAGAAAGCCTTGTGATTATCCTTAGTGTCCTGTGCAATTTTTCTCTCAAAGCTGGCCTTAGATGATTTTATGAGCGCCCATAGTTTTTTGCTAATACTGATCAGAGATGCCTTCCCTTTTTGGGATTTTGCTCTATCACAGGAGTGTCCAACCCGCGGCCCGCAGGCCGCATGCGGCCCTCAGAGCTCTTCCATGCGGCCCGCGACCCTTAAATTTAAATTTAATTGAAATTTAAGTTTTTTTCCGTGTGTTTACACGTCCGCGTACTTCAGCTGTTCTGCGCATGCGCCAACTTACTTTTTTCACGTTTTTTTCATGCCAGCGTCTTTCCGCTGGAATGCGCATGCGCCAAAACACCGTTCGGTCGTTTTTTTTATATTTGCGGTAAAGCTGAAGGAAGGAGCGAGATTGTGGCGAAGAGAGTGAGGATTTATTTTATTTCACAGACTACACTACAACATCTCCAGCAGTAAAAGGTAAGCTAAGTAATTTTCTTCTTGGTTAAAGGATGCAGTTTCACTTTCTACTCTGCAACTTGAGTTAGTCTGATAATGACACTTCAGACAAAGACTACAGGAGTGAACAATTCTGTAGTAGAGCCTACGGTAAATTCTGCATTGAATATGACAATTTTCTGACACTTGTATTTTCTTCACTCACGCTTTTAAATAAAAACAAATGAATGCAGACCCACATTCCAGTTTGCTTGGGAGAAGCAAGAAAACGTGTTGATCATACAACAGAAAGGTGCAGGAACTCAAAATATTTAATCAAGTGGAGAAGAAGGTTAACAGGCCCGTTAACTATAAACATTTCACGGTAAAACTCAGCATAATTGAATCATACTTCTCAACCTCTTAACATAAGAATTTCGGGGAAAGCCATAAAAAATAATGGCTGGTGGGGAGGAGACAAAGGTCCAAAATCAGGGATACATGTTAATAATTGTTCTTAAAAAATTAAATTTGCTAGAATAGCAGGCTTTTTCATTATTATTATTCATTTTATTTTGGAAGGATAAAGACAATTATGTACATTTTGCCAAGTCTGTCCTTGGGTGTGCGTTTGTTTCTGCGCGTGTAGCCTCACAGTAATATAATCATCCTCTGGGGTCGCACCATTTCTAGGCAGGGAAGCCAGGTCAAGGGAGCACTAATCTACAAAACTACACATCTCGGAAGTCATTGAGATTAAAGTCCCTTACACAGAGTTTTCACAACCTTTCTGCAGTGATCGTGACTCTTCTTACGTGTCATATTTACTAAGGTGTTAGGATTGTAGGCAGATGTTTGTGTTATGTAGGGCTTCAGTACGGTATTCCCACACTGCGGGATGAGCTAATAGTGCAGCTGGAGGACGGTAGTAAGACAGAGAATGTGCACCATATAGTTATAATGCAAGGAATGTTTTTTTTTTTTTTTTTTAATTAATTTACCCTGGTCAAAATTGTAAACATGTTTTTTTCTTATAAACATATTTGGGTCACGGAAACTGTGAAACACAGAAATCTCGTTAAAGTCCGTTAAGGTGTATTGCGTTAGAAAAGTGAAACGAGGTTTGCATATGCATACAATGTTCCCGTGTTAATACAGTATATTTATTTATTTTGTGTTTCATATGTACGATTTTATTTTGGCTTGTTTTTCAAGAGAAAAGTTTCATTTTTCTTACCATATCTTGCAGAACACGAACAATTGCTGTTGCCATTTCTAATACTTAACCATTAAGTTTCTGATCTACGGAATACTTGGAAAGTTGGGTACGTCAAAAATTGTATAATTTCTGATATGATAGGCGACTAGGCTTTGAGAGTGGTGGGATAACGCTGCTGTGAATGGGGGGTACTTTGTCTCCTGCATGTACGTTGTGTGATTGCATAAAGTTTCTTTACAGTCTGTGATTGTTGTTAGCATGTAGAGTGGATGTGGAAATAAGCAGGTATCAAATATGTTGTGATTAACTTAGTGAAGCGGTATTGTAGTATTTGCCATGCTTTTTTTTGTTTTTGCGTTATCTCTGATAAATGTAATGTATCTGGCAGCTTGAAGAGTGTGGTGTCTGTTTATTTCGGTGCAGTTTTTTTTTTTGGGAATACGTTGAAACGTTTGTTTTATGTGATGGATAAGTAGTCACAAAAACCATGGTACAACCTGTGGTACATTGGGAATGTCCATTGCTTCCTTGTCCAGGACCACAGGTACCTGTATTGGGTGCTGTATTCCACCATAAGCAAGTGCATTCTTTTAATGCAGCTAAGAAAAAAAGGCGTGTGATCACTTTTTTTTTTACAACAGTATTATTGCATTAAGGACCGGAGTGCATTTGTGTTGGTGTGGGCAAGGTGTGCTTCCATATGTATGCCAGACTACTGAAGGCTGGTTGATTTATTGGCTTTTGCCCTTCTTTATAGTTTCTGCTTTTGGGAACTGTTGGAAGTGCAAGTCTGCTTACCCCTACACTTGAGAAAAGATGGTTGGTATTTAATTTTCCTGTGCCAGGCTTGTTTTTTATTCAAACCACTAACAACCTTTGGTTTGCAGCTGTCTTTGAAGGGAGTTCTGTGAATGTGCCATCTGGGTACATCACATGAGAGCAGACTGGATGAGGTGCATTGCAGAGCAGTCGAGACGTTCAGCAATTTTTGGGATAAGACACATGAATGCGAATGTGTCTCACTTTAAAATACAAGCAATGCACAGTCTGTGTCACAGCTCTGTGCGATCCTTATTACAGTTTTTAACTAATGATTTTATAGCTGTCTTGTTGAATTAGATGTATATGATGGGTAGAATAACTTACTTCACAGTCATGTTTAGGCTATCTGCCCTAGGGCATTTATAAGCCTAGCCAGAATGTGTTTGGCTTTCACCACCCATTTTAAATTTATTTTGCTATGCCCTTTTTCGAGGTTAGTATACTGTGCCTCTGTCTAACAGTGACACAGAAATGATACCCGGGGTAAACCTACGATCGCCCATCCACTCATCAAGATTCCTCTTGAAGAGAGTCAATGAGGGACTCTGCATAACCTGGACTGGGATTTTATTCCAGAGTGAAGGGAGCCTCAGGGTTATGAATTTGTCCCTCCAGCATGTCCTATTTATTTCAGTGCTGAGGTTCAAGTCTCTCGAGTGCGTAGCTCGATGGGATTTGGATTTTCTGAGGTGCAGCATGTCCATTAATTCCAGGTTGGACATGGCTTTATACGTCAGGCACAGATCGCCTCTGAACAGGCGGTATGCCACTGAGTAGAGCTGGAGTTTCTTTAACCGGGCAGCATATGGCATCTGTTTGAGCCCTTTGATCCTCTTGGTGAGGTCTTTCCAATTGCTGCAGGTGTCTGGTAAGGTACATCCCAAAAGGGGCATTGTACTCCATTATGGGCCTGTTGAGGGTAAGATGCTACTCAAGGGCAGGGTCATACTGGCCTGGTCTACGTCGTTAGAGACCTTTTTTTTTTTTTTGCTGTTCAGTTTATGTGAGAGACCTTTTTTTTTTTTTTTTTTGTCCTCACTTGCCGATTGCCCCCAGACCATTTCTGCTGACTCAATGCGGCCCTTGCAACTGAAAAGGTTGGACACCCCTGCTCTATCATGTTGTAGCTTCCTCCTTCAATTGTATAGTTTGTTTATGGCTGGGGTCCACCAGACAGTACGTCTGCCTTTGGAGGATTGGGTCTTGGTTTTATTTGGGATTGCATGATCCATGCATTCCTGAAGGTGTTCATAGAATGCATTTATAAAGGATTCTGCGGTCTGGGCCGTATTTTCCACAGGCCCGGGGGCTTTGAAGGATTCCACCTCGGTTTTGAGGAGTGTGAAATTTGCTTTAGAGAAGTTTTTCACTGTGGTTTTCTAAGCAGGGGGTGGGGTTGGGATGTGAATATCCAGTGAGATTAGTTTATGGTCTGATCTTACCAGTGAGGGATACACTTCTGGTCTGGAGCATAAAGTCCCTATGTTGGTGATGATCAGGTCCAGTATGTTTTCCCCTCTTGCCATAGCATTTGAGTTTATAAATTCTAGGAACCTTTGGGCTAGGGTGTTGGAGCTAGAGTAATGCTCCCAATCTATGTTTGGGTAGTTGAAGTCGCCGAATATAATGGTGTTTGGAGAGACCTTCATATTTTCCAGTGTTCTCAGGAAGGCCGAGTAGGGTTCCTGGGTTTGGGAGGGTGGTCTGTAGCAGGCTATAAACTGGAAGGCAGTTTTACCCACTGTTAATTGCACATGGATAGTCTCTGATGCTTCGTGCTGTGCCACCAACCTGGAGGTGTGGGTATCTTTGACGAATATTGATAATCCCCCTCCTTTTGTGGTTCGGTCCAAGTTTTGGGGCCGAAAAGCATGGTATGAGGTATAACCTGGTAGTGCTTGGGTGCTCTCAGGAGCCTTGAACCAGGTTTCTGTTACTGCACAGATATCGATGTTCTTCATGCTAAGGAGAGTTTCGAGTGCGTGCATCTTGAGGTTTAGGCTTCTGGCATTGAGTAGCATCACTCTTAGTTTCTTATCCCTTGTGATACCTATGGAGGTGGGTTTGTCTTTTGAGCCTTGCCTAAAAAAGGCACTATGGGGGCAGCAAGAGCCTTTGCCAATATCCGAAAGCTCAGGGGTGACAGGTGCAAGCCGTCCCTAGAGAAGCGTCGTGGCTTGTCGAGCATGTCATCCCAGGCTGACAAACATTGGATACCCTTTGAATGACACCAATACTTAAGCCAATTGTTGAAATTGATCATCTTGTCTTCATATTGTGGCATCATTCTTGGTGAGGGTAAGATGCTACTCAAGGTCAGGGTCATACCGGCCTGGGCTACATGCTCAGAGTGCTCCTCTATGTCTCTTTTCATGTAGTCCAGGGAGGTACGTCTCAGGTCATTCACACCAGTATGGACAATGACTGAGTCATATTTGTACTTGCCTTGGAGTGACCTGAGTGCTTGTGTTATGTGGCAGATCCTAGTGCCCGACAGGCAGCTCACGGTGACCTTCTCCTTGTTCAGCCTGGTGAGCGGGACGTCAGTGTGCCTGACGATAGAGTCACCTACTACAAGTGTATCAGGTGTATTGTTTAGCCTTAGGGGCTGTGACTATTTGGCACACTGGCTTTGTGAGCTATGTGTTGCACGTGTTTTGTTTTGGGGTAGCGGTTGCTTGGGTGTCTGCTTTGGAGGTCTCTGCTGCTTAGGCAGATTTTTATTTAGAGTCTCTGAGTATGTTTTTGTGTGTTTATGTGTTTGGTTTGCTGTCGTGGTAGGTCTATGTGAGACTGGAATTGTAGTGAGTGTGGTTTCCTTCTTCTCCTGACTGGTTACGCCAGTACTGAGTTGAGAGAGCTTAGCCTCCAGTTTGGCTATATGGTTGCATCTCTCACATGTGTTGGAATTTGTTGGGAGGAGGAGAGGGTTGTCTGTGTACATGAGGAAGTTGTAACACTGCCTCAGGATTCCCAGATTCACCAGCTGGACCAGAGAGGAGATTGACAACTGACCTTTGGACATGCTAGAATAGTATTTGGAATTCCTTTATAATTGAAAAAAAGGGCCAATGGGGAACAAGGTACTCAAGGGGAGTTTGTGAGGGTGTAGTGCTTTTAATTTTTTAGTGCTGACTTATATAATTGCTTTAGTAAGCAAGTGCCAGGTAACTTAAATGTAATGTGTTACAGGTAACTTAAATGCAAAAACGACAAACAGTAACTTTCTTTCAAGTGAAACAAGGAAATAAGTACAGTAAGCAATGCAGATATCACTAGGGATCTACAGAAGCACTGAAAAGCCGCGTTTTAGGTGGAATTAGCTTTTCAGGGAAATAACAAGCAAACAAACAACAAGCATACAAACAAAGCTAGATGCAGCAGGCCTGGATCTAGTCTATGCTACAGCAAACAAGGTGTACCAGTTTCAGTAAGAAACAGTTCAAATATGCAGGCACTATAAGCCTTTAACCAGAAATTCCCAGCTCAGAAGGGCAGTCCAGCCTCTCCTCCCACAAGAGTGCAGACCACGACCCTTCTTAATGTAAAATAACTGGCCTGAAGCCCAAGTGCTTAAACCAGAACTAATACACTTTTAGAATAACAGACACTGAGCCCTCAATCAGCAGTTCCCAACTTAGAAGGATGTAAGCTACCTGTCCTGCCACCACAGTGCAGGCCACAAACCTTCCTAATGTAAAACAACTGTTCTGAAGCCCAAGTGCTTAATCCGAAAGACTTAGAATGATAGCTACACTTTAATCAAGTTACTACCAAGCAGTAATAAATACAATTGAATACTTTAAAGAATGCCTGGATTAGTGCTCAAGTTATACAAAGAAAGCTAGATTCAGCAGGCCTGGATCTAGTCTATGCTACAGCAAACAAGGTGTACCAATTTCAGAAAGAAGCAGTTCAAATATGCAGGCACTATAATGTAAGATCATTGGGGTTAAGAGAGTGGTAGAATCCTCTTACAAAGTAAAATAGAAAGTGACACTTAGTTTGTCTTTCGGCTTTTCCCAGTTAGGGGTCGCCACAGTGGAACTCCGGTCCGCTAATGACTGGCAGTAGATTTTTACATGCTGAGTTGCCAGCCCTGACGCACAACCTTCAACAAAGGTACGCCCATTCATGCATGTCTCCATACAGAAGACGCTCTAGCTGAGAATCGAACAGGCCAACGTCTTACTGTGAGGCGACAATGCTACCGCAGCACCACCACTGCAGTACTATTTGAAAGTATAACTCTGTGTTGTGCTTGTGTATATGTAGTAGCTGTAAAACGCATCCATGTGGCTTATTTATGCCTGCCAATTGAAGCATACTTATATCATTTGTTTTTCTTTTTTGTGAGCCATAGTTGTAAAAAGCACTTTTTAAGTGAATAGTAAATGTGCTTTCAGGAACTGTGTTACTTGTTAAAATGGTGGAATGTTGTCAATAAGGCACCTACTGTGTCATGCTGGAGTATGATTCAGAATAGGAGTATGACACCACAGTAGTACCAGAACAGAGGGAGTGTTGCATGGGGAAGGGATGACATTCTCTTTGCTTCCATGCAGGAACCTCAGACTTGATTATATCAGGTAAGGGGTTGATGCAGGAGATGAAGTCCCCTGCATACAGAACATGGCCGAGGCTTTGCTAGTATAGAAGAAGGAGGTCTAGGACTTTTCGATGAATATTGTTTTAGATTTGATGTGTCATTTCCCGGCTGTGTTCATTGAAAACCCGTGTAGTATTGTGAGTTGTTAGACATATAACAACAATGAACATTTAAAAAAATGAGTGTCACCTTCAATCTGGCAGCAGTTTGTAGTGGTCAAATTGCATTTGAAACCTGCTTATATTGCACATTCTTTTTATTTTATGGTTTTACTGTGCATGCTGCGGTGGTGGTGCTGCAGTAGCGTTGTCGCCTCACAGTAAGACATTGTCCTGTTCGATTCTCAGATAGAGCATCTTCTGTGTGGAGACATGTGTGAATGGGCGTACCCTCGTTGAAGGTTGTGCGTCAGGCCTGGCAAGCCAGTACGTAAAAATCTACTGCCAATTATTAGCGGACCGGAGTTCTGCTGTGGCGACCCCTAACTGGGAATAGCCGAAAGATACAACAACTGTGCATATTTACATTGCTAATTGATGCTGTTCCTGTTGATTGCAGGACTCTGATAACTCTCTTTTATAGCTCATGCCATTAACTTTATAATGCCTATACTTGCTTTCTGTGGTATTTCTATTTGATGCCAGTTGCTCCTTTTGGCATCATGACAACAGAGCTGGCCTGGCTTCCTTAATGAAGTGACTTACCATTTCATAACAACAACATGCGGGAAGAAATGCTATGCATGAAAAAATACGACAGTAGAATAGCCTGTCTATAATGCACTGCAGTAGAAATGCTAATCTTTACCTTGTTAGCCATATTTTCAGAAGTGAGCGAGATGCACATTCTTGACAGGCATCATCTAAAATATAATGCATGCAAACAAAAAGGTTTCTCACCATCCCTATAAAATGTAGAACAGTGGAGATGCTTCTAGTAACTTAAGTTATGTCTGTTGTGATCAGTGCAATACCCAGGTGAACAAATGTAAAATAAATAAATACATAAATAAAATAAAGCAAATAGAATATAAAGTATTTCCCTCAATGTGAATAAATCAAGTGAGCTCTGTTCTCGTTGCATTGTATTGACTAGAACCTCAGATGAATTTGTTTATTTTGCATATCTTATTGTCCAGCTACAATGAGGCCCCTTTTCATTAACTAGGAGCACTATCTGGCTAAGTGACTTAAAATTTGAGATGGACAGAATTGAACCTGGGACTATAGAATGATGGTTATTAGCAGCTCATAGCAAGTCTTATATGTTGCTGGAAAAAATGACACTTATAGTTGCAGTGTAACGTGTACAGTTTGAGAGATGCTGAGTGTTGTTTTTTTATGATAATTATCAAAATATGTGCAAACATTTTGCATATTTTATACACAAGTCAGAAAGCAAGCATCCTGAAAGGCGATAATCATCTACTCATACTTAAACTGAAGTTGGAACAAAAATAACCGGGATACTTTTTTGGCTAGGCTTATATAGGCCCTAGTGCCAATAGCCTAGTACCTACCTATGAACCTATGAACCTATAACAGTGGTACCATGAATCTAGCTTGCATGATTTACAAGATGGAGAAGGCTGTTTGTGAAACTTTAAAGAAAAATGAATTTGCAGTTTTCTTGTAATATAGTCATGATGTAAATTTGAACCAGATGACGATTGCCATTGTGAAGAAGAGCTTTTGCTCAATAACACTGCTGTTTGTGCTTTTAAATGGGTTTATCTGTGCACAAGATATTTACATTTGTTTAACATATGCTTTTAACTTGATTTTGAGCTTCTGGGCATTACTTACCAAGTTGTTAAAATTCCATTTTTTCCAGCTACACTTTTTGTTTGTTACATATATTAGTATAACTGATAAGATCATCCGTTCATTGTATTTGTTTTTTGTAACTGCTAGATTTTATGATTGCCTTATGACCGACAATGTATCTCAGTAACGTCTCAAGTGCAAATAAACTGTACTACAGTCTTTGTTTCCTACAATAGTCACTTACATATTGTGCATTTTTGAGTAACTTGTTTAACTGAATCAGTTTTGAGCCAAACTTGAAGCCAGTTTATAGGTATTACCCTCTAGTTAAAGTGATCTGCCACACTTTTTTTTAAGTATTCCAGTTTTATTTTTATGTGTTGCAATAGGAGTTTTACTTATAGTATTAACTGTTACACATGTTTTTTTTTTTTATGGGATTATTTATACCTCACCTGAAACTGTCAAAATAGAGTTTTTGTTGGCATTCTGAAACTTATTTTAATGTGAAACTCCACCCCACACATGATGTCATGCTAGGTAAATAGTGTTAGTGCAGAACTGGAAATACTGGAGCGTGACAGGCTTTTTTCAGGAACGTGATCTTATTTTTTCTGGATATCAACTCAGGCAAAATAAAAAAAATGTAAATGCATTCTCATTCAGTTTTATACTCTAGTCAGTACTGCTAAAGGTGTTTCACTATTTTTACATTACTACTTTTCATAGAGTTAGAATTAAGTTTGTGCAACGGTGACATAGATTGTATCTGTGTCCTCTACTGCCAGTAGCCTCATGTTTGTTGCAGTTTATTTTTAAAAATTGAACTGAGTTTTGTTTTCATGGAAATATTCATTTATGTATTGTTTTCTGGAGTCTAACCCAATAAATGATGTCAGTGGTGTTATGCATATTCCTCAACTGTACAGAGTATTGCAGAATGCCCCGTCTGTGTTTTCATACACACACATGCAGAACATTAGCACAATATCACTATAGACTTCAAACATGACTCCCGTGTGCACATTACAGTCTAACTCCATGATATACTCCCAGCACTATCAGCATTCTGCCCTCTCTCTCTATTGTCTTCCAAATATTTTCAAGGAAAAAGCCTTTGTTTCCTCATAAACTGCATTGCATACTTGTTCTACAATGTCGTACAACAGTTTCTTCAGAAAAAAGCAGTTCACACCACATGCAGAATAATTTAAATAATGCACTAAATTTTATTCCTTTGTCCAAGATCAACTGTATGTGTGTGTGTGTGTGTGTGTGTGTGTGTGTGTGTGTGTGTGTGTGTGTGTGTGTGTGTGTGTGTGTGTGTGTGTGTGTGTCTATGTGCACAGCTTCTGTGAGAATCTTTACTGTGCTTATTCCTAATTTCATATTCATAGCTAATATTCAGACAGATCTGTACTGTTCTCTAACTTCATCTCCTACATATCAAACAAAAACACTTTATCACCACACATGCACACACACACTTCTGCCACTCAAACCCTTAACAGAACAACAATGTGCTGCTGTAACACAACACTGTTTACACTAAGTACAACCACAAAATGAAGGTAACACAGTCACCACTTTAAAATATTGCATGATGCTTGGGGAAGGGGCATATTCCCCTTCCCTGAGTTCTATATTTATGTAGGTTCATAGGTAAGTGCTAAGCTAGATGCCCTTGAAGGCCATTTTAAGCCTAGCCAATTTCTTTTTTGATGCTTGAATTAACCTAACTTGTTTGGTGTTAGATTGGCCTTACCCATCCTATTGTCGATAATTATATATTACCCCTCATGAAAATGATTAGGATCACACCATGGATAATTTGAGTGGACCCATGCACGAGATAAAGCAAACACTCTGCCTCTGTCCATTAGTAGGAGAGGAGGCAGTCCTGGGGCAAATTGTCTGGTTCTCATTCATAGATCCAGGTTGCTCTTGAATATGGACAGAGATGAGCTTTGTTTTATGTGGATGGGGAGTCTGTACCAGAGCAGCTGTATCCTATACGAGATTTACCTGCCCCCCCCAAACAATTCTGTTAATGTTACAGAAGAGGCTTAGATCCCTAGAATGAGTATTCCTGATGCCAGCTGACATTGGCTACATATATCTTAAGCAACAAGAAGCTGTAATGCAATATCATTAATGCCTTCAGGAGACACAGGGGCTGTGACTGAAAATCCTATACAAAGCTTTTCAGGTCAGGTTTGCTGCCACTTAGAAAGGCATGCTAAAAGTTTGTAGTTTCCCTGCATAACTTTTCACTCCTTTTCCTAACTACATAAAACAACAAGGGACATGTGTTTCTTTCTAGGGGTGATTTTTTTCAGAGTCGCAAAGTATCCAATTAAGTAAAGACCAGGGGAATCAAACTAGGATTACATTTGCTGGTACCTTATAGACATGCATTTATTGGCTCTGCAGTTAGACTATCACATTTTCCTTTTAAAAAGTGCTTTCTGCACTGATTTTAAATGTTGCAGTTTTATTTGCAATTGTTTTTACCAAATGTTCTTTCCTTGAAGGAAATAACCCTAATGATATTTGACGAAGATTGTGCCATGGCACTTGCATTAAGTACTGGGTTCTATAATCTGTGTACTTAGATAGGTAGAAGTTCTGTTCTCACTGTAATCAACTAGGTGTGTGTCTAGATAGCAGAGCAGATGTGTGTATCCTCCAGTTGCATTGATTGTCAGTATTTTGGATGGAGGTTGGTATAATGGTTGAGGTGTTTACAGACACAAGGTGCAAAGTTTAGTTCTCACATGGGGTAATTGACTAGGCTTAAAATGGCCTACAAGGGCAGGTAGCCTAGTACTAACCTATGAAAAACATCTATACACTTCAGTGTCTTACACAAGAAGCAAAACTCCCTATACCTATACCTCTGTGTAGAACAGACCGTCTACATCAAGAGGTTAATTCTAACCGATTCTTGAGTTGCTGTGTCTTTGAGAGACATAAAACTCTGTGATATGGCATTTTGTCAAACATTATGTTAGGTAGTAGCCTTAGGAGAAACAGCATCTCACAAATCATGTGCCACTTAACTGGTAAATGCTTCATAGACACTTTACTACTTTTATACGACAATTTCAAAATATTTTCCTTGAAATCTGACCTCATGAAGTAGCATTGCACAATCCATTACTCATGATTATCCTTGTACAACCAGTACAAAAATGTCACTACGGAGCAGAATAAAGTCATTTGTTGCACTGGGACAGCAAAACGACAGCATATCACCTTCAGGTGGTACCCCTAGATGAATATGCTGACATTTTTAGAAAAGAAAAAAACTACATTTGCCAGATTTGTGTGGTATTCCATTTCAGAAATGCATACGCATCCTTTTTATGACTTTTTGATGCTTTCTCAGTACTAGTTTAACTGGATAATGAGTACAGAGCGATATTTGAAATAAGCTTGAAATGTTTCTCTTTAATTCAGACATTTTAGATGTGTGGAGTATTTTTATATCAAAATACAGCATCAGACATAAGATTCTCTCAACAAAGATTCTTAAATTGAAGCTGGCATCATATAGTTGCTTGCTTTTACTGTGTGATAATTTAAATGGCTATATTCTCAAGTTCACATTTCACTTTTCCTATTGGTAAAAGAGATAGAATGTTAATACAACCACAAAATACATTTGATAGTACTCACAATGATTTTTTTTGTCTGTTATTTTAATTTATAGTTTTTCGGAAGGTACAGACAAAATAAATACATGAGGTAATGCTAATCTGTGTCTGACTAAAACAAATTGTTTAAATTTACAAAATGGTTTAGCAATTCCCTTTGTTTAAATGAAAGTTTTTCCCTGTGATGGATGGCTGTTTGTTTGTCTTGGGTATCGCACTTTTACTTTGTTAATGTCTTTTCAGATATTCCCAGTAGATGACAACATTTTTTAGTTTATGTTTCAAATTAAGTAATTTTGCCAGCCTGTAGCAATACCAACTTTAAAATATGATTGCCAGAATCTATCCAAAGACATTTGTTAATAATCCTTGGACAAATGTTTTAACGCTTATTGAGATTTTACAAATGGACTACAACTCTTTCTGAATTGATGCTTATACTAAATAACTTGTGTATTTTAACTGTGAGCTGCAGTTTTGCTTCAGGCCTATGTATGTATTGTAAATAGTTTTTACCTTGTTTGTTAATAATTTGTCTTAGAATGAGAATACTGTTTGTCATTTGTCATCTTTTACTTTTCATGGAAAGCTTAATAAAATATTTTGAAAAAAAATATGATGGCCGGTATGCCCTGGGTCAGAAGAAAACAAACTTATGGCATACATATTGCATTATTTAATTATATAGGTGTACACAAGGCTTTCTGTTTGCTATAGTCATGTTATTGCTTGTGATATAGGAGTACTCATTTCACAATTAGTCATAGCCAAGCATTGCCGTCTTTATGTTTCTTGGATGACTCTTTCATCTTCCAAAACAGCAAGAATATCACCAGTTCCCAGTGTTTAGCCCATTTTCAACATAGTATGCATGAAGCCATTCTGCAGTTAATTTTGGAAATCTATTGCATACAATCACCTTCTGGATAAGAAGTCAAGTGAAATTACCATGACGATTTGCCATTTTGGATCACGATGAAAATATTGCAAATAAGGGTCAAAAATCATGAAAACCAACTAACGAGCAATACATTTGTTGTGGCAAATACAAGTTTATAACATTAGTGGGTGAATATTTCTTTCCCTACCATAAATAGTCATTCCTTTAGAGATCTCCAAGAAAGGGTATAGTTTTCATTTTTCTCAAAACAATGACATGCAGTTTGGCTGTCTAAAGAAAGTTTTCCATTCGTGTTCTGTCACACATGTGAAACACCCAGCTAAATACAACTTTAGAAAGCTACTTAATTTCAACTAGTAGAGACAAAAGACTGAAAATATAGTATTATGACATTACATTTAATTTGGCTAATATACTTCAGTAATCATGGTAACTCACAAATAGCAAACATTTTCTTCCAAATATATAACATAATGATTTCCCCACAACTCTTCACACATATCATAGGTGGGTATTGAAAATAAATAAGCTAATAAATAAATAAATAAATAATTGATCACATTTGTTCTGATTTGGGCCTGCTACCACATCCTGGAGAGGCACAAAGGAATAATTGCTTCAAGGCTGACCCTTACCATAGGCTAAGGGTCGGCTCCATTCAGTGTTGTGGGCTGGAAATTCATCTGCTCCTTCTGCCTCTGGCAAAGGCTTTGATTTTTAGTTGTAAGAATGAACGCATCTAGTGAAGATGTCTGGATACTTTGCACAGGTGGACAGAACAGAAGATACAACCAAGAAATGCAACCAGGATGATGACTCTTTGTCAAAATGTCACTTCCCTCTGACAAAGTCATGTGACACATGCAGTTCTGCGGAGCAGCCATACATAAATGAGGGCTGGTGGCTAGACCAGAGTGCTCAATGGACAACAGACTTCATTACTAGAATCCATGCTGGGTATATACATAGGCAGAAGATGGGAGTTTAAAATAAATAAGTAATTAGTTAAGCTATCTATTTATCTATTTACTTATTTCATTTGATCAGGTTTGACACAATGCTCGGTTTCTCACCCTTAACTCTAGTAAGATGAAACCTGTAAAATGAATCAAAAGAAGCATAAAGGCTTTGTTATTTCTATATTGAAATTAAGCAGCATAGCCTTATGGCAAGATATTAAATGAACTAAGCCCTACAGAGATTAGTTGATTCGAACAGCTTCTACCTGCAGGTTGTATGGCTAACAATGTCAAAGCACAAGCTACTGGTCATGAGTCATATCTGAAAACAGGTAGTGGCATCTATAGATTTTACATTATTAGCAAACCTGAAACAAATACATGGAAGATATCAGGGAATTTCTCCCGTAAATCTTATAGATTAGTAAAGTAGAGACAGCATACATTACATGTATACATCATTTCAAAATTTGCTTTCTGCTGCTAACCTCCTGTGGTCGTGCAGCAAGTGATGCTGTTACAGGAACGTCCAGCATTTGGTGAGCAAGCCGAGCTCATCAGTTGTTTATTCAGTTTTACACTGAGAAAAAGGGCTATTAAGGCGAATCCCTTATTTGTTTAGAAATATCAAAGTGTGCCTTTGGGCTTCAGCATGACTCCACCAGCAGTATATTATTTTGTAAATAAACTGCTCATTGTGGCATTTACACTTTTCTGAACCTGCATATGTCCCATTGACTAGAAGAACTATGATTGATGTGCAAAGGGAAGCAGCTGTGCTGAAACAATCTAGGAAATGGCAGGGCTCAGAATACAAGCAATAAATCCTTTGATAGTAATAAATTACTGCAAATTGAAAACAGTTATGGAGCCACTTCTGAAAGTGCCTGAGCTAAGGTCATACCAGCCCTCCCTGACATGTAGTTTTTTGGCAAATTCTCACAAAAACACAAATACTTCTTGTCTGCTAAGTATAGTTAGATGGTTTAGGTGAGTAGAAAGTAATTATCAGCCATTTTATGCAATTTGATGTATGAACTGCCAGAAAAGAATATTTGTTTGTCTCTTTGGACATGGGCAGTTGATAGGTAAATGTACATCACAAAGGATGTAATTAGAATGGATGCCTTGTATTACAAAGAATACATTTTATGTACATTTTGGTTAATTAGAGCAGAAGTACTTATACTTTTCAAAGCTTTACACATGGGCTTGATTTTCATTCAAACATTCCAATTAACAATGATTAATTGCTTTTTTCATGCTTGAAGGGTGTACAATAACTGGCCATGTCAAAGTCATTTATTAAAACTGAGTGTTAATTACTCACATGTTAAGTGAACATGCATACTATAAAAAGGGGGTGGTTCATTAGATAAGCAATGGCTTAGGAAATATTTCATCTTTATATTAGAGGTCTGAGTCTCGTATAAGGAAATATTGGTTAAACTTGATAAAAGTTAGTATCACCAAAGAGTTGACAGGTGGCCAGAATGAAAGATCACGGGCATTGAACTAGTGGGCACCTGGTTTGGTAGTCCTGTTTGACAGGTAAAAGAGTGAGTGGGCACGGAGTATTATTTTCCCTCTCATTTCTGTGGCAATCCCACCACAGCACACCACTGGGATACTACAAAATTGATGGTAGTGTGGACACCCACACATTTCCTGACTCAGGAATAAATTCAGCATAAAGTGGTCAAGCAATGTCAGTCTTGTGCATTCTGAATGAGAAAAACAGTCTTAAATATATCACTACATTATTAACAGATTGTATGGCATATTATGAGAAAAACAGTCTTAAATATATCACTACATTATTAACAGATTGTATGGCATATTATGAGAAAAACAGTCTTAAATATATCACTACATTATTAACAGATTGTATGGCATATTATGAGAAAAACAGTCTTAAATATATCACTACATTATTAACAGATTGTATGGCATATTTGCTTCTCCCATAATCTCATTAATATAGCACCCCCCCCCCCCACACACACACACACACACACACACACACACACACACACACACACACACACACACACACACACACACACACACACACACACACACGCACACATATCTTGTTGCTGTCCATCCTCATGTTCTTCATGTCATTTAGGAAACTAAAATATCCTGGAAAAACTCAAGCAGACAAAGGGAGAATATGCAAACTCCACACTGAGGGCACTATAGCTGAAAACCAAACACAGGAACAAACACTGTCAGGCATCAGTATTAACCACTGAATCACTAAAATAGTTTTCCCTTTTTTCTAACAAATTTGCATAACCACTGTATTATTATATTATAATAACAATACTACAATAGTTTTGACTTATTTCTAACAAATTTGCATAACCACTGCATCATTATATTAAACTAAAACTACTGAAATAGTTTTGACTTATTTCTAACAAATTTGCAGTTTTATCCAGCATGTTGTGACACCCAATTCTTTGTTTCTTAAGAAATGGTAGTTAACTTAGATAAACTGCCAGGTACCAAAGCTTTAATGTCCACCATCAGGAGCTTTTCTTTAACCATGCTATCATTAATTTTTTCTTCAGCGTTAACCTTGATAGGTAGAGAGGCTTATTCTGTTTGCTTCCAGTGTTGTTTGAACATTTGATATGGGAAACAGTTCTTGTCTGCAAAAGTCCTTCCTCTCCATCGTCCTCCTCATGACCTTGTGTCCTTCCTCCTCCTCCTACTCATGATCTTGTGCCCTTACTCCCCAACTTCCTCCTCATGACCTTGTGTCCTTCCTCCTCATTGTCCTTCTCATGACCTTTGAACTGGGAAACAGTTCTTGTGTCTTTCTTCCCCATCCTCCTCCTCATTATAATGCAAAGGCGATATTGACATTCTAATTCTTCAGTTCCTCAGCCAGCCCTTTACTACAGGTTGTGCCATTTAGCACAGAAGATTGCCATTCTAAGCTATTAACAAGCTGCTCATTATAGTCCAGAGTTTGATTCTCTCATCCTCCAGTTACCTGCTGCTTGAGTCTTTTCAAGTCACTTAACCAGGCAATATTTTGTGGGGTGGACGTCAGATTAGCCTATGTGAATCAGTGTTCTACTCTGATTAATAAATAAACACAGAATGCTTTCCCAAAACAAGATTACTCTGATTTGGAATGGGAACATGGCCTTTGTACTAGTAGTTTGCAAGGAAAGTGAAATTCATATTGAACTTTTCAATGATTTGAAGAATATTTACCATACATGAAAATAAATTGCATTTCATTAAACTGCGATGTTACTTTTTGTGAACAAAATGATTCCTGCAACAAATGTTTCTTGGACATATAAATATTGGCTTCACTCAACAGATTATCTTTACTTTGTCATCAACCTCATTTATTTGTTTAGCAACAGTGTAAGTAGATGGCACAGAGGCGGCACAGAGATTAGCATTGCTATCTCAAAGTGGTTGGCTCTCCAGTTTGCTTCTTGATTGCCATACTATGAGACTTTGTACTCTTGGTGTCTGCATGGGATTTCAGCATGTGTTCTCATTTCTCCCCATATCCCTAAGTCTTCCAGATTGCTCATAGGCATGTTTGGAATTGATGCATAAATATGCATGTGCATCTTGACATGTGACAACATGCCATCAAGAATCATCAATGATTTCCTCACCCAGTAAGTGTCATGATAAGTTGTTGCTGAAGAACTGAATCACAGAAACAATGAAAAAATGAATAGGGAGTCTAAGTACAGAAAACTAAAACATTTAACAAATATGTCAAATTATCTTACTCCTCTCAGGGATGTAGCTCTCATGGTAACCAATCAAATTGCAGTTTACTGTGAAATATGATCATTACCTTTAAATTATTCAGTTTACTCAACAAATAATTGTAAATGTGTGCATAGTTATGGGTCATTGAATATTTCAGACATGTTTAAACATACAGTTCTTAATTGAATGACAGACAGAAGCTCATTATGTGTCACATTTCACTTACATGTTTCTGTAGCATTTTTTGGCTTTCAGATATGTTGCATTTTATTTAGTTTAGTTTATATGCACACTTTTGGACAGAAAGAGAAATGACATCAGAATAGATGCCAAAGTAGCTCCATTTGCAAATTTGCAAAGAATATAAAATAAAACAGATTACTGTCGTTCAGGTACACACACAGGAAAGCAGCAAGTGATTTGGTGAATAACATTTGGGAGAGACAGGAGAGAAAGAGGAAACTCAGACATCCATTCATGAAATGGCTGAATTATGAGAGAAGATCTGTAGCAGTCAGACATGACTGAAGAAGCAGATAGGAGAGTGGAACTAAATTGAGAAAGTTGCAGCAGTTGATGCAACACCCCAACCACATGTAAACAATAGGAAAAGTCTGTTGATAATGATGATTATATGCCTGCATCATTACAAGAATACGAACCATCCTGTAAACTCCACCCAATGGCAATAGTATGTGGCCATTTCATAAATGACTCTGTAATTATTTTATATCAAACATTTAATTTTGATTTAGTAAGGATGAGAAGTCTTTGGTTAGCTTACCTTCAGATGTTAAAAATTTTGCCAAATACAGCCGCACACATTTATCCAGATACAGGAGGATGTATTTCTTCCATAATATTATCACAGGCCTATATTACCTTATGAAAATGACTATTCACCGAATACCAATCCATTGACACCTATACAATGAAATTCAATTCTGTGAACTGCAATAGTTTTCCTAGGGTAAGGAAGCACTTGGCCAACACCACAACTTTGCCCTTTTCCCCACTGTAGTACAATCTCAGAGTTGGTATATATAGTTAGGGGGGCACCCCCCACTTTGTGGGGTTTGGGGGATGAAGCCCCCCACTTGGGTGGGTTTGATTTAGTGTGTAGTGTCTTTCCCGATGTGATAAGAGGCAAGTGTTTCCTTACCCTGGGAAAACTTTTGTTGTATAGCTGTTGATGGATTGGTATTCGGTGAAAAGTCATTTCGATGAGGTAATATAGACTCATTATCACATACGTGTGCTTATTTCTGCCTGTAGCTGATATTCCTAATTGTTTGTGAACAGGTAAGAGTTAAAAAATCTCCAGAAATGTTTTTCAGACAACTGTAGACATTACTAACTGAGAGAAACCTACTCATTTTTGTAACTTTTATAAAAGTATAAGTGTATACTACATCCCGATAAATTAGGAACAGATCTGAGCTAGACCTCAGCCTAAAACTACAGATGAAATGAGAAGGTTCATACTAGCTGCTAAGAACACAGTCTAGTAGACCACTTAGGAGCCTCGCTCAGTTTTTCCTTATGCCACAGAGCACTGTCTTGTTAAGAGGCTTGGACAGGGCCATATAGATGGATATTGATGGCAAAGGAATCAAACCCTGGTCTATAGGATGCAGTTTGTTAACAGTTCATAGACTTAATCCTGTTTTGCTGCTGAAACTCTTTAAAAGAGTGCATACAATTAACAAAAATAAAATCATTATCAACACCTTTTTTCCCATTTTCTAAATTAAGTTCGTATTTTGTGTCATCTGCTGCCATGACTCTTGATTCAGTGCTTCTCCCCTACCTTCCTTGAATATTCCTTCTATCACATAGTTCACCCATCTCTTAGGTTCATAGGTTCATAGGTTCATACTAGGCTATCTGCCCAAGGGCATTTATAAGCCTAGCCCATAGTTATTTGGCTTTCGCCATCCCTTTAGTTTGAATAAAACTATGCCTATTATTTTGCTGTGCCTCTGTCAAGCAGTGACACTGAAGTAATCCCTGGGGTATATCTGTATGTGATCTTTGCTGGACAGTTTTGTTTTCTCTTGCCTTCTCCTGGTTTCTTCAAAATCTTCTTTACCAGATTGCCTTCTGCTTTGCTACACATGTGCCTGAACCACCAGTAGCCTCTTCTCCTTGACCTCGTCTGCAATTGGAGCTACTTGGGCTTCTGCTCTAATGTCCTCATTTCTTTGTCTGTCCCACAGTTGTGCATCCTACCACTCATCTCAGGTACCTCATCTCCATCATTTATAGCTAGCTCAACTGCTCTGCCTTTTCCTGCCCAGATTTCTGTACCATACAGTGGTACTGGCCACAGCACTGTTTTGTATGGCTCCCTATTGAAATATCAGCACTCAAAATGCCGAGAGCTGACAAGCTGAAAAAAAAAGACCAATAGCACAGGAGAAGAGTGAATTCTGAAGATCGGTCTTCTCCTTAAAACTTCATTTTGTAGGGGGAGCAAGCACCCCATCCACCTCCACACCCTCGACTTTATATATGCCAACTCCAAGATCACCATACCTCGGAGCAAAGGGAATATTCTGTGAAATGG
The DNA here is from genome assembly GCF_019279795.1 of Protopterus annectens. NCBI lineage: Eukaryota > Metazoa > Chordata > Ceratodontiformes > Protopteridae > Protopterus > Protopterus annectens. The sequence goes on from NC_056747.1 coordinate 1,272,622,360, forward strand.
CATCTTGGAGTTAGTATATGTAAGTTTGATCTTTTGGCCATTCAGCCTCCGTATTTCAGGACTTGATCTACCAGGTCCTGATATTTCAAATGGTTACTGCTTTGTACACCTTACTTTTCAGTTTCTTTGGCATTCTTCTGTTATACACTATACCACACTATGTGCCATTTGGCTGCAGCCCCTCTGATTCTAGCTTTGACCTCCTCATTCAGAATTCTGTTTTCCTCAACCAGCTCTCCAGGATACTTGAAGATGTTAACCTGTTCCATTTCCTTTCTATCTCGCTTGCTAGCTTCCTCTGAATTCTCCCATTTGATGCCATGACAGCTGTCTTAATTATACTCCTATTTGTAGAAATATAATGCTTAATTACTTAATAAAATAAAAACACCTCAGAATCACAATAAGACATTCCAAGGAATATGAGACCATATAATATTAGTCCTCCAGGGTGGCTGAAGCCATTGGCTGCTTGCTGTGTTCCAGAATGCCTCCCATGAGTGGCAATCATTGCCTCTCAATGTATTCCAGTGCATCTCCTGTGTGCAGTCATTATCGATACATAATGCATATCATGTCATGCAGTTTGATTTAAATCTCACAATCTGGTTTCCTCCATTTGGTCAGATGAGTCTCAGAATACTGTACAACACACACTGGGGTTCTATTGCATATGTAGGTATTATCACAATCTAGTGCTCAGCTGTGAGTGTTTTTTGCACAGAAATTTCTTGTGTTAAGACTATTGGAGGTTCATTCAGTGTATTTATTTATTTATTTATTTATTTATTTATTTATTTATTTGACATTTGTTTACCAGGAAAGTCCGACTGGGTAAATGCCCATTTTCGGCAGAGGCCTGGGGAGAAAAGCTCCAATGAACATATTATTAAAACAGACTAAATTACAATATTAGGGAGGTTCAGACAATATCACAGATATACAATTAGTGGATACATTAAATGCAAAGAGGTATAACAGGACACTCTAAGTACAAGAAACAATGTGGTAGGACAGTCAATATACAGGAAACAGACAACTAGTACTTTGTATCGCTCTATTATTCTCTGGCAGGGACTAATGCTACCTTCTCTCTCAAATGCAGCATTGGTCTGCATTTTAGGCCAATTTGCATGCCCATATTCATTTGGTCAGTGATAAACAATTATTAGTAAACTCCTCTAAGACAAAAACAAAGCATTTTGGCACTAGGCAAAAGCTGACTTCTATGTCCAGTCCTGTAAAAATCCTTGATCATTTTAATGACATTATTGAAAACGTCACTTCAATCAAATACCTAGGGGATTTGGTTGGAACACTTCCTAAATTTCCAACTCCTCCTGGACTACACAAACAAAACAATCAACTCTCTCCTAGTCTGAGTTAATAGGATGTCCCTTTTTGTATCCAGACCCTATAGAAATGATGTAGGTAAAGGTCTCTTAGTGGCTCAGCTAGAATATTGTCTCCCACTAATTGCTGCAGCTTCTCAAAGAAATGTATCCACCATTCAGTCCATTTCAAATGTCATTTGCAAATTCAACACTCTCTCCGCAAGAAATGAACACTACTGCAAAACCATTGAAAAAGCTAATGGCTACTGTGAAACAATGTGCTGACTTTCTATTTGATTCTCAACTATTTAAACTTGACAAAAATGACTCCTACCCTCACACTATCTTCCAGACTATTCAGAGATGCACCAACATTCAACCTTAGACATCTTAACCACTCATGTCCCCTCCTCCAACCCCCCCCCCACTAGACTTCACTGCACAGACCATGCTTTCACAGTCCGTGGTCCCAAACTGCGGCATCTCTCCCTTCTTTTCTTAAAGATCATTCCACTTTTGCCCTTTTCCATTCGCAAATAAAAGCACATTTCAAAACTCTAGGAAAATGCAGCTGGCATCTGTTTGGCCATATAACTTAAGTTCTTCATTCCCTTCTTCTATCTACTTACCTTGCTCTAACTATGTTTTTGATTGTGATTCATTCAGCATGCCAACTGTGATGCCATTCTATACTTAATGCAAGTATATATTATGTTTTTTCAGTCACTCTGTATATAATGTCCTTTATCTATTGTTTTTATAACCTCAAGCCAGCTATGACATTCAAGTTGCATATAATATATGTATGTATTGCATTTTGTCATTCTTCCACTGCACATAATGTCATGTATCTGTTGTGTATTCCCCAGGCTGAGATAGAAATGGGTCCAATAGGATAATCACTCTAGTCTGGTTAACAAATTCATAATAAATAAATAAATAAATAGTTAAAGTATAAAGGAAATGCCTTTTGCTTATTAATTGAAACTGATCCCATGACATATCTAGTGATTTCTTATAGACAGTATACCATTTCTTCACTCTTTTACACATAATTTGGCCAATAATCAATTGATAATATTGCTCCAGTAATCAATTGATAACATTGCTCCAGTAATCAATTGATAATATTGCTCCAGTAATCAATTGATAACATTGTTCCAGTAATCAATTGATAACATTGCTCCAGTAATCAACTGATAACATTGCCCCAGTAATCAATTGATAACATTGCCCCAGTAATCAATTGATAACCTTGCTCCAGTAATCAATTGATAACATTGCCCCAGTAATCAATTGATAACATTGCTCCAGTAATCAATTGATAACATTGCTCCCATAATCAATTGATAACATAGCTCCAGTAATCAATTGATAACATTGATCCAGTAATCAATTGATAACATTGCTCCCGTAATCAATTGATAACATTGCTCCAGTAATCAATTGATAACATTGCTCCCATAATCAATTGATAACATTGATCCAGTAATCAACTGATAACATTGCCCCAGTAATCAATTGATAACATTGCCCCAGTAATCAATTGATAACCTTGCTCCAGTAATCAATTGATAACATTGCCCCAGTAATCAATTGATAACATTGCTCCAGTAATCAATTGATAACATTGCTCCCATAATCAATTGATAACATAGCTCCAGTAATCAATTGATAACATTGATCCAGTAATCAATTGATAACATTGCTCCCGTAATCAATTGATAACATTGCTCCAGTAATCAATTGATAACATTGCTCCCATAATCAATTGATAACATTGATCCAGTAATCAACTGATAACATTGCTCCAGTAATCAATTGATAACATTGCTCCAGTAATCAATTGATAACATTGCTCCCGTAATCAATTGATAACATTGCTCCAGTAATCAATTGATAACATTGCTCCCGTAATCAATTGATAACATTGCCGAATGAGCAGTGCCAGTCTGGCAGTGACCATCTGTTCCTTTCATAATTATTCCACGTTACTGGTCAGATGTAAATTGATAATGAGTTGTTTCGTATTGAGTAACCATTTTTTTGTATTTCAGTGAATTGTAGTTTCTGTGTTCCAAAAGGAAGAACTGATGAAGAAAAATAAAATGTCCATAACAGACCATCATTAGATGATAAAACATGATGTAACTCTACTGTGTGTTCTACTTATTAATGATCCTGAACTGAAAAAGAAAGAATGATTCACAGGTTAAATAATCTGCCTTCAGCAATATCATATTTGCAAAATTCTGAAAAATGTCAGGTGAATTGAATTTACTTGCTGCAGAAATTTCATTCTGTTGTGATGAAAACTTGATTGAGATTGCTGTGTGTTGGAGCGAATGGGTATGAATGCCATGTGATAGTTGGAAGGTCAAGCTGAAAAATATGAATAATTAATTAAGCACAATACAGTATAACAATGAACCAAGACCACAGTGCCAGACTGGAATCCCCCCAAGATCAGTGAATGTTGGAGAAACTTAACTGCTCCTCAGAGAAGAAATCTGTGTGACCCATAGACATTCTGGGGGGGGGGGGGTTGAAAAAATTATGTATGAGCAAAATAACTTCAACAAATAACTTATGAAAAAAAAAGTAGATTAATTCAGTTACGTTGGGTACAGTTTTGTAAGGAAAATTTTGGGTGGCATGACAACAGTGGTTAGTGGTTTCTCTTAGTTCTAGTGTTCAAGGCTCAGTCCCGGCTTTTGGATTATTGATATAAAATATAAGTATATATATATATATATATATATATATATATATATATATATGCACATGGTTGTTCTCTGAGTAATCAGATTTGCCCCAGAGATGTGCTGCTTAGATTAACTGATATCTCTCTCTCTATAGGACGAGTTGTGGAGTTTGTCTCCTATGTAGCTTATTCACATTAAACCATAACAGGGTAAAGCTTAATTTGCTCATAATAATGGGACTATAAATTCAGTCTCTTTATATAGAAAAATAGTTGGGTCCTAGCCAGGACATAACTCCTTTTCATCTCTGTATTCAGCTCAGCTGACTGAATAGGCTTTGATGAAACAGCTGGCAAACAACTGTGTACCACGATGCTGAGGTCATCGTATTGTGCTTTGCTTGTGCAAAGAAGACTTTTTGTGCTCTTATAAGCACCAGACATCTAATGCTTTTATTCTTCATACTCACAAAGAACCATAATTATCTGAGAAAGCTATAAGATTCCCTCTCATTTCTAAAAAGGAGTGGAGTTGTTAATCCATGTCCTTGTTACTTGGGAGGGGGAAAACTAAATAAAAGAGGGGAAGGGTGGACAGTCATATCCTAAAAATACTTATTTTTAATAGACATCAGTATATTTTGCAGATATGCCAGTAGAGCTGTGTGACTTCATGATTCCTTGGGTACAGAGCCCACCCGCTGTCTGCTGAAAACAGCCTCCTTAAATTCTGTTTTCCTACTGTCTGTTGGTCTGTACCTGTCTGTCCATCTCTGGTTTTAGAATGTGGAATGGTTTCAGTCTGGTTCTCAGTGTTTGCTGTCCTTCCTTTCTATTTGCTATTGTCTGTTTTTTTGTCTGGCTAAGCAGATCTGTCGTCCATGTGTAAAGACTGCATGCATAGTGTGGTTGTGTATTTAGACAGAGGGTGCACTGTCACTGCCAGAGGGGGTGTTTTGTACGGAACGTTACAGTGATAGTCCGTTAAATAAAAACAATTAGGATGCCTACTGCAGGCAGAGGAGTGACACAGTCTTCTGGGTTGGTATAACAAATAAGTATAAAAGCTACTTAACAGAAGCAGATCTGAAGTATTGTCCATACTATTTGGCAGAGAACATAAACAGGCCGTGCGTGCATTATGGAAGCTTAGGTTATGATGAGGCATACCTCTCAACTGTCCCTGATTTTGTAGAATGTATGTGATTTTACTCTGTCCATCATAAAACTTATTATCTGGTAAATTACTAAGAATTACAGTCAATCAATAATGCCAGACATTAGAGTTACACACTTCTTGTTCAAAAATACAACAATGCAAAACCTATTGTTCTATTACAACTTTAAGTGAATTAGAGTAACAGGTCCCTAATATTTGAGCATATAAGTTGAAAGCTATGTGATGAGGTGACTTTCTCAGTCTTTGAAAATAAGAGGACTACTTCTTGTTATTTTGTATAAATAAATATACAACAGTGGCTGAAACACTGCATTCTGTGCCAGTCACCTCATTTTGTGAGCAACACATAGCACTGAAAGAGCAATAAACTTAAAACACCCTTTATGAAGAACACTCACTGATGACACTTTTGTTTTTGTCTCGCTCACCTGAGCTGGATGCACCATCATGGAATTACATTAAATACATTTTTTTTGGTGTGGCAGGGAGTCATATACCATAAATTATGCACAATGCAGAATCCATGAACACTGCATATAAGAGAGAGCACAGTGCTGACATCTAGTAGCAGAGTTAACATCTGCACAGCTCAGACGTAGCAGCTACATGTTTTCATCCTTCAGTCGCCAGCTTGTTAGGAAAACACTGCCTGAAGGCTTAGCAAGACTGTGTCAACTAATATACGTTCTTACTAGGTCTACATTAAAGAAGACCATTGAGGAGTCGAGCCCAAATCTGTAATTGCCCTAAAGCACTGTTTTGTTAAGTGATTTGCCCAAGGTCAGAGAGGAGGCAAAGAAGAGAGTAAGATTTAAATCCTGTACCCTTAGCACAGCTAGCAGCTCATTAATGCATCAGAGCTTTAGTCCACTACACTGACTACCAGATAAGCGGAGAACAAGGTACCGTTATGAGCTTGTCATGTAGCTGCTATTTGGCATAATTTGTTTGGAATACATAGTTAGTAAAATCAATAAATATGAGTGGAAAAAGGCACCCCACCTGGGGGCACCTGGATTTGAACTGGAGACCTCTTGGTCTGTAATCCAATCCTCTTCCACTGAGCAATATCCCTGTTTTGGTATGGGGCACTGATCCAGGTGGATAAGTAAGGACAAGAGAAATGTGTCATAGAGGATTATTACAGAGATGTATGGCATAAATAAAAATATAAAACAAAATAAAAGCAGGGTACTCACTTGCTCATGCACCTGCATGGAGCATGTGTACATGAGCTCGCACACACACACACACACACACACACACACACACACACACACACACACACACACACACACACACACACACACACACACACACACTCAAACACAGAAGTGTGCATGCACACACATTTGCCAACATAAGAAGCTGAAGATGAATCTCTACCTGTCAAGGCTTAGAAAGTTTTGCAAGTTAGCAGCTATTTATTTCCTTATGCAACAGCAGATTTGAGTTGAGAGCTCTGACATTAAGATGTGGAATTATAAAAGTATTCTAAATTATTTAGTTGATTTCTCCCACACCCTTCATCTCTATCATTTCCTGCTTTGGCACTTGGATATGAATCCTAAGAAATACACATACCAGCAATACTTTGGGCAGCCCTGCAAACAATGACAGTGCATCCCTGAATCTGCTCCAGTTTTATTTTATTTAAATTGTGTTGTTAGTGTTACTACCTGTTCAATGTACAATAGATTGTTGTAGAGTATGAAATACAAAGGTTGTTGTAGAATAGGGTTCACAGACAAGTAGAGATATAAATGGTTGTCACACATGGGGCCGGTTATGGTAATAGCTGTGGATAGTTCTTCATAGCACCAGGAGAGATGCCACTATCTAAAATAACTGTGATAGGAGGACAGGTAACTGCAGGCTGTTCCTGGTGGACGTCATAGTGTTTGCACTTGTAGTAATGACAAAACAGCATGTAAAATAGCTGTTCTGAGCAATAAAACTAAACACAGGTAAAAGAGGATAACCTACTAGTTTGGTCTGGTAACCAGTAAGTGGGGTGGTGGAGGAGGTGCTGAAACTGTTAGGAATAGAGGAATAGGAATATCTGTAGTGACACTGTGTTTGATTCTGACCATGGCTATAGTCTGTATAAGCATCCATTAGTAAAATATCAGGCATCAAAGAAGACTGCATTCCCTGATTCTGTCATCTGTTTGCTCCATTTTTAGGAGACGTGTTGGGAAGTTCTGCAGAGTCTTGTCTTCTTGCTTGTGCTGTGATTGCAGAAATTCTAGCCAGTTCCATTGGTATGGAGAGATAAAGTCCAGTGGCCAGCTGTTGGTTAACTGCTGGCAGTGGTGCAGTGGAGGAGTGAAATGATGAGGTTTAGCCTGCTGACCTCTGTTTGTGGGGGATGCTAGGCATAGATTGGGGATCACATAGAAGTGTTTGTTTTCAAGTGGGAAGGGTGGTGGTAGCAAGATAAACTTATTATATTTGCACAGGTGAGGTACTAATGCCTTAGATGCTACATGTGCATGTGCAGGTAGAGTTTGGGCTTAAATAAAGAACCCAGATTCTGTCTGTGGTTGACGGTACTGCTCCTGGTGCCCTTACCTCTCAGCACCCCCTTCCCCCAGGAATAAATCAGGCAGAGATTCTTACTCAGGAGGAATGAATGAGTCAGTCAGGTGGCAAGGTGAGAAAGCACAATGGTCAGAGGAGGACCTGAGCTAATAAATAAATAAATAAATAAATAAATTGTCTAAGATCTGCAAAATGTGGGACTACTCTCCCTGTCCCAAGTCAGTCAGTGCCAATGACATTTTTTCTTTCTTTTCAGATGTTCAAAAACAGACAGCGTAATAGGACAATGTCATCATTTGTCTGGAATGGCTACAGGAAAGTAGGCTACGTTCAAACTCTCATGTCCACTATCTTGAAGTGTACAACATCTGCTGGATGGGCTGACAGAGTAATCTTAACCATCTCCTGCCCCTTCCTGATGATGCATGATGGACTTAGAATGAGCTCTACTGAGACATGATGGGACAGCAGTGACTACATACTGAGCCCACAGTGACCGCTGTAGAAATAAGTGGATGGGCTGAGACAGATTAATCTTGACCACCTCCTGTCCCTTCCTGGTGACACATGATGGACTTAGAGTGAGCCCTACTGAGACATGAGGGGACAGCAGTGACTACATATTGAGTCCACAGTGACCCCTGTAGGAAGAGGTGGAATCTGTAGGTACCCTATACTGAGGTAGGCTAGAACTGTGGTGGCTCTTTGGTTTGTCATAAACTGTTCATCCTTCCCTTTAGACAGTGACCAATGCTGGAAATAATGGTGCTATGGTAGCACCTAGGGGCACAAGATGGGATTATGGTCACCCCTTCTGGAACAGGTTGGACCTACAGTGACCTCTGTTGGGACTGGCTGGAAGGGCAGTAGCTGTTTGTATAGTGCCATAAAACTATAAGTCTGATTTTCAGATGACCATTGCTGAAACAAGGTGACCCTAGAGTGACCCCACTGGAAAGGATGGGATTGCAGTGAACCCTGCTGAGGTATGATGGGATAGCAGTCTCCCCACGGTAAGAAAATATGGTCCGGCAGGGATCTCTACTGGGATACGTTGGCACAGAGTGACCTTGCCTTTGACAGACTACAACTGTAACAGTTGTGATCAGGTATCACTGATTGCAGGGACACTCTGCCGAGAGGAAACACTGGGAGGGTTGTGTTGGAAGCCTGGAAACAAGCAGTGTCTGTATCTTTCTACAGCAGTGGAGCAAGGAGCAACCCAGGGAATGACAGACTAGTATGGCTTCTTTTGGGTTGGGTTTTGGACAAAACAATGGAAGAGCTCAGGAAGTCAAGGCTTATCAGGTTTCTGGAAAAATGTTATTCTGCTTTACAAATTCTAGCACAGAGTCTCAGGAGGAAGATTCTGTCAGACTGCCCTAATCTAGATGTAGGAGTGTCTTACTAGAGAGGCTGGCAGAAGCAGCCCTGTGCTTTCATTATAACATAAAGCCTTTTCCCACTGACCTCCAACACAGACATTTTTATTGAAAATGGGGAGGAAGGGGGTGGTAAACTTTGCAGGTGGGTAGAGAAGTGATTAGGTGGAAGAGAACAGAGCAGTAATGAAGAGTGATGTTCTTGGTTAATGAAAAGTGCTGACTAAAGGATTTGTCCTAGGTGCCATCATATTTAATGTGCTCATTTCTGAACACAAACAGGGTGTGGAAAATCGAATAGATCATTGCAGATGACTCCAAGGTTGGGAATAAGCATCTGATGTAGGTGTAAGTTTGGTGAGTGACTTGAAGAAGCTGGCGGCATGTCCAAGAGATAGTAGCTGCTCTGCTCCAACCCTTCCTAGTGTGTGGTGATACACTGACCAAACGATAAGTCTTGGATGTTGTATGTGGTTGTGGGGAGTGAGACTTAAAACCTACAAAAGAAGACCACATCCGACATAAGATGGAATGCCTGCTACTGTCAAGTGTTTCAACAGTCATTTATTGATAGCTGTGTGAACTACTGTTGAAAAAGCCAGCCTGAAATTGTCAAGTGTTTCACAAGTCATTTATTGATATTTATGTGAACTACTGCTGAAAAAGTCAGCCTGAAATATTTTCCCGACTGGTGATTGTGATAACAGTGATTACCAATTTGATACTGTGTCACTCACATTTATAGTAGCATCCCTAAGCCAGTCCTTTTGTCTTAGCATGACCTATACTGGACAATGGTTATGTGTAACTCCGTCCTACTCTTCCTATACATTACATTGTGGCCACTTTCCTCTCCCAGTCCCTCTGACACCAGACATTGCCTGGATATGACTGTCACTTACTGGTGTCCACTGATCCTGGACATAAGCTGAGTATGGAATTCCTAGACAGCAGGCTAACATTAGTAATGCCAATGAGCATGTGCTTCAGATTCAATGACTAAAGAAGTCAGTTCTGTGAGCTACCTCCTACTGCAGGCCAACTGAGACTAGTCAGGGGCTACCCGTGGCTATCTCCCTACTACAGAACCAGTGCATTACATGTGTCTATACCCACAGTTTTCTGCTATACCACTGACAGCATCCACGGGTCTCTCATGGCTTACTGTGTAGAACGACCACTAATAGTAAACATGGGCCTTGTATGGGTTCCTCTGCAGAAGACTCCTAGTGGGTTTCATGTTTTGCTTTCTCTTTCCCAGTGGTTCTCACCATAAGTTACTTGTAACTCTTACCTACACCAGGCCCAGCGATACTAGCCAGGAGTGGCTTGGGGGTGTTACGTGGTTATGCCCTAAAGAAAGCAGCTCACGCTGCCTGTAGTGAGATTTGTTGCAGACCACTGACATTAGTTATCCCAAGTCCATCTAGCAATAGCTATTCTTTGCTGCTGCTGCTGCCCCATTACCACCATCTGGGGGTACATAGGGTTGCATTCTAGGAGTTTGTTAACTTTCTTATAGTTAGATTCTTTTAACTACTAATCTCTTGCAATTTCCTGAAGGTGTTGCAGTCCACAGACTGCACCTCTGGAATATAATCCACTGCTAAGAAAAGAAGGGATCACAACAGAAGTGATCTTATCCACATCCCTGACACACATGTCTCAAGAAGCCCTGTCATATAAAGGAAGAGAAGGTAAAGGTTGTGCTAGCTATCCATAGATATTCCTCCTGCAGCAGCCGGTGATATCACAAGGTGGGGTGATAGCAGAGATGGCACTAACTACTCATATCCAACCCTACATGCTCCCTGCATCAGCCTGTGATATCACAGGGTGGGGTGATAGTAGAGATGGCACTAACTACTCATATGCGACCCTAGATGCTCCCCGTAGCAACCTGTGATATCACGGGGTGGGGTGATAGCAGAGATGGCACTAAGCACTCATAAACGACCCTACATGCTCCCCGCAGCAGCCTGTGATATTATGGGGTGGGGTGATAGCAGAGATTGCACTAACTACTCATATGCGACTGTACATGCTCCCCGCAGCAGCCTGTGATAGTATCGGGTGGGGTGATAGCCAAGACGGCACCAACTACTCATATGTGACCCTACATGCTCCCCGTAGCAGCCTGTGATATCACGGGGTGGGGTGATAGCTGAGATGGCACTAAGTACTCATATCCGACCCTACATGCTCCCCGGAACAGCCTGTGATATCACGGGGTGGGGTGATAGCAGAGATGGCACTACCTACTCATATCCAACCCTACATGCTCCTCGCAGCAGCCTGTGATATCACAGGGTGGGATGATAGCAGAGATGGCACTAACTACTCATATGCGACCCTAGATGCTCCCCGTAGCAGCCTGTGATATCATGGGGTGGGGTGATAGCAGAGATGGCACTAAGCACTCATAAACGACCCTACATGCTCCCCGCAGCAGCCTGTGATATTATGGGGTGGGGTGATAGCAGAGATTGCACTAACTACTCATATGCGACCGTACATGCTCCCCGCAGCAGCCTGTGATAGTACGGGGTGGGGTGATAGCCAAGACGGCACTAACTACTCATATGTGACCCTACATGCTCCCCGTAGCAGCCTGTGATATCACGGGGTGGGGTGATAGCAGAGATGGCACTAAGTACTCATATCCGGCCCTACATGCTCCCCGGAGCAGCCTGTGATATCACGGGGTGGGGTGATAGCAGAGATGGCACTAACTACTCATATGTGACCCTACATACTACCTGCAGCAGCCTGTGATATTATGGGGTGGAGTGATAGCAGAGATGGTATTACTCAAAAGCCAGTGTACAAGTCACTGCAGCACTGCTAATACAATGGAAAGAGAGAGCAGAGGTGGCCCTATCCACTGTCCGCACTACATATCTTAGTAATCTTTCCTAATAGTTTTCCATCGGTAGTGCTCCACCACCTACCACCCCCATAATGTTACATTCTGGGATTTCCAGTAGCCTAGGTTATGATGCTGTGAAATGGTAAGATGTTACTCTGGTAAAAAATCACACAGAAGGTACCAAATGGGTAATGCCAGTGATTAGAACCCAGGAATGAAGTTAAGTCAGTGGAGAAGTAATGAAGGACAAAGCCTGCAATGCAACTATTACTCCACAGGGGGACAGAGATCAGTAACTCTGCAAGGGTCCTCACTAGAGGCTAGATGTCACTGAAATATACCACAATGTCTCAAATCACGACTTTTTAACAATATTTTTATTATTTTTCATTCATTACTTTTATCATGTCTTTTATGATGTTTACTAATTACCCAGTTATTTATGTATCATAAGGTTATCCTTTATTCTCTCTATTCTTCCCTCACATAGTTTCCACCCTTTCTTCTTCCTTCTGTTATTTCATGCTGTCTTATCATTGTCTGCCAATCTATTTTGCATATTTCACTTCTTCTTTTTTGCTGTCATTTTTTTCTTTTCCTTGCTTTTTCCCTTTAACATTTATTTTGACATTTTGCTCTGCCCCTTCACTTCATTCCATTTTCCAATTTCAGGTTTTTCTTCTTTTATACTTAATTTTATTTTAGCTCATTTTAATTATTATACTTTTCTTATTGTTATTTAGTAGTTTCTGATGGCTTGCCTTTTAATATTTACTGCAACATTTTTTACTTAATGTTCTCATAAATTTTATGCTATCCATTTTTCTGTTACATTTTTCTTTTTTCTTGGGTTGACACTGAAATGGGTCCTTGTGGATCATTGATTTATTTTAGTTAACAAAGCTTAACAAATAAATAAATAAATAACCCTGCACTCAGAAAAGCATTTTTTGAGTGGACATATATGGGCATCATTACACACCTTTCTTCTATTAACAGGGGAACAATATTAAGGCGGACCCCTCCCTTTATGAGGTTCCCAAGGAATGCAGTCTTCTACAGTTCCTACTCCCAAAATCCTAACGTTAGTACCATTGATAAGTTGTTCTTGTCCACCCACATAGGAACAGCTAAGATGACCAGTGACAATATGAGTAGGTGTCCAAACCAAGCACAGTGGCAGATAGTTACATGGTAAAAGGATGCCTAGAAAAGAAAATGCACTTAAACAAAAATTAAAAAATTAACAAATAAAGTCAGGTGCAGAGAAGTGCAATAAATCCACCTATAGGAAGACATGAAAGCTTAGACGGCTTAGGTGTACCCTTATGATTATGGGTCTTCATGTAAATTTTGCTTGTCTTTTTGTTTTCCAATTTTCTACAGATCCAGAAAGGCCTGGAACCCATATGATCTCTGCTGCAGATGATGCTGAATATCCCCGTGAATACCGAACATTGGGAAATGGGACACGCCGCTTCTCCAACGTGGGACTGGTGCATACATCAGAGCGTCGGCACACTGTGATTGCTGCCCAGAGTCTGGAGGCACTTACTGGGATCCAAAAGTCTGAGATGGAGAGGAAAAGGGATGCCTTTATAGACCACCTGAAGAGCAAGTATCCGCAACACGCTTCTGCCATTCTAGGGCAGCAGGAGCGAATCAGAGACCAGGTAAGGAGCATGAACTGTAAACACAACCGCCGTCTGCAGCTGGTGTGATCTCTGTCCTAAATATAGAAAATGCACAGTGATTTCAATACAAAATCTGTCTTTTAATTACTTTATATGTCTATGTGTGAGGCATGATGTGGTAGTGTTCAAAACCCTAAGTACAGGCATCTTCACTGTCATTTTATATTTAATGGTAAGGTAAGTTGCAGCTTTTCAAAATGTGTTTTTGCTTTCTCTTAGTCTTTTTCAGCACAGACCTCTCATTGGTTCTTTTTCTTATGTCTTAGTTGCAGTACATATTAAAGTGAAAATGTGCTTGCATTGCATTTTTTGATACAGTTCTTATTTCTCTTAACCTGCCATTTTCCTAAATACTGTTTCTCTGAATTAATATATTTTCCTTAACATTTGAAATTAGATTGGTTGGTTTTACTTCTCAATTGCTTCCTTCTATAAAACAATGAACCTACTCATAAAATGAGCCTATGAATAATCATATTGACTGCATTTTCTGTTCAATACACTTATCGATAAAATAATAATGTTTTATTTATAACTTGTACAAAATATGTTTTTCAAGAAGGAAGCACAGGGATACTTGTGAAATGGAGCGAGAAGGTGTATGTCTGCCTTCGGTAATGACAGCTGCAACTTTAAATCGGGTCCCTCCTAAGCCCCCTGTTGCTCTGTCAGTACTACCCAAGCTGCTGAAGTTGCTGCTGTTATTTGGAAACTGCAGGCATTGGTGTTGCTATTTTCACAAACTGCTACATTGTTGTATCAATCCATTTGTAAGGAACACAAACTTGTATTAGGTTCAGTGACAGTGTCACGGCATCCAAAGTTGTTTTATTTATTTGTACATTTTTTAAAAAAAGTAGATGGAAACCCTGCATAGATTGTTTTCAGTAATGAATGAGATGAAGATATAGGTATTTTACAGAATAAGTCTGGTTGTTTTTTTACATTATTTATAGTAAGTAAATTAACTGAAGAACAAATACAAGCAATTCAGATTCTTACAGTACAACAGGTACAAAAAACATACTTACAATGTGGGAAAAAGGGCAAATATTGTACTCGTGTGTCACACTTTGTTATCCCACTATTACGGAATCATATAGGGGGGCTGGCATTACAGGCCAGAAACTGGAATCTAGTTACGTAAAGATAAACTGGGGATAACCATAAATTATCCCAATTTTTTAAACAACTATATTTGGACAAGGGAAATGGGAAATCATGCAACTTCAACAGTCAGAAAAAATGTTGAACCGTCCGTAAATAAAGTAAGAATTCTGCTTTTCTTTATACTTAGGTACGGATCATTGTCCAGAAACAATGTGGTAAAGGTTAACAGTTTAAACGTGACTGCTAAACATTTTTTTCCAGTGATCTTATTTTTCTTGTGCATATAATCATACTTTTAACATTTTCCCAAACTGAAGCCTGAGTAAACCTACAGTGTCTTTGTTTGATAGCTGTTTGGTTCTTGTAAATTTGCATTTTTAACTGGACTGTTCATCTGACTATGAAATATGATTGGTCGATAATCCATGCTCTTATCAGGCACTGACCTAACCAGTTCCTTTGGTTGTCTAAATGTCCTTCTATGCATAGCAGGAGTAGCCAGATTTACATTTAGCTATGAATACTATGTCACTGATATGAACATTTAATAATATGGTTGGTGCTGAGCTCTGCCCAACTTACCAGAGAAGATTCTCGCTCACTTCTGGTATGTGAAATATAAACAAATCCAGAGGGTTGGGGAGCAAATTACTGAGGCTATCATTTGACTGGAAGGTATGTGTGAGATTAAGTTACCTTGGTTACTGGCTCTATAGAAAGTCATAAATATTGATTGCATACTGAATGCATCTAATTTAGCACTAAGTGTAGCTGCAAAATCTGTTTCCAGAATATTGGAGGACAAAACAGATTCATGAGGAATAATTTTGCAATCTAACAAATAAATAATGATGTAGCAGATAATAAAACACAACTGTATAAATTTTACCATCTGTTACATGAAATGCTATTTATTTTCATCTGCAGTTCATGTCAGTTTTTTGTTGAATATTGGGGTTACCTAAAACATGCATTTAAGACCTAGTCTAATTGTGCTGCTGTTACGATTTTCATTTGGAGTGGGTGCAGCGCATGTTTAATGATAGATGTGTGCCATACATCAGTATGTGTAGAAGACAGGAATATAAGCACCACTCAGTACATATGGCGACAGCTTGTATCACAAGCTTGACATTCACTTAAAGGAATCACTGAAAGCAGACAACAAGAACATCTTGCCTTAGTATTCAAAAGCCATCAAAACTGGCATCAAAGTGACCACTAAGTGTACCAAAGGACACTTTGCCACTAATCCCTACCAACTTGATATATCAGAGCCTGAATTTTCACACTGTGCTATCCAACAGCATTCCTTCTGGCCTCATTAACCCAGAACAAATCGCATGTATACCCCCCCCCCCCCTTTGCATGGAATTATAGTTTTAGCACACAAACATCACTACTTCCCACGATATGTATCCTAAGTAAATATATATATATATATATATATATATATATATATATATGTATGTATAGATACACACACGCACATTCTCTGCCATACAGTCTCACATAAACTTACACACATCCATGCCCATAAAGTCATACACCGACATACATATACACATTCTTAAACACACACACACACACACACACACACACACACACACACACATACACACACACACATATATATATATATATATATATATATATATATATATATATATATATATATATATATCTAGGGTCTATATTATATCATCAAACGCTTAAAAAAGCAAACGCTGATTGATCGACCTGATTTAAGCAAAAGCTTACAATCTCGAACTGTCAGATCAGCGATTTTTTTCCCAGGGAAAAAAAATCGCTGACCCAAAACACATATACACAACACAAGCACACCAAACAAACAGAAATCCACACACATACACCTAAAATCTGATACCTAACTCTACACTAAACTATGCACACACCACTAACAACCCACTTACCTTAACCCAAACCCTAACCTTAAGGTCAGTCACTATCGCACACTCACCTCACACGCTCCCTAACCTTAACTCACTTAAATCCGCCCTAACCCTCATGTCCACTCAATCGCACACACACCTAACCCGAGTCCTAACCCTAACTCACCTAAATCACCCTAACACTCACATCCACACAATCGCACACTTACCTGGATCCGACCGGTAACTTTCCACCATAACACTGAAAATACCGAAGCAACAGAAACGGACGACTGAATTCTTTCCCTAGGAAAAAATTTGAGTTTCTGCTGCTTCGATATTTTGCATTTTTGCAAAAATAAGTTTGATCAATCAGCGTTCGCTTTTTTAAGCATTCAAGGATATAATATAGACCCTATATATAGATATAGATATATATAGGGTTCCTATCGTGAAATCAAATGTTGACAACACCAAATACTGGAAGGCCGAACTTGGTAGTTCGAAGGATGAGAATGTCAAAGCTGCGGAAACCTGAATTCTTTCCCAGGGAAAGAATTTGGTTGGCCGTTTCTGTAGCTTCAGTATTTTTGAACCAGTCAAGGTAAGTGTACGAACGGGTAGTGATGGACTTTAAGGTTAGGGTGCAGGGCAGGTAAGTGTGTGGTAGTGACTGACTTTAGGATTAGGGCATGGGTCAGGTAAGTGTGCGATAGTGACAGACTTTAGGGTTAGGGCGCCGGTCAGGTAAGTGTGCAGTAGTGACGGACTTTAGGGTTAGGGCTGGGTTAAGGATAGTGCATAGATAGCGGTGTATGTTAGGTTTAGTGTAGGTTTTGAAGGTGTTTGGTGTGATTGTGTTATGTGTGTGTTTTGCGGAATAGCAAACTTTTTCTCTGGGTAAAAATTCGCTGTTTTGAATGTTGTCCGAATTCAATCTTCCAAGTTCGAATTTATGGTGTTCGACATTTTAGAACTTCAATTTCGTGATATAGACCCTATATATACTGTTATACAGTCAAACATAAACTTGCATTCATGCATTTATATACAACGGTACATACATATACACACTCCAAATACACATATAGACAGACACACACACACACACACACACACAAATTTATATATATATATATATATATATATATATATATATATATATATATATATATATATAGTTATACAGTCAAACATAAACTTGCATTCATGCATTTATATACAATAGTACATACATATACACACTTCAAATACACATATAGACACACACATACAGACAAACACACACACACACTGTTACTTTGTATAGGAGCATGCAGTTGCAGAACAGATAGTGTCACATTTCAGCTCATTTTGGATAAAGAGCAGTGTCAGAAATCCTGTTGACATTTTTTTGTTGTTATATATTTATTATTTATTTACATGGGAACGTCTGACAGGGCCCACAGTATACCCATCTGTGGTGGATGCTGCAGCAGAAAAGATACAGGTTACACCATAAAAAGCATTTGCAGTCCCTGTAATCACAACTATGCAGGTAAAAGCTGCACTTTCTAAAGCCAAAAACACAGCATCCATGGGACTGGACAATATCGCAGGCTGCATTTTACACGAAATTCAGAACAAACTGGCTCTGCACCTAAGCACCATGTTCAGTCATAGCCTCACATCAGGCTTTGTGCCCACTGAATGACGCACAGCAACAGTTATCCCACTCCACAAAGGGGGAGCCACCACTGATCCCAGGAACTATTGCCCTATTAGCCTGATGACCCTGTTCTGTAAGGCCATGGAACGTATCATCATGGAACTCGTAAACAAAGACATTGGTAACCTCCAAACTCTGGACCCCACCAAGTTCGGGTTTGTGAAAGGCAGATCATGCCTCCTGAACCTGATCAACTTCTTTGAGGCAGTCACCAAAGCAGTAGACAAGGATAAGGTGGTTCACACAGCCTATCTTGACCTCACCAAGGCTTTCGACACCATCCCCCATTCTGGAATTATAGCTAAACTCACTAAGCTAGGTATAAATCCCTACATCACAAGATGGATTGCCAACTGGCTCACTGACAGAACCCACATTGTATAAGATGCAGACTCCAAATCTGACTTCAAACTAGTAACAAGTGGAGTACCATGGGGTTCAGTCCTGGGACCTCTCATGTTTGGTATCTACTTCTCTGAAGTACAGGCTAAAACTGAAGGCCTTTGGCTAACGAAGTTTTCAGATGACTTGAAACTAGGAGCCATAGTCGAGTCACCAAATGATGTGTACATCCTACAGAAGGGCCTCACTGAGACAGATGTCTGGTGTCAGAGCCATGGCCTCAAGCTCAGTGCCAAAAAATTCATTGTCATTCCCTTTGGTAAAAACTCTGTACCCATAAACTACCACATAGGTGGCAGTCTACATAATGCCGAATTTATGATAAGAGACCTTGGGACCCAGGTGGACAGTAGTCTCCCCTTTGATAATCACATTGCCACAGTAGTCAGGAAATCCTTCTACATGGCACACCTCATCACAAAAGGTTTCTCATCCAGGAAAAAAGAGGTCATTGCTCCCCTCTACTCGACACTCATTAGACCCATTATAGAGTACAACACCCCTTTTGGAATGTACCTCACAAGACATCTGCAGCAGCTGGAAAGGCCACAGAAGTACCTCACAAAGAGGATTACTGGCCTCAAACAGATGCCCTACACTGACCGTCTCAAAAAACTCCAGCTTTACTCCGTAGCATATTGCCTACTCCGAGGTAATCTCTGCCTAACATATAAAGCTATGTCAAACCCAGAGCTTTGGACATGCTACACCTAAATAAATCCCAATCCCTCTGAGCTACATGCTCTTGGGGCCCAAACCTTGTCACCACAATAAACAGGACATGCTGGTGGTATAGATTCCTGTTCCAGAGACTTCCCATACTCTGGAACAAGCTACCCATCTATGTCAAGCAAAGTTCCTCATTAGCACTCTTCAAGAAAAAAAAATTGATGAGTGGATGGGAAATAGGAAATATACCATGGGGATCACTTCTGTGGCTCTGCTTGACTTTCTTGGGTGGCATAAGCCAGGGAACCTTGTTGGCTAGGCTTACTTAGGCCCTTGGACCAATAGCCTAGTACCTACCTATGAACTTATGAACCTATTATACATTACAAAATTATTGCAAAAAAACATTTTACATTGCAAACTCATATCGACATATTAGATTAAATGCAATACAACTGTAAAACGTGTGTTTACAAATGTTCTATATGAATAGTGAGTCTACAATAATGGAGATGAATAAAAGATGTTAAAAAGGGTGTTGGTCTGTCCATACCTAAAAACTCTGGATGTGCTGTAGAGTAAAAGCAGATGTCAGAAATGTTATAAAACTTCAGAGGTGTTATTACAGAAATATAGGAATGAACCGAAAGTAGATCCACTTCGAGAAGAGTCAGATTATGTGCCAATATTGTTGTAATAGGAAAGTCAGATAAAGAAGGACAGAGTAGAGTTGGAGAGGGGAAGGGCTATGTGCATTATGGAAAGGGAATTCTATGGTAGGAAGGGTTCAGCCTGGGTTAGAGCAAGAGCTGGGAGGGTGGCGTAAGAGTTAAGGTGTTTGCCTTACAAACACAAGTTGCAGGGTTTGAGTCTCACAAGGGATAATTGGCAAGGCTTAAAATGGCTCGCAAGGGCACTTAGCTTAGTACTAATCTATGAATCTAAGCAGAGCCAGGAGTTAGAAAGGAAGGTTTTTAGAGTATCTTTATAGGCATGAGAGTTAGAGTTTGCTCTGATGGCTAATGGTTGTGAGTTCCATAATTTGGCTATGAAACAGGAGAAGACGCTTTGTTCTGCACTTTTATTAGGTTTATGAATAGAAAGGAGTTGTCTGTCTTCTACCAGAGAAGTCCAGGAATGTTGTTGGGAGATTGTTTTACTTTTGTGGCTGGAGTCAGCTTTGAAAAGAGCAGGTCATCTCAGCATGTGAACACCTCATATGACATGTTTGCCTGAGATTTTTCAAGCATAAGTGTGTGTGTGTGTGTGTGTGTGTGTGTGTGTGTGTGTGTGTGTGTGTGTGTGTGTGTGTGTGTGTGTGTGTGTGTGTGTGTGCACGCACATGAGCACGTGTGCATGTGTGCATGGTGTGTGTGTGTGTGTGTGTGTGTGTGTGTGTGTGTGTGTGCGTGCGTGCGTGCGTGCGTGTGTGTGTGTGTGTGTGTGTGTGTATGTGTGTTTGTGTGCCTGTCTGTAAAGGCATAAATGCAGGAGAATCTGTGTATGCATGTGTCTGCCTTTCTGGATATGGATGAAGGAGTCAATCACAGACTCACCTGCACACCAGCATATATCTTCCAGCACAAACATGAGTGCGCACACACACACACACACACACACACACACACACACACACACACACACACACTCACACACACATTCACACACGAACACCAGCAGGACTTCATCCTTCTTATCAGCTAATTTCTGTCACTTAATGCATTTTACCTCATGTTTCTGGAACTTTCTAGAAGCCCTGTTGTTTACAATTTGAAGTCTGACTGAAAGAAGGAGGCAGTAACCTGTTGACCTGGTGTGGGAAGCGGACTTGCTGAAAGGACTGTGCTGATATTGTGTCTTTTCAATGCTGACTGATTACAATACAGCGCTCCAGAGATCAGTTGGAATACTTATCCTGCCATACAATCCAGCTTCAGAGCCATTTTATTTGACTGATTTATTTATTTTATTTGATATTTGACCTTTTTCAACCACAACATAAGTTAACAGGAAATAATAAATTACACTGAATCAAACCACAGAATTTAAATAATACATAAAGAACATATGGTACAAAAACAGAGCATAACATGACTATATACACTTGTGTAAATTATAACAAACTACAGGAGATTAAACACTGAAGTATAATAAAATAGAAAAAAGCATATAGTACAAAAGAAACAAAACATATTGTGACAATGGACACTTGAAAGTTATGGAATGTCATATTAATATTCATAAAATATCAGATGTAATAGCAAAGGCATGGAGCTTTGCTTTAGCAAAAAAAGTGGGGATATCAATTTTTACTTCAGTTAGTTAGTAATTCCTGCTTGTGGACAATATGCCATCTTGTATCAGACAATCTGATATCTTGTATCATCACTGAGTTTAGTTTTGTTTGTAGTTTTGCCTGTGCATTTGCTGATATTTCTAGCTAGTGATTAAAAGTGAGAGAGAGTGAGATTCTAATAATTCTGTATCTATAGTCACGTTCAAGACAGCAAGTGTTAGTATTTTTTCAGATACCATCTTTAGCTAGCTTTAAAATGTGTTTTCTGTACAGTGCCATATATTGTATTCTCAAACTATATTGCCAAATGCTTCTATTTAAAGAGTTTTATTTATTCAGTTTTAAAAGCCTGTGCCTGGTGACCTGTTAGCATATTTACAAGTAAATGATCAGAGAGAGAAACAGTTTAGCTGCATTACCATAAGCTATTATGTTATAGTTGCCTTACTGTTAAGAGTTATGCAATTATTGTGTCTTGGGTGCGCCATACTGGTCTGATTGGTGGAACTTGAGCTACCAAAGCAGCAAAAGGGTTATAGTACTGAAAGGAATTATAATTCTCTTCTATAAATTATTTTGCATTTGTGAATTCAAGTGTTTTAGCCGCCAAGTTTCAGTTGTTCCTAGTAAGTAACACTGCAACATCCTGGGCTCAGAGTGAGGTGGGTAAATTCTTTGAAATACAGTGTCTGGTTCATTGCTTTTAACTGGTTCATTGTCAGCATTATTTTGGTGTGGCTGGTGTGAGTCATAGCTCAAGGCAGCAGTGTTCATCTTTTATGTAATGCCAAATACCTAATGTATATTTTTATTTGGGACAGCAGTACATACCCTTATCCCTCACACATGGGTGGTGTTAGATGGGATTGAGGTTGTGAGCACATCAGCCTCCAAAATGGCACATGTTTACTCCCTGGCTTATAGGCATATGCAAAGTGCTGTTGAAGGAGCAAGAAATTCAGACAATATAGGTTTGCTTACAGGATGAGGTCTCAGTGGTTACCTTGGTGAGAGATTGCCTGGGTGACAGTGTAAAACTGGAAACAACTAAATGTGGGATTGATGGTGATCTCTGTGGTTAGAGATGTAATGTGCTCCATATTTAAATATTTTCAGAGTATGCCTTTGGTGAAGACAACACATGAACTGGTTCAACAATATCCATATTTAAGCAGACATGATACAATGAAGTATTTAGGAGAATGGATTAAAATGATTCTGGTGTGGCAGCTAAGGATATGTGTGAAGAGACTAAACAAAAGATAATACAAAAACTGAGAAAATGGAAGCTTTGTTATATGGATATGGATAGTAAGATATGAGCAGTTAAAATGTTTTTAGTCCCTTTAGTCTAATACACAGATCAAGCATATTTTGTATCAACTGGAGGAGAAATTGTGGATAGCAATTAATAAAGAGCTGAAGGACTTTATCTGGGAGGGGAAGATGGCAAAAGTCAAGTGGGATATGTTGATTCTTCCAGTAGAAAAGGGCAAATTGGGATTACCCAATTTGAAGGGGTATTTCAGAGCTACACAGTTAAAGCTCCTATACATAGCACAAACAGAAAACTATAATTCAAAGTGGAAAGGGATGATGATGAAACAAAGGGGAAGCTGAAGAAACAAGGAGAGACTGGAATTTTGGATGTAGACCTTTAAGGAGAAAAACAATAATCATACAGATTATTATATCCATAAAGTAGCAGAAATTATTCTAAGACCTAAGGCAACATGGGAATCGAGAAAAGAGATTCTGCCAATAGGAATGGCTGCAATTAGGGATGTAGACTATAGGCAAGCGGAAGTTGGAATTTATTGAAGAAAACTGGCAAAGGAACCAAGCCATTGGGAGCAAATAACTAGAGAGGGGAAGATGATAGAATGGGAATACGCCAAGAATTTATTTGGACTGCTGGTTAGAGATTGCCTCCCCTATCAAGAATTGATAAAGTATAGGCAAAGAGAAAGAAATAGGGGGGTCCTAAATGAAAGACCTACACTGGTGGTAGAGATTTTTAGTAGAATGCAGAACAGAAGCTACCATTACAAAAGGAATAATTAGTAGAGCATAACTCTAAGAATCAATCAAAGGAGGTTAGAAAGGATTGGGAAGAGAAATTGATGAACAATTTATAAAGTAACAATGTGAGGCTATATGTATGTCTCCCAAATATGCAACAAAATCTAGAAGATTTAGGATTTTTGCTTGGAAATGTTTATGTACATAGATATTTTTATACCTCATGTAGACTCCAGAGACTTTTTCCTCAGGTAGACAGCAAATATTGGAGGTATGATGAGGAAGAAAGAGGTAATTGGGAACATATTTTCTGGTAGTGCAGTGAGTTGGTGGACTTTAAAGATTCCCTGAGGGATGCACTGTCAGAGATGCTGGGTGGGCAGACTGGCGTGATGAGGGAGATGATTTTTCTGAGCTGTGATACAGAATCAGAATTGTTTAGACATGGTAAGGCCTTGCTATCTCTAATTATGGTGGTGGACAAAAAGCAATTACTAGAAAATGGAAATCAAAATCTAAACCAAGTATACTAGAAGTAGTGAATATAGAAACAGAGATAAAACAACTGGAAATTAGATATTTAGAAAAGGGTAGAAGCAAACTACATAGGAAAAATGGGTTATGGGAACACTACATACAGATGAGTAATGAGGTTTAAAAGAAGGCAGGACTTAAATGAGCTCTGTAATGTTTGACTGAAAATGATTGGGTAGATTATAAGTGATGTATAATGTTTGCAACTGGGAGTGTGTCAGTATGGTTTTTGATGTAAAATCCTTGTAACTAGTATTGTGCTGGTGTGGTTTGTTTTCATTTATATAAATATATGATTGCTTATGTTGTAAGTGATGGTTTAATAAAGATGTTTCTTGTTAAAAAAAGGCAGAAATTGAATAACTTATGTAACTGCTTAAGTTATATGATATATAGCAATAAATGTGAAATATAATGTTTGTTATGCTAATACAGTTTGATTACTTTTATATAAATGTAAATTTGCCTGTGTCACAAGTGATAATTCGAAAAAGGTGTTTATAAAAATACTGGAACTTTGTTTGCTGTTTTCCAGTTTATTCATGGATGGTTAAGGCCCAGGACTTCAGGGTTATGCAGATGAATGAAGGCAAAGAATGCCTTAAACTCTGTCTTTTTCTTCTCATAGCAGTCTCTACAGGGTAATCTCTGCATAGCTTACTAAATCACAAACGATTCAGTCTTGTATGGTCTCCTACACATTCGCAAAACCTGTTGCATCACAAGGATCCACAGAAGAGGCCCAACCCTCCACTGTAACATAAACAGAATCTGCTGGTGTGGTGTGATAAGTGCCTTTCCCAAATAATTCCTCTCATTTGGAAAAGACTTCCATTTTATATAAAGCAATTTAGCTCTCTAATTCACTGCAGACAAACTCATAGCAGGGGATGAATAACTGCAGATCTAGCCCTGGTGTCGCTCAATCTACCCTCATGGAAAAGGATGGTAAGTAATGGGATTTGCCGTGGCTGGACTACAAATGATGTCCCAATTGCTTAGTCACAACTTACAAACCTATATCTTGCAAAGAGGCTATGCAAAAATATGATATTTGGGATTCAAACAGGTTACTTTTCAAGCTATTGAAATGCAGAAAATATTTAAGGATCTGGAAACCTCTGTTAGGCCTCCATAATGGCTATCTATAAGAATGTATGTGCTGTTGACATTAAATTGCAAGACTCATAGTAGTAATGAGCAAGCCTGTTGGAGAAGAATAGTTGATATCTGAGGATAGGGATTTGTTGCTGTTTATTCCATCACTCTCTGCCATTAATCTGCTATTAGTTATATTTATTTATTTATTTATTTTGGTTAGACATTGATATCTGTTTAATATCTTACTCTTGTGAATTTATCTAACATGTACACTAGGAACTGTTGATGAGGATTCCCACCATGCATCTTAGTCTGATCTTCTGGTTGGAGGTGAAAAGGATCAGCAATTACATTTTGGATCAATAAATGATGTTAAAAACCTTAATCCGATTGGTTGGAGACCCTTTTCATGTCAACATTCTCTTTTCACATGTTACATTATTCTGGTGTACGTTCATGGTAACACCAAAGTGAAATATTTGACTTTACTTGGCTTTCGAAAAGGGTGGTCCTCCTTGGACTAATGAAAGGCACAACTTGTGTACAGATATTTTCTGAGAAAGCTTTCATCATAGTCACACAAATGGGTATCCACTTATTCTACACAGGTCTCAGCAAAGTTCAATGTCCATTTTTATTTATGTGAATGGTTTTCAATTCAGTGATCATGTTTTGTGTTTTGGATTTCACACTGCTTGAGGTACATTTCCTTCAGTTTATAATGCTTTCTGCAAAAAGACTGCCTGCCATAGATCACTATGCAGAAGAATTAAACCTGAGGGGCCCCTGATCCTGTTGTTACCCGTTCCCTAACCCTTCCCTATATTTTGCAGTTATAGAAGATATTTAATAAAAATATTTATACATATGCAGAAACAATAATAGGTTACTATCTTACTCCTTGATTATGTGAGTATTATTAATCATTTTCTATGTACAGGTAGATGTCCAGTTAAAAACCACAGACCAGTATCCAGTAAATAACAGCATCAATACAAGTAAATAGTTTAACATAACAACTGTACCAAATGTAAGGCAACGCAAAATTATATTGTCTGAATGTGATGAGAAATCATTGCATGGAGAACTAGAAGTAAATAGCCATGATACAGAAATAATAGGACGAGGAAAGAAAGACAGAATCGAGTTCAGACTGTTTGTGTGAGTAAGGACACAGGTAGAGCTATAAATGAGTAGGTGGTCACAGAGAGTGTGCTGTTTAACAGGTAGATGCATGGTAACCTGAGCAAAATCATCCTAGAGACTGATATGGCAGCATGCACAAGTGACCTTTAACCTCTTTTTAGCAAGAACTGTAGCATGTCAAGAAAGATGAGGAGGAAGGCAGATGAATTAAGGAAAGGCGGAGACAATAATTATGGATTTTGGAGAACCAATGATACATTGACGGCACAGTTTCATGGAAAGTTGCAAAACAAAAAACTCATTCTCTGATTTAAATTATTTAATTTACAACTGCCAGTGTTATACACAACCTCAAAAAGAAGAAGCAGAACAGAGCCACAGATTCACAGAAATGTTATTTATAACCAGTGTCTACTTAATGCAAGGAATGATAATTGTTGTACGGATTTTAAATCATAGATATTTATACCAACAAATTCCACATGACTCAGCAGGTGAAAAGAGTTAAGTGATGTATATAGTACACCCGCATGGGAACCTGTCACTTTACAATCTATTATTGTCACAATGGAAGTATAGCCAACTAGAGTGTTGTGTAAACTATGTCACAAGAGGATTTTGTTGATGCCAAAGGTGGCTAACCAGTGTCAAAACTGCTGTTCCAGTGGGTGATGGAATACAAAGGTGAAGAGGCTGTAGAGATGGATGAAAGAAAGACATAATCAAAAGAACAGTTTGGGCAGGAGTAGAAGTACATCTAGTAAAGTAAAGAAGAATTTTAAGCATTGCAGGGTGCAGAATTTGCAGCAAGTGAAATGTGTTGTGTACTTGGCATTAGTCCTGAGACACTGCTCTTTATTCATGGTGATACTTAGGATGCTAATGATTGCAAAAGACATGAGAGCTGGTGCTTTTTCTCTCTTGTCTGTGTTAAACATTCATATTTCTTCTGTTTCCTGAAGCCTTTTTTCATCTGTTGTGTTTGCAGTACTGGCCCACGGATTAATCTTCTAGAGTTAATGTGTGCTTTTCTTTCATGCTAGTGACTGCTGCTGATTATCCATTTTGCATGAAGAGCCACTGACCTGAATTTTATGACATGGCACAGGAAAGGTTGAAACTGAGATGTCCATAAGATACCAGATGATATCTTTTGGCACTTGGAGAATGGTCACCTTTGTCAGGCCAAAGAGCCTGTAGAGAAGGAGATATAGGTACACTAGCTGCCTTTGTGGGGCATTTTAAGCCTAGTTAATTTCCCTTGATGAGAACCAAACCCTGTACCTCTTGTGTATGAAGTAAACATCTTAACCATCATGCCAAACCTCAATCCGTATTAGAGGTCAGAGTGAAATCCTGTCCCTTGTATTTGTGAGTTTAAGACCTTAACCATTATACCATCCCTCCCCTTCTGCCTCCTCTAAGATGGCAGATATTAGATTTGGCAGGACAGCACTAATCCTGGTAACCGAAAGGAAAGAAGTTAGGGATGGAAACGGTGGTAGGGGTGAGAAGGAAGGGTAGTTAAAATCCATGCTGAGAATATTATAGCTGAAACCTGCAACATTTCTATCAGGTATTTTGTGGTAATAATGCTGTGACACAGTGACACCAAATTGCAAAAATCTTGATTGTCCTTCTTCTGGAGAGGAGAAATCCTGGCACTCCCGATTTTGTGTAACATGCCCAAAGGTAAAGTGCCATGAAGTAGTGTCAAACTTTTGAGATCTTTAAAACTGCAGTGTTAATGCACCACTATTTGCGTACTGCTGTCCATCGATAACACCTTGTTTAAAGGTCAGGATGACAAAGCCATTGAGATCGTTTAAGGGAAAAACGTCCAAAAACTTTAATATTGATCGCTTGTACCTGCCATTTATGTTAACAAATCATGAACTAACCTAAACTGTGTCCAGTCTCTATAGATGCCAGAGACTATAAAGTATATTGTTAATATGAAGAAAGAGAATGCCTTAAGTAAGACAGGGTACTAGGCAGTATTATGATTATCTGGGAACATGGCGGTGAGAAGATGGTCAAAAATACGAAACTGACTTACAAAAACATTTCACTGCAAATTTACTAGCAATTACGAGAAGATGTTCTTTCAGTATTCAAGTAGTTTGTCAGAAATTTCCCCTTGGCAAAGTATATAAGGCCTAATCATGAAGATTTGGGCTTGCTACATCCCTGGACTTGAGCTGAATTATCTAGGTAGGCACACTGGACTCAAAAGATACTTCTCCAGGAGATAGCACAGTGAAATATTAGAAGCAGTCGTCTTTATGCATTCAAGGAAAGCTACAGAAAGGTTCAAACACAAGGGTGGATTGTGTCACCTGAGTGATGTGGGATAGTTGTTCTCAGAATATGCTTTCAAGTTGTGACTCATTAAGTTTCTAAGTTTCTTACATCAAACATCATGTGCAATTTTTTTTTTACTTTTTTTGTTATAACTGTTCTTTCATTATGTAAAGTAGGTGTTCCGATTCGAAAATATACAGTTTTTATTTTAGTTTCATCAGTGGAACTATATTAAGAGTAAAAACTGTGTTTATTTTTGTTATATGCTGAATAGTTGTCTAATTACATACTGAATACATGCCATCAGGTCTCACCTGATGCTACATTTATGAGAAGAAACAGTTTGCAGTGGAAAGGCACCTTTCTGTAGTCTGCAGCAGATTCTAAGAAATAAAATGATACAGACAGCAGAACAATCAATCAGCCAGTCAGACAGCAAATCAATAAATAAATCAATGAATTACTAAATGTCATTATATTCATGTAAATGGTAACAAATGCAAAACAGAGCAGGATATGATTACCATTAAAATGTATAGTATTTGACACATAGTATAATAAGACAGTTGTAACACTATAATATATAGTTTTCTTCTGTGACGTGATCACTTTTACAAAGAAAACCAGAAGTATTTCAATCATCTTGGTCACGGTATATCTGCAGGGTCTTGAATGTCTGGGAAAAAAAAATCAGTAGTAAAAGAAAGCTGTAGTATAGAATGGTTTTAGTAAAACAGTTTCAGTAAAAACAACTATATCTGAAGTAATTCCAAACCTTTTAGTACAAATTCATTTTGTTCTGGGGAGCAGTTCTATTTTACATCAGTGCAAGGTTTAACAATGTAACATTCTTAAATGAATGTTTACTTGCAGTAGCACTAACAGTCTAAAATTAAAACAAAAACTTTTCTTAGGGATGCAAGGACCCCAATTATTAGATCTATGGCAGCTATACCCCCTTACTTGTATATTCCTACTCTGAGGTTATTTCACCTCTGAGAAACTCTATGGTCCATTAAGTTAATCCCCTTCTCCTAAATCAGTGATATTGCAGTGATGTATCCTTCCTAACTGTGGGTGTAGCTTCCTAACTGTGAGAGTAGCTTTTAACTGTGGGAGCAGCTTCCTACTTGTGAGAGTAACTTTTAACTGTGGGAGCAGCTTTGTGGGTCTTGTCTCCACAGCAGGTGTCCCCACCTCTTGTATCACATACTAAAGATAAACAACTCCATGGCTACTGAACAGTTAGGAAAACCCACAGCCTTCCATCATCCAGATAGGTTTTCGCTCAACTGTCTCAAAGACGGCTCCCTGTTTCAAAAAATCATAACATAATTAAATACTTCCTCTGAAAAATGCTGATCAGGTTTGATTTATTGTTAAGGATTTCAATGCCTTCATTTATGAAGACTGAAGGAGCTATAACTATTCTGCCTCTTGCCGTTATCTCTGGTTCTGTGATTCTTTATCTACTGTACAACATCTGAAGTGGTAGTCAAAAGGAAGGCACTCCCCTGCCTACCATGTATTTTACATCCCTTACACCAGTTATACACAATTGTGGAGCCCCTCCATCCCAGGTATATGCCTTTGTAGAAAACCTCATCAGAGTTCTTTGTTGCTCAGGTCCAGGGAAATGGCATTTACCTGACAGAGGTGTGTAAATGATATCTAACAGCAGAGGAAGTGCATTGTAACAAAAAATGTAACATCATTTTAAAAGCATCAGCCTCTTCTGTGGTGCTTTGGTTTCCACGCCTCCCTGACTATGTCACCTTGTGGTTCTGATAATGAAATATTAGTAACTCAGGGAACAAGTGAGAGAATAGGCCAACTTTACAGATATTTGGTATACTTGCCAAGATTACAAGGCCACGGCCTAGACTATAAAGTAATCTGTCAGCATCACACATTGTCATCAGTTTGTACCAGTCCCAAGAATTGAAACGTGATGTCCTCGGTTTGTACCAGTCCCAAGAATTAAAACGTGATGTCCTCAGTCTGTACGAGTCCCAAGAATTGAAACGTGATGTCCTCACTTTGTACCAGTCCCAAGAATTGAAACGTGATGTCCTCAGTTTGTACCAGTCCCAAGAATTGAAACGTGATGTCCTCAGTTTGTACCAGTCCCAAGAATTGAAACGTGATGTCATCAGTTTGTACCAGTCCCAAGAATTGAAACGTGATGTCATCAGTTTGTACCAGTCCCAAGAATTGAAACGTGATGTCCTCAGTTTGTACCAGTCCCAAGAATTGAAACGTGATGTCCTCAGTTTGTACCAGTCCCAAGAATTGAAACGTGATGTCCTCGGTTTGTACCAGTCCCAAGAATTAAAACGTGATGTCCTCAGTTTGTACGAGTCCCAAGAATTGAAACGTGATGTCCTCAGTTTGTACCAGTCCCAAGAATTGAAACGTGATGTCCTCAGTTTGTACCAGTCCCAAGAATTGAAACGTGATGTCCTCAGTTTGTACCAGTCCCAAGAATTGAAACATGATGTCATCAGTTTGTACCAGTCCCAAGAATTGAAACGTGATGTCATCAGTTTGCACCAGTCCCAAGAATTGAAACGTGATGTCCTCAGTTTGTACCAGTCCGAAGAATTGAAACGTGATGTCCTCAGTTTGTACCAGTCCCAAGAATTGAAACGTGATGTCATCAGTTTGTACCAGTCCCAAGAATTAAAACGTGATGTCCTCAGTTTGTACCAGTCCCAAGAATTGAAATGTGATGTCCTCAGTTTGTACCAGTCCCAAGAATTGAAACGTGATGTCCTCAGTTTGTACCAGTCCCAAGAATTGAAACGTGATGTCCTCAGTTTGTACCAGTCCCAAGAATTGAAACATGATGTCCACGGTTTGTACCAGTCCCAAGAATTAAAACGTGATGTCATCAGTTTGTACCAGTCCCAAGAATTGAAACGTGATGTCCTCAGTTTGTACCAGTCCCAAGAATTGAAACGTGATGTCCTCAATTTGTACCAGTCCCAAGAATTGAAACGTGATGTCCTCAGTTTGTACCAGTCCCAAGAATTGAAACGTGATGTCCTCAGTTTGTACCAGTCCCAAGAATTGAAACTTGATGTCATCAGTTTGTACCAGTCCCAGGAATTAAAACGTGATGTCATCAGTTTGCACCAGTCCCAAGAAATGAAACCTGATGTCATCAGTTTGTACCAGTCCCAAGAATTGAAACGTGATGTCCTCAGTTTGTACCAGTCCCAAGAATTAAAACGTGAAGTCATCAGTTTGTACCAGTCCCAAGAATTGAAACGTGATGTCCTCAGTTTGTACCAGTCCCAAGAATTGAAACGTGATGTCCTCAGTTTGTACCAGTCCCAAGAATTGAAACGTGATGTCCTCAGTTTGTACCAGTCCCAAGAATTGAAATGTGATGTCCTCAGTTTGTACCAGTCCCAAGAATTGAAACGTGATGTCCTCAGTTTGTACCAGTCCCAAGAATTGAAACGTGATGTCCTCAGTTTGTACCAGTCCCAAGAATTGAAATGTGATGTCCTCAGTTTGTACCAGTCCCAAGAATTGAAATGTGATGTTCTCAGTTTGTACCAGTCCCAAGAATTGAAACGTGATGTCATCAGTTTGTACCAGTCCCAAGAATTGAAACGTGATGTCATCAGTTTGTACCAGTCCCAAGAATTGAAACGTGATGTCATCAGTTTGTACCAGTCCCAAGAATTGAAACGTGATGTCATCAGTTTGTACCAGTCCCAAGAATTGAAACGTGATGTCCTCAGTTTGTACCAGTCCCAAGAAGTGAAACGTGATGTCATCAGTTTGTACCAGTCCCAAGAATTGAAATGTGATGTCCTCAGTTTGTACCAGTCCCAAGAATTGAAACGTGATGTCCTCAGTTTGTACCAGTCCCAAGAATTGAAACGTGATGTCCTCAGTTTGTACCAGTCCCAAGAAATGAAACATGATGTCATCAGTTTGTACCAGTCCCAAGAATTGAAACGTGATGTCCTCAGTTTGCACCAGTCCCAAGAATTGAAACGTGATGTCATCAGTTTGTACCAGTCCCAAGAATTGAAACGTGATGTCCTCAGTTTGTACCACTCCCAAGAATTGAAACATGATGTCCACGGTTTGTACCAGTCCCAAGAATTAAAACGTGATGTCATCAGTTTGTACCAGTCCCAAGAATTGAAACGTGATGTCCTCAGTTTGTACCAGTCCCAAGAATTGAAACGTGATGTCCTCAGTTTGTACCAGTCCCAAGAATTGAAACGTGATGTCCTCAGTTTGTACCAGTCCCAAGAATTGAAACGTGATGTCCTCAGTTTGTACCAGTCCCAAGAATTGAAACGTGATGTCATCAGTTTGTACCAGTCCCAAGAATTGAAACGTGATGTCCTCAGTTTGTACCAGTCCCAAGAATTGAAACGTGATGTCCTCAGTTTGTACCAGTCCCAAGAATTGAAACGTGATGTCCTCAGTTTGTACCAGTCCCAAGAATTGAAACGTGATGTCCTCAGTTTGTACCAGTCCCAAGAATTGAAACGTGATGTCCTCAGTTTGTACCAGTCCCAAGAATTGAAACGTGATGTCCTCAGTTTGTACCAGTCCCAAGAATTGAAACGTGATGTCCTCAGTTTGTACCAGTCCCAAGAATTGAAACATGATGTCCTCAGTTTGTACCAGTCCCAAGAATTGAAACGTGATGTCCTCAGTTTGTACCAGTCCCAAGAATTGAAACGTGATGTCCTCAGTTTGTACCAGTCCCAAGAATTGAAACGTGATGTCCTCAGTTTGTACCAGTCCCAAGAATTGAAACGTGATGTCCTCGGTTTGTACCAGTCCCAAGAATTGAAACGTGATGTCCTCGGTTTGTATCAGTCCCAAGAATTGAAACGTGATGTCCTCGGTTTGTACCAGTCCCAAGAATTGAAACGTGATGTCCTCGGTTTGTACCAGTCCCAAGAATTGAAACGTGATGTCCTCAGTTTGTACCAGTCCCAAGAATTGAAACGTGATGTCCTCAGTTTGTACCAGTCCCAAGAATTGAAACGTGATGTCCTCAGTTTGTACCAGTCCCAAGAAGTGAAACGTGATGTCATCAGTTTGTACCAGTCCCAAGAATTGAAACGTGATGTCCTCAGTTTGTACCAGTCCCAAGAATTGAAACGTGATGTCCTCAGTTTGTACCAGTCCCAAGAATTGAAACGTGATGTCCTCAGTTTGTACCAGTCCCAAGAATTGAAACGTGATGTCCTCAGTTTGTACCAGTCCCAAGAATTGAAACGTGATGTCCTCAGTTTGTACCAGTCCCAAGAATTGAAACGTGATGTCCTCAGTTTGTACCAGTCCCAAGAATTGAAACGTGATGTCCTCAGTTTGTACCAGTCCCAAGAATTGAAACGTGATGTCCTCAGTTTGTACCAGTCCCAAGAATTGAAACGTGATGTCCTCAGTTTGTACCAGTCCCAAGAATTGAAACGTGATGTCCTCGGTTTGTACCAGTCCCAAGAATTGAAACGTGATGTCCTCAGTTTGTACCAGTCCCAAGAATTGAAACGTGATGTCCTCAGTTTGTACCAGTCCCAAGAATTGAAACGTGATGTCCTCAGTTTGTACCAGTCCCAAGAATTGAAACGTGATGTCCTCAGTTTGTACCAGTCCCAAGAATTGAAACGTGATGTCCTCAGCTTGTACCAGTCCCAAGAATTGAAACGTGATGTCATCAGTTTGTACCAGTCCCAAGAATTAAAACGTGATGTCATCAGTTTGTACCAGTCCCAAGAATTGAAACGTGATGTCCTCAGTTTGTACCAGTCCCAAGAATTGAAACGTGATGTCATCAGTTTGTACCAGTCCCAAGAATTAAAACGTGATGTCCTCAGTTTGTACCAGTCCCAAGAATTGAAATGGGATGTCCTCAGTTTGTACCAGTCCCAAGAATTGAAACGTGATGTCCTCAGTTTGTACCAGTCCCAAGAATTGAAACGTGATGTCCTCAGTTTGTACCAGTCCCAAGAATTGAAACGTGATGTCCTCAGTTTGTACCAGTCCCAAGAATTGAAACGTGATGTCCTCAGTTTGTACCAGTCCCAAGAATTGAAATGTGATGTCCTCCGTTTGTACCAGTCCCAAGAATTGAAACGTGATGTCATCAGTTTGTACCAGTCCCAAGAATTGAAACGTGATGTCCTCAGTTTGTACCAGTCCCAAGAATTGAAACGTGATGTCCTCGGTTTGTACCAGTCCCAAGAATTAAAACGTGATGTCCTCAGCTTGTACCAGTCCCAAGAATTGAAACGTGATGTCCTCAGTTTGTACCAGTCCCAAGAATTAAAACGTGATGTCATTAGTTTGTACCAGTCCCAAGAATTGAAACGTGATGTCCTCAGTTTGTACCAGTCCCAAGAATTGAAACGTGATGTCCTCAGTTTGTACCAGTCCCAAGAATTGAAACGTGATGTCCTCAGTTTGTACCAGTCCCAAGAATTGAAACGTGATGTCCTCAGTTTGTACCAGTCCCAAGAATTGAAACGTGATGTCCTCAGTTTGTACCAGTCCCAAGAATTGAAACGGGATGTCCTCAGTTTGTACCAGTCCCAAGAATTGAAATGTGATGTCCTCAGTTTGTACCAGTCCCAAGAATTGAAACATGATGTCCTCAGTTTGTACCAGTCCCAAGAATTGAAACGTGATGTCCTCAGTTTGTACCAGTCCCAAGAATTGAAATGTGATGTCCTCAGTTTGTACCAGTGCCAAGAATTGAAACGTGATGTCCTCAGTTTGTACCAGTCCCAAGAATTGAAATGTGATGTCCTCAGTTTGTACCAGTCCCAAGAATTGAAACGTGATGTCATCAGTTTGTACCAGTCCCAAGAATTGAAACGTGATGTCATCAGTTTGTACCAGTCCCAAGAATTGAAAATGGCAAGAAAAATGCTTAAAACTGAAGACTGTTTATTTCAAGTAAAGCAACAAATGTTCAGTTCAGCCAACACTAAGGAAACCAAATTCTAACAGCTTGCAAAACCAGAATCAGCCCATCTAATATTTATTTACTGAATTACTTGCTTCTTCGTTTATGTATATTATTATTTTTGTTTTATATTTTTATTTAGGTGGATAAGCAGGCATATGGTATGGTCCTCCGACTGTTTTCAGCCACAATCCTGATAGAAACAGAGGCACAGAGCTAAAAACGGAGATCATAAAAGCCTATATGACAGTCCAAAGCATGGCGATGAGAATTCGTTCAAATGCATCATTTCATAACATTATACTAAATGGTATACTATGGTATGCTACCCATATTAATATATTACATACGATGGCAGCACACCTATATCTATATCATCTTTACCTCATTGTACTGCAGAGCGTAGTCACATGTATATCCATTATTAATTCCTAATACAGAGTTTGTTAACATGCATACACCATTATTAACTCGCTGTACTATGGAGTATAAAATACAGTTGTATAAACTCTACTTACTCATAACAGTGGATGTTTGAATCCTTCAATTCTGCAGTAGGTTACGGTGTTGTATCCTGCCAAGGATACAGCACCAGGCCAGCTTCCCAAAGCTGTAACCCCCTCCCACACAGTTATTCTGGCTTCCTATAGGCTAATCCTTTTGGAGGGAACCTTAAGAGCAGCCAAACTGACTAAAGATCTTCAGGACTTCTTGTCCCAAACAAGAGAAAGGACATTCGTCCTGAACTAACTACAACTCTACTAACCATTATAAAACTAACCGTAACAACAACAATAAAGCTGTAACCCATGCCATCTACAAACAACAAAGGGGAAGGTGGGTGGATACAGCTACTGCAGCAGTGAAGAATCGGATTATATACTGTTATGGGTAAGTAGAACTTAGAGAACTGTATTATGTTCTTCATTCTCACTGCTGCAGTGGCTTCTGAGTAGATTACCAAAGCTTACCCTTCCTGAGAGGAAGAGGAAGGATAATGCTTGAGGATCCCCTGGGGTACAGCCCTTGCAAAGGCTGCTCTGGACCTAGAGATGGAATGCAGTTTGTTGTGCTTTGTAAAGGTATGTACAGAGGACTGAGTAGCTACCTCTAGAGTGGTTCTCCAGTCCACCCCTTTCCAATATGCCATCAAAAAGTTAAAGCTGTAGTAGAACGGGCCCTAACCCTGCCTGGAATGGTTTTGCCATGGTGAGGGTAACAAAAACAGTAGCCAATAACAAGCACACAGATATGCTCTGTTCAGAGACTGGCTAACCCTTCTTAGTCTGAGAATAGGAACTAAGTAGCAGATCAGCTTTCCCAAAGGACTTTTAGGATCAGGATAGAAAACCTGGAAGACTGACGGCATGCTTGAAAATAAACTCAGAGAAAACCTTAGGTATGAATGAAGGATTAGTCCACAGAGATACCTTATCTCTATGAAATATCAGATAGACAGAGCTCCCCCACCATGAGAGTTTGCAGTTCACCTAACAGATGTCAGAGCAAAGAGTAGAACAGTTTCCAAGTAATAAACCTCAAATCAGCCAATGAGGCTGGTTCAAAAGATGACAAGATCAGCTTCTCCAGCGCAAAAGTCGCAATCCCATCAGGGAGGTATTTGTATGCAAGGGGCTCTCATGTGCAACACCCTTCGGAAACTGTTTGTCCAAACAGGGAAGAAAGAGGAGGATCCATGGGCAGAAAAGCTGCAATTGCTGCAAGACAAACCTTGACAGAGGCATAGAAAAGGCCAAACGATAGTAACGCAGAAAAATGTTTGAGCACCTGGGTTATTGGCTAGGCACCAATGATAACATCTTTTCTAATTCCCAAAATATGAATTTCAAGTACCAGACTTTCTTGCCTCCTTTAGTAGCTTCTGTATGTCTTTGTGAAGAAGGTGCCTAAAATGTATCAAAAATGAATCATCCAGGCAGTCAGTTGTAGTTGCTTGATGTTGGGTGTATCAAGCTCCCCTTGTCTTGTGTGAGTAGCTTTTGGTAATTACTGTTGGCCAATTTCATACAAAGGAAGAATCAATTTTTCCTTGACCAAAAGGGATCACCATGATTACTTTATGGTAAGTATTTTTGAATCTTCAGAAAACATTGAAAATCGTTGGAAAGGGTTGAAAAGCATAATGGAATATCCTCAGCAAAAGGAATTAAAGAGCATCTTTCCATGCTAGGTTGCAAGGATTCCTTGAACAGAATTTGTCTTGTTGTTTGCTTTGAAAGGAAGTGAACAGATCTACTTGAGGTGTTCTCACATCTGGATGAATTCCTGGAAAACCTCTTGAGGGTCTGTCCAGGATCTGCTGAGTTTGTCTTCCACTCTATTTTCCTCTGGCCTAAAGAGTTACGGGGATGCTGAAGAGCTATCTCCCAAACAATGTTTGCCAGCTGGCACAGGCGGTATGATGTTGTACCCCCCTTGTTTGTGTAAGTACCACATTGATGTGGTGTTGTCTGTAATCACCTAAAGAGAATCTGGTTCCCTATGATGGTATAGATTCTTTATAGCTTGAATTACAACCAGCATTTCTTTGACATTTATATGCTTTGATCTATCCAAATTGTCCCAGAGACCTTGCACATTTATTTCCATCAAAATTGCACCTCAAGCAAATCTGAGGAGTCTGTCTGGACTGGTTGCTTTGAGGTAGGAATAAAAAAGGGAGTCCCGGATTGAGTGGCATCTGATCCCTGCACCACTGAAGTTCTAATCTTACAAACCCCAGCACTAGTATTTGAAACTCCAGGGGGAGTAAAGATGCTGGGTCTGCATATCTTTTAGGGACCACTAACTCCTTTTCATTTGCAGCCTGGTAAGTGGTATCATCGGTAGCATAAAAGCCATATGGCCTAGTATCCTGAGGAATTATCTTCCTGCAGAATAAGACAGAAGAGAAAAATTCATGAATATACCTCCCGGTAGTTCTCCACTTTTTTCTGAGGTAAAAAAAAGCTTTTTACATGAGAGTGTCTGTAAGGCACCCTAGAAAAAAAATCCTGAGTGATGGAGTCAGGATGTCTATAAGTTTATCTGAAACACCAGATCTGTGAGGAGAGATGAAAACTTTGATAATGACTCCTAGCACCTAGCTAAGGGCTCTGCACAGATATGCAGGTTGTCTAAATAAGGAAAAATGTAAGAACTGGTTGTCTTCAATGAGTCACTACAGGAGCTGGGCATTTTGTAAACACTCTTGGTGCAGTAGATATCCCAAAGGTTAATGTAGATAAATGATAATATGACCCACAAGATCTCAGTAATCTCCTGAAATTGTAATCTATTGAGATGTGATGGTAAACATCTTTGAGATCTAAGGTTACCATAACACAGTGGACTAATTATTGGCAACAATGTATGGAAGGTCAACATATTTAGGACGTTCACATAAAGATTGAGAAAGGAGAGATCAAAAACTGGTCGCCACGTGTGCTCCATTTTGGTACCAGAAACATTCTGGAATAAAAATTCCGTCCTAAGAATTCTGCAGGAAGATGTTGTATTACACCTGCTGTTAACATGCATCAGAGCACCTGAGAAAGTGACTTGGTTCAGTTATGTGGGATTTCCCCTGAGAAGAGTAGGAAGATCTAACCACTACCAGCTGTAATCCTCTTGAATCACCTTTAAAACTCATTGGGCTGAAGTTATCTGACACCAGGCAGAAGCACTGAGGGACAGATGATTTGAATGTGGAAGGGGAACAGGGATGGGATGACAGAGAAGGTGACCTTGTATCTGACTCTCTTTTGGAAAATTCCTTTGATTTATTGGTTTTGGGATTGTTACTCTCCTTCCATTTTTCATTGGGTGTCTGTCTGTTATTAGGCTGAGTTTTCTGCTTATTTTTGTCCTTTCAAAAGAGTAGAAGAAAAATGCAAGAAACTTCCTGCATTCATTTACCTCTGCCATTCCATTGTTTCAGTATCTGAGTAGCAGAAGGCCTAAACAAAACCTCTGAGTCTAGAGGAGAACTCAACATTTCTGAGTTTACATCTTCTGAAAATATTTGGTTATGTGCCCAAACAAGTCTCCTCAAAACAGTAGCTGGAGCAAAATCCCTGGAAATAGTATCAGCACAATCATGCACACTCTTTAAGGCATGTTTTAGAAACTTGAGACACGTTAGACACAATCTGATTCACATAAAAACTACCTTCAGGGATCAGGGAAGCAGAAAATTCTTCCAAGCTATTAGAACAATTCAGAATGTACTTCCACATATAACCCTGGTAGTTCAGAAATCTGAAGTCTAATCTGGTAGAGGAAAAAAGTCTCTTACCCTGCTGTCCAGCCACCTCCCCTCCTTATCCCCAGCATAACTCTCAACTGTCCAGATTTTCGCAGATTGCTCACATTTTTGCATCATGTTTTAGTCTGTTCCTGATAAAATCTGTGTTTTTTTGACAAATCCTTAAGGACTGAAGTAACTAAATAATTCTAAATAATGACAGACATTTGAGTTTCAGACTTCCTGTCCTTCAGAAAATACATAATAATTCAAATACTGTTATTGTAGCAACTTTCTATGTTTATAGGGACAATATTTAACATCTGTCCCTATTTTTGGGCCTTTGTTCCCCCATTATTTCTGGCTTTGTGCAGATTTCTTGCACTGAGAGGTTGAGAGGTATTCCGCAGGACCGGTATGGGAGGACATAAGCTGCTTTTTCTCTGCTTAGGGCAGAGTAGTCATTGCAGCAGCATCAGCTGTAAGATGAATATATCGAAAATTTTTAGATTGTGAAGCTCTATACAGCTTATCTGCTTTTTTAGAAACTGATGCCAGAGAATCAGGAGTGTCACAGACAGCTTGTAGGGCATCCTGCAATGCTGGCACAACAGGAAGAATCGGTGCAGAATTCAAGTTCAGGTAAGTTGTAGTATCTGCCTAGCCTTGGGGGATCATCAGTCTGTTACCAAGCATATATGTTCCTCAGTCTAGAAATAGTCTCAAAAATATAGATACTTCCACAGAATCAGAGTCCTGAGCTATAGAACCCTGAAGTGATACAACCCTGTTTCTGTCAACATCAGATTCATCTGAAAATGTACCCTGTTCCTTAGAAAGAGGAGCCAAAGTATTTGAAGAAGGCATATAGCATCCAGGGTTGATTGACTGTAATAAATGCCTGGCTAAGGTAATAACATAATTTTTAAAAACAGAAACCATTTCTTTATTTTCATATGATCATTTTTTTCTGTTTCATTTTTTTCTAGGTATATCTCTAAGGGGCGAATGGTAAGGGGACAGCAGATAATCTTGAACAAAAGTACTCTTTCCCTGAGCTCTTAGAGAGGATCCTCTCAAAGTATCTCCTGTAACAAAATTCAATGGTTATTCCATGTCCGAAGAGGGTACTGGAACAACCAAAACGGGTGGGTCTGATCCCCATCTGTACTTGTCAGCAAACACAAGAAGGCTTCGAGAAAATATGTAAGTGGTCTGAGGAACCAGCAGTGGTCACTGCAGAGTTACCCAAAATTAACTGAGAAATATTAATAGTTTGCAGAGGAGGCACAGACTCATGTTTTGTTTTTAATTTTTGGGTACATTTGGCGGAGGTAAGTATCTATGATGTAGCCAAGGAAGAAGTCTAATTCCCAGTAAGGTATGCCTAAAGGATTTGCTAAGAAGGTAAGTTGTTAATAGTATGCATAAACAGCACACAGCCCTTCAGTCTAGTCAAAATTATAAACAGAAAAGCACAACTGAAGTAAACCAAAAAAAGCAAACCAGCCCAGCCAGTCAGGACCCAAAACCAGCAGCACTAATAATCCAAACTTGTGTGACGGTAATAATAGCCAATTGAATCCAACGAAGCAGCAATCTTTACTAAAACACAAACAGTGAACCCAAGCGCTGTCACCCGAATATTACCGGGCTTTTTCAAGGACAAACATACAAACACTACTATGTGTCTCCTTAAATAGTAAATTACGTATTACCTGATAAAATTAATTAACTGAACAATTATGTGTTACAAAAATCCAAATAATAGTGTATTAAAATTGAGCGATCTATTATCATTATTTAAAATTGTTTAAAATTACCGTATGTACATAAGCAAATATATAAATATCTGTCATACAGAAACTTCATTAATTTTGTATACATATCATTAAAACATTTTTATATCATATAAAATATAAATACTTTCTAATTACCTAAAATTTGTTCTTGAAAGTATGTTTCATAGAGACTTAAACTTGGAATGTTATTCTGTAATATATTCAAAAAAATTAGTCGACTCTGACAAAATTATAACCCCTGTTAAATGGGGTAGATATCCCTTGCGAACCTCTGTAGAACCAACATAAACATTATAACCTTGTACCTTTGGCAAAAATGGCAAGCACTAACATAAAATATAAACTCACCCACGCCATTAGTTTGTACTAGGGGGGGGTATGAGTGTGTAAAACTCCCTGTGATACATCCATCTCTATAGAGAAGGGCAACAATGATAACATTGCAAACAAGCTTTCCTTAATTTCAAAACACTCTTGATGTTGATGCTATCATTCAAGCCGGGAAACTTGTTAGAGTTCAATTTCAATTGCCAATATAACTCACGATACTCTAACCTTGTTTCCCAGATGCCCCCTCTAATGTCCTGCATTACCTGCTCTAATACCACAAACTTAACATTCATTTTTTCACATGATAAAGAGTGTTTGTAAAAGGCATTACTTTCCTTCTGCTTAACTACATCATTGAAATGTTCATAAACCCTTCTCCTCAAGTGACGTTCCGTTTTTCCTACGTAAAAACTATCACAGGTTTTGCACATTCCTAAATACACTACTCCCTTTGTACCACAATTATAGTATTTCTTCGGAATAAAATTAAAGTTCCTAGAAGGAATGCTCACCCTATCCTGGTTCATCATGGCATGGCATTGTTTGCACTTGCCACAAGAATATGTACCACATTTCCTTTTGTTCTTTTCCGTCTCTAGAATATGTTTAGTTTCAAAAATTTCTTTAAGGTTCTTGTTTCTTTTTCTAACAAAATGTGGTCGCTCTGACACATAAATTTTTGTTTCTTCATGGAGACTCAAAATAGGCCAGTATTGGGAAACAATACCCTCAATCTCTTCAGAATTCTTATTAAAAATATAAATAAAACTATTTTTACCTTCCATTATGTTCTGTTGGTTTCTCTGTATAGAATTAGAGGAACCTGCTCCTAACAGAGGGGGGTAACAAACTTCCCTTTTCTGATAAATTTCCTGTGCTAGGTTTTCAACCAGCTCCTCTGGGTAACCTTTCTCTATGTAGAAACTTTTTAGAATTTGTGCTTCTTCATTAAACTCTCCTAATGTACTGCACACATGGGAAGCTCGAATCAACTGGCCCTTAATGATAACTTTCTTTTAAAAGTATGGATGTCCACTACTGTAATGGAGGTAGGAATTAGAGAATAAGTTCTTTCTGTATAATTTAGATTGAAAACAATGATTAATATAATCTTTCTCAACAGTTACATCTAAATAATGTAATTTATTCTTGTCAATATTATATGTAAATTTAAAAAAAAGATGTAGTGTTATTAATATAATGCAAAAATTCAAAAAAACTCTCCTCGTTTCCCCCCCAAAAAATACAAATGTCATCTAAGAACCTTTTGTAATGTAAAATATCATGTTGCCATTTGCTGGAAAAAACAAATTTCTTTTCCCAAAAGTACAGTACTATATTTGCGTATAAGGAGGCACATGGGGCCCCCATTGCCACCCCTTTTGTCTGACAATAAAATTTTC
Source organism: Protopterus annectens (assembly GCF_019279795.1). Classification (NCBI taxonomy): domain Eukaryota; kingdom Metazoa; phylum Chordata; order Ceratodontiformes; family Protopteridae; genus Protopterus; species Protopterus annectens. Next base: position 1,272,665,984 of record NC_056747.1, read on the forward strand.
CATTAAAATGAATAAAGTTATTCTCAAGAACAATTTCCATGAGTTCTAATATGAGATTAATGGCTGTGGTGGTTTGCCCCCCCCCCTCCATTACCAAAATTTGGCCAAACTATTCCAATCCTGTTCCATGAGGGATACTTGGAAAAATACTTAGAAAAAGTTCTACCACATCAACCGTTACCATTAATATTTGGGGATTAAACATACTTTGGTCTATGTGCCTTAAAAAGTCCCAAGAATCCCTACATATATGAACTATAGAGGTTACAAAAGACTTTAAAGTTATGTCAATGAATTTAGCTAGCGGTTCCATAATACTACCTGACCCCGATACTATTGGTCTAAACTTAAGTGGTTCTAACGTCTTGTATGTCTTGGGGATACCAAAATTTTGTGCAATTTTTGGTTTGTCCACATGTAATTAGTTATAAAGTTCTTCATTTATAACATTCTGCAAAAGATGATCAAAAAGTTGGTAATTGATCTTAGCATAGGCAATATTAATTTCATTTTTGGAAACTAGTTCATATTGGTCCGAATCTTGCAACATGTTATGTATATAGGCCTCATAATCTACCTTATACATCAGGACTGTTCCACCCCCTTTGTCAGGTTTCATGACTCTGCATCCTTCCTGTCTTAAATGGTTGATTAATTCTATCTCCTTATCACTCAAATTACCAGGGATCCTACTAAGTTGGTATTGTTCTATTTTCCTTATGTCCCTTTCAACCAACTCTTCAAACACTTTCAGGGTTGGATGCATAGGAGGGTTAAAGGTACTTTTCCTTGTTAATTCATTGACAGTGTTCTTTTGCCCTTTAAAAAATATATTCAAGTTTAATTGTCTCGTGAACAGTTTTAAGTCAATCAAAATATCAGGTGTGTGAATAGGTTTACAAGGGACATATTGAAAACCTTTTGAAAATAAATAAAAAAATTCCTGCGTGAGTTCCATCTCCGTAAAATTATAAATAGTAAATTTATTGCATCTATGGACAATCTGTTTTCCTTCCATTAAAAACAACTCCAGGGATTGGGGTGCTACAGAGCAAAAACTTAATTCTGTGGGTGGTTCCAGTTGTTGCTTTGATATCTCCGCCCCCCTCTCCCCATGGGGGGGATACTGAAAATCCTGTGTGGATTGTTTTCTACCTTTCTCAGCAATCCTCTCACTTCGCCTTATGGTTTCTGGGCCTGATTCCACATGATTATCCTGTGAACTACTCTCATTTTCATTAAAAAATACATTATCAGTGTTGTTAGTGCCCCAGCTCCTAATATTAGGCAAAGGGAAAGCTCTACCTTCATGGTATTCAATCAGATCACGTTCTAACTTCTTTATTTTTACGATTCAGAACCCTTGCACAGTGTTGATCAACCTCATCAAATGTCTTTTCATATTCCCTTTTGGTACTGGTACATTTTGCATCACATAACTTGTTATTCAACATATTTAATTCTTTTAACTTGTCTGCTCTCTTCTCATAATCAATAATCATACAGTTCAACATTTCCAAGCCTGCTTTGTTAAATATCTCACAAAATTGATCATACAACATTGAACCCGACTGAACATTATTCGAGAACTTAAAAAAATGTAGACCCTTAGGTACACGTTGTACTTGAAGACATTCCTTCAAGTAATCTATTTCCATTTGGTTATTTTTGTATAAACACAGCTTGTTCTTAAAGTCATTAAATAAATGTTCAATGTTAATGTCAATTTCTTTGTTCACTGTACCTGGTTTGAACAGGAAAGGTTTAGCGGTCCATGCGCCAAAATCAAAGCTCTTCGCCTCAAAATTAATAGAGTTGGCATTTGAAACATTAACCCTAGGGAGGGCCGCCTGCCCATTGGAAAAAGAGTTGTTCCCCATACCGTTAGTGCAAGTATTCAAGTTAGAATATGAGGCCCCTGCAACGGCATTTCTCATAGACCTGTCTACTAAGTGCATTTGGTTACACGGAATCTCTTTGTCCGGGATAATACTCCGTTCGTTGATGGTATTTGTCAGCTGTGTAAGCATGTTCAAAATCTGGTTGAATTCCCCACGAGTAACTGGTGTTGTATCAACGTCATCATTAAGAAGCGTGGGTGTTTCTGCTAAGCTGCCAGGTTCCATTCCTTCAGCCATGGCTCCGATAAAACCACAAACAGAAAAGCACAACTGAAGTAAACCAAAAAAAGCAAACCAGCCCAGCCACTATTTAAGGAGACACATAGTAGTGTTTGTATGTTTGTCCTTGAAAAAGCCTGGTAATATTCAGGTGAAAGCGCTTGGGTTCACTGTTTGTGTTTTAATAAAGACTGCTGCTTCGTTGGATTCAATTGGCTATTATTAGCTTCACACAAGTTTGGATTATTAGTGCTGCTGGTTTCGGGTCCTGACTGGCTGGTCTGGTTTGCTTTTTCTAGTCAAAATTATCCCAAAACAGATTAACACAAGCAGAACATAAGAATTCCATATCAAAAGAAATAGACAGGATTAAATGAATTAACTGCCATGTAAAATCACGTAAAACCAAAACAAACCCAGTATAAGAACAACCATTTAAATAAAATTCCATTATTCTGCCAAAATACATTCTAAATGTCCAAAAACACATCAATAACAACAAATAAACTTTAATATAGCCCTAGGGCACTAAGATATGGTCAATTACTTGAAAGCAATACATAGTGAGACATTAATGCAATCAAAAAACATCTAGTAATGTGCCTGAAAACTGGTATTCTTAAAGTAGTGTATGATTACCTACCACAAAAATCATATAGAACAGTGAAAAATATAAAAACTATACTTTTCTATGTATGGAAGGTGTCCCCAAAGGGGGTCTTGTCTGTCTGACAGAAAGCGTTGGATAACTGCTGCACTGGAGAAGTCTTAGTGATACATCTTCACAAGACAATAAGAAGGTACTGAAGACTTTTAGTCACTCTGGCTACATTTATAGTTAACTAGAAAATGGAAGAGCCTATAGGATGAGCATATAGGCAGCTAGAGTGACTGTGTATGAGGAGATAGGCCTTTGAAATGATTGTCTGTTGCTGTATCCTTTACAGGATTCACCCATAGACCACCACAACAGTGAGAATGATGAACATGACCATGTGCACACAATCATGAACTTACTGTACAAACAGAATGTGTCAGCACATGCACACAATCATGAACTTACTGTACAATGTGTCAGCACGTGCACACAGTCATTACCTTACTGTACAAACAGAATGTGTCAGCATGTGGACACAGGCATTAACTTACTGTACAAATATAATGTGTCAGCACGTGCACACAGGCATTAACTTACTGAACAAACAGAATGTGTCAGCACGTGCACACAGTTATTAACTGTATAAACAGAATGTCAACACATGCATACAGTCATTAACTTACTGTATAAACAGAATGTGTCAGCAAATGCCCAAAGTCATTAACTTACTGTACTAACAGAATGTGTCAGCATGTGCACAAAGTCATTAACTTACTGCATAAACAGAATGTGTCAGCACGTGCACACAATCATGAACTTACTGTACAAACAGAATGTGTCAGCACATGCACACAATCATTAACTTGCTGTACAAACAGAATGTGTCAGCGCGTGCACACATTCATTAACTTACTGTACTAACAGAATGTGTCAGCACGTGCACACAGGCATTAACTTACTGTACAAACAGAATGTGTCATCACGTGCACACAGTCATTAACTTACTGTACAAACAGAACGTGTCAACACGTGAACACAGTCATTAACTAACTGTACCAACAGAATGTGTCAGCACGTGCACACAGTCATTACCTTACTGTACAAACAGAATGTGTCAGCACATGCACACAATCATGAAGTTACTGTATAAACAGAATGTGTCAGCACATGCACACAGGCATTAACTAGCTGTACAAATAGAATGTGTCAACACATACACACGGTCATTAACTAACTGTACAGAGTGTGTCAGCACATGCACACAGTCATTAACTTACTGTACAAACAGAATGTGTCAGCACAAGCACACAGTCATTAACTTACTGTACAAACAGTGTGTGTCAGCACATGCACACAGTCATTAACTAACTGTACAAACAGAATGTGTCAGCACATGCACACAGTCATTAACTTACTGTACAAACAGAATGTGTCAGCACATGCACACAGCCATTAACTTACTGTACAAACAGAATGCATCAGCACATGCACACAGTAATTAACTTACTGTACAACCATAATATGTCACCACGTGGACACAGTCATTAACATACTGTACTGAGGGTGTCAGCACATGCACACATTCATTAACTAACTGTATAAACAGAATGTGTCAGCACGTGGACACAGGCATTACCTTACTGTACAAACAGAATGTGTCGCACGTGCACACAATCATGAACTTACTGTACAAACAGAATGTGCCAGCATGTGGACACAAGCATTATCCTAATGTACAAACACAATGCGTCAGCATGTGCACACACTCAGCTACCTGTACTAACAGAGTGTGTCAGCACGTGCACACAGTCATTAACTTACTGTATGAACAGAATGTGTCAGAACGTGAAAACAGTCATGAACTTACTGTACAAACAGAATGTGTCAGCACATGCCCACAGTCATTAACTTACTGTACAAACAGAATGTGTCAGCACGTGCCCACAGTCATTAACTTACTGTACAAACAGAATGTGTCAGCATGTGCCCACAGTCATTAACTTGCTGTACAAACAGAATGTGTCAGCGCGTGCACACATTCATTAACTTACTGTACTAACAGAATGTGTCAGCACGTGCACACAGGCATTAACTTACTGTACAAACAGAATGTGTCAGCACGTGCACACAGTCATTAACTTACTGTACAAACAGAACGTGTCAACACGTGAACACAGTCATTAACTAACTGTACCAACAGAATGTGTCAGCACGTGCACACAGTCATTACCTTACTGTACAAACAGAATGTGTCAGCACAAGCACACAGTCATGAAGTTACTGTATAAACAGAATGTGTCAGCACATGCACACAGGCATTAACTAGCTGTACAAATAGAATGTGTCAACACATACACACAGTCATTAACTAACTGTACAGAGTGTGTCAGCACATGCACACAGTCATTAACTTACTGTACAAACAGAATGTGTCAGCACAAGCACACAGTCATTAACTTACTGTACAAACAGTGTGTGTCAGCACATGCACACAGTCATTAAATAACTGTACAAACAGAATGTGTCAGCACATGCACACAGTCATTAACTTACTGTACAAACAAAATGTGTCAGCACATGCACACAGCCATTAACTTACTGTACAAACAGAATGTATCAGCACATGCACACAGTCATTAACTTACTGTACAACCATAATATGTCACCACGTGGACACAGTCATTAACATACTGTACTGAGTGTGTCAGCACATGCACACATTCATTAACTAACTGTATAAACAGAATGTGTCAGCACGTGGACACAGGCATTACCTTACTGTACAAATAGAATGTGTCGCACGTGCACACAATCATGAACTTACTGTACAAACAGAATGTGCCAGCATGTGGACACAAGCATTATCCTAATGTACAAACACAATGCGTCAGCATGTGCACACACTCAGCTACCTGTACTAACAGAGTGTGTCAGCATGTGCACACAGTCATTAACTTACTGTATAAACAGAATGTGTCAGAACGTGAAAACAGTCATGAACTTACTGTACAAACAGAATGTGTCAGCACATGCCCACAGTCATTAACTTACTGTACAAACAGAATGTGTCAGCACGTGCCCACAGTCATTAACTTACTGTACAAACAGAATGTGTCAGCGCGTGCACACATTCATTAACTTACTGTACTAACAGAATGTGTCAGCACGTGCACACAGGCATTAACTTACTGTACAAACAGAATGTGTCAGCACGTGCACACAGGCATTAACTTACTGTACAAACAGAATGTGTCAGATTGTGCACACAGTCATTAACTTACTGTACAAACAGAACATGTCAACATGTGAACACAGTCATTAACTAACTGTACCAACAGAATGTGTCAGCACGTGCACACAGTCATTACCTTACTGTACAAACAGAATGTGTCAGCACATGCACACAGTCATGAAGTTACTGTATAAACAGAATGTGTCAACACATACACACAGTCATTGACTAACTGTACAGAGTGTGTCAGCACATGCACACAGTCATTAACTTACTGTACAAACAGAATGTGTCAGCACAAGCACACAGTCATTAACTTACTGTACAAACAGTGTGTGTCAGCACATGCACACAGTCATTAACTAACTGTACAAACAGAATGTGTCAGCACATGCACACAGTCATTAACTTACTGTACAAACAGAATGTGTCAGCACATGCACACAGCCATTAACTTACTGTACAAACAGAATGTATCAGCACATGCACACAGCCATTAACTTACTGTACAACCATAATATGTCACCACGTGGACACAGTCATTAACATACTGTACTGAGTGTGTCAGCACATGCACACATTCATTAACTAACTGTATAAACAGAATGTGTCAGCACGTGGACACAGGCATTACCTTACTGTACAAACAGAATGTGTCGCACGTGCACACAATCATGAACTTACTGTACAAACAGAATGTGCCAGCATGTGGACACAAGCATTATCCTAATGTACAAACACAATGCATCAGCATGTGCACACACTCAGCTACCTGTACTAACAGAGAGTGTCAGCACGTGCACACAGTCATTAACTTACTGTATGAACAGAATGTGTCAGAACGTGAAAACAGTCATGAACTTACTGTACAAACAGAATGTGTCAGCACATGCCCACAGTCATTAACTTACTGTACAAACAGAATGTGTCAGCACGTGCCCACAGTCATTAACTTACTGTACAAACAGAATGTGTCAGCATGTGCCCACAGTCATTAACTTGCTGTACAAACAGAATGTGTCAGCGCGTGCACACATTCATTAACTTACTGTACTAACAGAATGTGTCAGCACATGCCCACAGTCATTAACTTACTGTACAAACAGAATGTGTCAGCACGTGCCCACAGTCATTAACTTACTGTACAAACAGAATGTGTCAGCATGTGCCCACAGTCATTAACTTACTGTACAAACAGAATGTGTCAGCACATGCACACACTCATGAACTTACTGTGCAAACAGGGTGTGTCAGCACGTGCGCACAATCATTCACTTACTGTAGAAGCAGAATGTGTCAGCACGTGCACACAGTCATTATCTTACTGTATAAACACAATGTGTCACCACGTGTACACAGTCATTAACTTACTGCACTAACAGAGTGTGTCAGCACATGCACACAGCCATTAACTTGCTGTACAAACACAATATGCCCGCACTTGCACACAGTTATTAACTTACTGTAACAACAGAATGTGTCAGCACATGCACACAGTCATTAACTTACTGTATAAACACAATGTGTCCGCACTTGCACACAGTCATTAACTTACTGTAAAAACAGAATGTGTCAGCACGTGCCCACAGTTATTAACTTACTGTAAAAACAGAATGTGTCAGCGTTTGCACACAGTCATTAACTTACTGTGCAAACAGAATGTGTCAGCACATGCACACACTCACAAACTTACTGTACAGCGTTTGTCAGCACGTGCACACAGTCATAACTTACTGTAGAAACAGAATGTGTCAGCACGTGCACGCAGTAATTAACTTACTGTACAAACAGAATGTGTCACACATGCACATAGTCATTAACTTACTGTACAAACAGAATGTGTCAGCATGTGCACATAGTCATTAACTTACTGTACATACAGAGTGTGTCAGAGTGTGCACATAGGTATGAACTTACTGTGCAAATAGAATGTGTCAGCATGTGGAAACAGGCATTAACTTACTGTACAAACAGAATGTGTCAGCGTGTGCACACATTCATTAACTTACTGTACTAACAGAATGTGTCAGCACGTGCACACAGTCATTAACTAACTGTACCAACAGAATGTGTCAGCATGTGCACACAGTCATTACCTTACTGTACAAACAGAATGTGTCAGCACATGCACACAGTCATGAAGTTACTGTATAAACAGAATGTGTCAGCACATGCACACAGTCATGAAGTTACTGTACAAACAGAATGTGTCAGCACATGCACACAGTCATTACCTTACTGTATAAACAGAATGTGTCAGCAAGTGTACACAGTCATTAACTTACTGTACAAACAGAATGTGTCAGCATGTGCACACTGTCATTAATTTACTGTACAAACAGAATGTGTCAGCACATGCCCACAGTCATTAACTTACTGTACAAACAGAATGTCAGCACATGCACACAGTCATTATCTTACTGTACAAACAGAATGTGTCAGCACATGCATACTGTCATTAACGTACTGCACATACAGAATGTGTCAGCACATGCTCACAGTCAGTAACTTACTGTCCAACTGAATGAGTCAGCACATGCACACAATCATTAACTTACTGTACTAACAGAATGTGTCAGCGTGTGTCCATGCTGTCATTAAGTTACAGTTTAAGTATATTGTTGTTAATTCTTGGTACTGTACAGTATTATGGCGTTTGTAAACCATCATTAACTGATTGTACTATGGAGCAGAAGAGCAGGTGCACACAGTCATCATTAACGCATACCCCAGCATGTATTAGTATATGTACGCAGTCATTAACGTATTGTAATAAAACATGACAGCATGTGTACACAGCCATTGATTCTTGGTATCTCATTCAGCGTATGTACACTGTCATTATCGCAATATGGATTATATCAGCACGTTATGTGTAATTAACTCATTCTGCTACAGAGTCTATCCGCATGTTCTCAGTTCTCAGTCATGAAGTCATACTAGAATTGATATCAGCACATGCACAATGTGTACGCAGTCATTCAGCCTTTGTATTATGGAGTATGTCTGCATATGTACATCATCATTAAGTTACTATACTATGCAGTATATCAGCATATGTTTGCCATCATTGACCCATTATATTACAGAATATATCAATATGGTATGCCATCGTTAACACATTGCATTACAGAATATATCAGCATATTACACCAATAATGCTATCATTAACCCATTGTATTCCAGTGTATATCACCATTTGTATGCCATCTTTAACCCACTGTATTACCGAGTACATCAGCATGTGTACATAGGTGAATGGAGAGATGGAATCAGAATCGAGAGATGAAACGTCAGCAAGCAAGGAAGCATAGTAGTGCTGAAACTGAATTCATCCTCAACTCTTGGTGAGTACCTTCATGAAGTGGACCCTGTTTTTCACAAAATCTCACTGAGGTGACACTGACATATAGACTGTATTTATATAGCATATATTTATTTATTTATCATTTGTTTACCAGGAAAGTCCGCATTGGAACAAAGCCAATTTTCAGCAGGGGCCTGGGGAGAAATGCTCCAGACACATGTCATTGAAATGAGGGAGGAAACTGGAGCACGCAGAGGAAACCCACATGAATGCATGGAGGACATGCAGACTCTGCACAGAAGGTATCCCAGATGAGAATTGAACTGGAGAACCTCTTGCTGTGAGGTGACAGTGTTACTGCTGCACCACTGTGCAGTCCAAATATCCAATATATCATGGACAGAAGTAGGTTAAAAATTAAAAAAAGATGGCTGGGTGCACAAGACTCAGGATAAAAAAAGTGCCCAGTTCTGTTAGGCACACTGGTATGACTGGAAAAGATGACAGTGTAGAATCCTCAAAATATGGAAACATTCCTACAATGGGGCTAGGCCATGCCCAGGGGGATGATGCCCCCCCTGTGTAGAAGGAAGTAGTAGTTCATAAAAATCACAAAAACTGATAGGCCAAAGAAGAGCCATAAAGATGATAAAGTGGACTATTGAGAATAAGAAAGAAATTATGTATTGTTACTATTATGGAAAAGGCCCAGAATATCCACAGACACAACATATACAAGATGATTAAGAGAGAAATTAGAGGAAAGAAAAATATTTCCACAAGAAAAACTGTCAGAAGCTTCAAATAAAAAATTGTGTTCATTAATACAACAGATTTGTGAAAAACAGTTTATACACCAAGAAACTTTGATCTGTTTGGAAAAAGAAGCATCCGAGAAAGTGCAAAAATATAAATAACAAAACCTAGAGATTTTTGAAAGGTATAAAAAAGAAATATGTACGTTGGAAAGAGAGTTTTGATATGGTACAATATTTATGTAAAGGAGAAAGCCAAATTAATCAATATAAAGAAGGCAGCCCCAAAGATATTTGAATAGAAATACAGGCAAAGGCATCCAGATATGGAAAATTTCACAATAAAGAAAATAATATTACAAATAGGGAATGTAGAAAAGAAATTTATTAAAGTAGAAGTTAAAAACAGAAGCTGAAGTTATGGCGTGCCTGTGAAGTGAAGGATTTGGTGTAGAATGTCTAACACAGGTTACATCACAGCAGGATGGAGTGAGTCCCCAAAGTAAGGAGAAACAGGAAGATCAGGAGACATCTGAAGAAGAAATATAGACATGGGAAAGAAAAAGAGAGTTAATATGGTATAATATCTATGCAAATGAGAAAGCAAAACTAATCAATACAAAAAGAGCAGCACCAAAGGTATTTGAAGAGAAATACAGGCAAAGGAATCTGGACATGGAAAACTTTACAATATAAAAAATAAGGAGACACAGAGGGAAAGTAGAAAAGGAGACCTGTAATGGAGAAGTTAAAGAAATAGAAACTGGGGTGATAGAGTACCTGCGAAGTGAAGAATTCAGTGTAGAAAATCTAATTCAGACTGCACCACTACAGGATAGAGCAATGAGCATCCAAATTAAGGGGAAACCAGTGAAACTGGAAGCAATTGGTCAGGTGCTATATGAAGATATTTTGGAGCCTTCCACAGGAAACCAGTATAAATGTTCACTTGAAGCTGGACAGCAAGGGAAGGAACAGGAAACCGTGGAAACTCTGATGCAGTCAATGTTGAGGAGTGATAGGCCAGTGAGTTCCCATATGACAGAGCAACAGATGGCACAGGATGAAACTGAAGAGAATGTGCCACAAGATGTTATAGCACTTTCTATAGAATGCCCACAGGAAATGGAAAACAAAAAATGTGCCCTCAGTTTAGAAGAAAACAAGCTAAGAGAAAAGTTGCTTGATTTAATAGAGATAGATGGCCAGATCAGTGAAAGAAATAGACTGCAGAAGGTCAATAAAACCCAAAAAGTCAGAAGTTTGATAAAACAAATGAACACAAAAATTAGGACTGTCCATAGAAACCCATGCAATATAACAGAAGTAAATAGGATATATTACTGTGCAGATAAATTAATAGCTTATAAAACCCTACTGCAAGATCACAGGGTAGACTAGGATCTATCATGCACTATCGCAAATAAGCTAAAAATCTCAGTTCAGGCAGACAAATATAAAGGAAAAGTACAAAATAAGCAATTTATTGATGACCCAAAAAAAGTTCTATAAAGAGTTGGTATAAGGTAAAAGGAATTGAAAGACCGCCAAAAACGAAGAAATAAATACATTTTGGAGAAGTATTTATGAAGATCCTGTTGAACATAACAAAGATGCTAAATGGATAGAAGAAGTAAAAGAAAGAATAAGAAGTTCAAAGAAACAGGATATGAAATGGGAGGAAGTAACAGCCAGAGATTGTAACAAAGGTAAGAAAAGCCTCTAATTGGAAAACCCCAGGCCCAGATGCAGTACCTAGCTTCTAGTTAAAAGTATTAACATCTTTGCACAAAGTTTTAGCTATGAGTAAGAACTATTTATATGCACACCCTGAATAGACACCAACCTTGTTAACAACAGGAAAAACAATGCTACTACTTAAGAGTGAACCTGCATGCTACCTTAAAAACTATAGACCAATAACTTGCCTTCCAACGACGTATAAACTATAAACTAGAATTGATGCCGACAGAGTTTATAGTCATTCAGAAGAAAACTCATTTATGGCAGTAGAACAAAAGGGCAATAAAAGAAAGTCATATGGAAAAAAGGATCATTTGCTGTTAAAGTCATAGTAGAGAACTGTAAAAAGGGGAAGAATCTAAGTATCTAACTATGGCATGGATTGACTATAAAAAAATATTTGATACTATCTCACATTCATGGATAAAAGAGTTCTTAAAGACGTATAAGATACACCCTACACTGATCGACTACATTACAGTGACCACAAAACAGTGGCAAACCACTTTGCAGTTAAGACACGCTAAAGGACAAATTATTATCCCAGGGATAAAAATTCAAAGGGGGATATTCCAGGGTGACTCTCTGTCACTCATCGCTGTTATTCTGTCTTGCGCCTTAACCCGTTAAGGTGTTTATTTAACAGCTTAGGCCATGGCTATAATTTGGCTTCTAGAAAACAACAGTGTGAAGACCTCTCATCTTCTCTTTGTCGATGATTTAAAACTGTATAGCTCATCAAACGAGGAACTGAAAGCACAACTGCAAGTTGTCAAAACCTTTTCAGATGATATAAGAATGTTATTTGGTCTTGATAAATGTACAAAAATGTACAAAAGCAACCTTTAAAGCAGGAAAACTGCAGCACCAAGAAAACATCTGAGATAAGAATGATATAAAAGAACTTGAGCAAGAGGGAGTGTATAATTATTTGGGAACTGGTGAAGGATCAACAGTAAAACATGAACAAATGTGAATAAAACTTAGTAAGGAATACTTTAGAAGACTTACATTAATTCTGAAAACAACGTTGACATCTAGGAACAATATCCAAGCTATAAACCAATTTGCTCTTCCTGTCCTAATTTACAATTTTGGAGTGAAAACAAGAAGGATGCTTCATGCTCGCCAAATGATTTATAAAAATTAGTGCATACCAAGATTATATATACCCCATTCCGAAGGAGGGATAGGCCTCCTTGAAATCGATTACATGTATAGATCTGCAATTATGGGACTCCACACATATCTACTGACCTCACAAGACCCATACGTAGTGAAAGTTTTGAAACATGAGGAAAATAAATCTAAGATGACTTCTCTGCTTAATCTAGCAGAAGCATATCGGCATCAAGCAGGAATGGAAATTAAACCAGACGTAGATAAAAATCAGGCAGCAAATGAATGTGCCAAAAAAGAAAATAAAGAACATAAGGTGAAGGACCAGATGAGGAAGGCAAGAAATGTGGAAAATGCATAAATATAGTCGCAAGTATAGAAAACTTCTGGAAGAACCACATGTTGCTCGGGAACAAATGCAGGAATGGTTAAGGAGAGGCAAATACAAACCAAGAGATGAAAGGTTAATATTGGTGGCCCAAGACAGTGGGCTACATACATGCTGGTTTACAAAGTCCTTTAAACATGTGGGAGAAACAGACAAATGCAGGTTTTGTAAAACCGAATTGGAAACAGTCGCACACCTCATTGCTGGTTGTGACATACTAATGGCAGAAGGACTGTATACCAAAATGCATAATAATGTGGCAAGACTGTTGCACTGGGGATTGTGCAAGCATTATGGTACTGAAGTGACTGAAAAACACTGGAAACATGAGACACAAAGCATCATTGAAAATTATGAAGTTTATATCACATGAGCTCATCCATTACCAACAGTTCAAAGGATAGATGCCAGAAAACCAGATATAGTGGTCCAAGAAAAGAAGACAAAAGTAGCATTGATCATTAAAATCGCCACACCCAGTAACTACAGTGTCTTGCGTACAGAGAGACACAAAGTCATAAAATATCAGGATCTGCAGGCAGAAATTAGAACAATGTAAAAGGAAGATAACCAGACAGTTCTAACTGCAACAGGGTCTTATAAAAAAAGAATCTGCAATCATATTTAGATATGTTACCAATACATGTAACCCCATACGAATTGCAGAAGGAGTCATTACTGGGCACATTGTGGGTGCTAAGAGGAGCCCTTCTGGCTGACATCAAAGTCTGAAACAATGCTAATTTCATGAACTTTAATCTTACTTTGATTTAGGAATGGTGTCTCAGCACTTCATCAGACCTTTAACAACCATTTTCATAAACCACTCACTTACATAAGAAAGTCAAAACAAGGCAACTGAAGCTGGCAAATTAGTATAAAGAGTTTATTACACCTTCAAAAATCATACCCTTTATCTAATTAAAAAATCAAAATAGGCTTAATAGAAATCCTATCAAGATGGATTATTAGATTACAGGCAGACAGAGGAAGGGGCCTGAATGATAGGATTCCTATTAAGCCTATTTTAAGGAATAGGACACTTCATAAGTAGTTGCATTATGTGGGAACCATGTTTGGATCCTTGAAATATTGTTATTGTCTATTAAAAAATGTCATGTTTACGATGTGTGTTAAGTGGTTTTTGGATATGAATAATATTTGCATGTATGTATATACTTATACACATATGTTTTTGTTTGCATCTTCATATTCTTATATATCCTTATATGTACAGTTTTTTTATGCATTTTTATGCTTTGTTTTTATACGTATAAGCTTTTTACATGTCATTTTTTGAATATATTTTAATCAGATAAAGGGTATGATTTTTGAAGGTGTAATAACCTCATTATACTAGTTTGCCAGCTTCAATTGCCTTGTTCAATTGATAGAGCATACTGATAGGCTGGCTTGTTTTGACTTTCTTATGTAAGTGAGTGGTTTATGAAGATGATTGTTAAAGTCTGATGAAGTGGTGCTGAGACACCACGAAAGCGCTAACCAAATAAAGATTTATTCATTTTAGTTGTGGCCTCTCTGTCACTTGGTTGGATCCTTGGATGCTATTGTGGTATTCACTAAATCAATACATAGTAATATTGGTGACACTGACTTAGCACATTAAATTGTGATATATCCAACATTTATAGGAACTAGTACATCATATCAGTAGAAATTAGTACAAAGATTCAATCGAAGCTCATTATAAAATGAATGTAAATACAGTAACAATTCAGTGATTCAAACAAATAATTCAGTCTTTAATAATGTTAGTAAAATTGACTTAGTACATCAAATTGTAACATATGCAACATTTTTATTACCTTGTACATCAAACTGTAAGATAACATGATATTTAATATTTGATATTTGACAAAGTTCGCAGATGATTGCAAGTTGGGAGCTATTATTAACTCCCGATGTTGACATCCTGCAGAAAGGCCTCAGTGAGACCAATGACTGGTGTCAGAACCATGGCCTTAAGCTCAATGCCAAAAAAATGTGTCTTCATCCCCTTTGGGAAAAACCCATTTCCCTTGAATTACCACACTGATGGTAGTCCATTAAACACAGAAGGCATTATAAGAGATCTGGGAACACAGGTTGACAGCAACCTCTCTTTTGACCACCACGTTGCCACTGTGGTCAGAAAGTCCTTCTATGTGGCACATCTCATTACAAAGGGTTTTGCATCCAGGAAGAAAGAGGTCATTGTCTCCCTCTACTCTTCCCTCATTAGGCCACTCATCGAGTACAATGCCCCATTTGGCATGTACCTCACTAGACACCTGCAACAACTAGAGAAGCTGCAAAAGTACCTCACAAAGAAGATCCTAGGCCTTAAACACTTGTCCTATATGGACAGACTCAAAAAATTCCAACTATTCTCTGTCTCATATTGCCTACTTAGAGGCGATCTCTGCTTGACTTACAAAGCCATATCTGACCCAGCTCTGTTAGAAATGCTACATCTAAAGAAATCCCAATTGCTCCACGCCACATGCTCCAGAGACCTCAACCTCATTACCACAATCAGCAGAACATGCTGGAGAGACAGGTTCATAACCCAAAGACTACCCATGCTATGGAATAGACTTCCCATACATGTCAAGCAGAGCACCTCACTGGCCATCTTCAAGAGAAATCTTGATGAGTGGATGGGAAATAGAAAATTCACACTGGGGATCACTCCAGTGGCTCTACTCGACAGAAGCACTAGGAACTAAGGTTGGGTGGCATGATGCCAGGGTAATCCTATGGGCTAGGCTTGTAAAGGCTCCCGGGCCATTAGCCTAGTACACACCTATGAACTTATGAACCTATTTGTACCTGAAAATGTTTCATCAGTGCTATGCAGTCAGTGTTTCTACACACATATAAACAGCTGCACTTATATTCCTACTGGAAATGTTGCTTAAGGTTTTTTGAATGTTTCTACAGCTGCAAGGTTTTCAACATCTATAGGCAGTTGATTCAATATGGCAATTTCTAATCTTGAGAAGGTTTTTCCATCCCAATGAGGCAAAGGATTTTATTCCTGAATGTTTCTGGTTGCAAGAAAGGAAGGCACGTGGATACTTATTTTGGAACTTTCAAAGCTGAACACCTTTTTTGTCCCAAAGCTCAAGATTTTCAGTTTACAAGTTATTTTCCTCCCCTGTTTCCCAAGGCCTTTCTAGTCACCCTAGACCTCCATGATGCCTACCTGCATGTCCAAATTCATAAAAACTATAGGCATTACCTACCTACAATTATTTGTACCGGGAGTGTACTTTCCGTTTATATCTTTTCTTTTTGGTCTTTCCACCACTCCAAGAGTTTTCATAAAGTGCTTTGCATCAGTCCTAGCCTTCAGATATCTAGACTTCCATATTTTCCCATATTTGGACAATCACCCCATCTTAGCTCCCTACCTCCAAGACACCCTAACAGTTCCTTTTTGAAGAGTGTGGGCATGAAACCAAATCCACAAAAATTCTTATTTAACCCCGCTCTCACAGATTAGTGTTTAAGGGTGTCTCCTAGACAGCTCTCTAGCCATTGCTTATCTTCCTCCAGATGAAGGTTCATTTTTTCAGCTTCAGTTCTCGAATCTAGTCCATGCAAATGTGTTTACAGTAACAGGATTCTTCATAATTTTGGTTTACATGGTATACTCCATCCTAATTGTACCAATTGTCAGTGGCACAACAGGTAACGCACTCACCTTTGGTCCAAAAGGCTGCTGGTTGAAGATGGATAGCTGACACTACAGTACAGTATAATTGGGGGTGTGCCATCCTTTGGATGAGATGTTAAACCAAGATCCCATCCACCTGAGTTGGTAGTAACTCAACGGGATGTAAAAGATCCCATGCCATGTATCAAAATGAAAATGGGAAAGTGCCCCAGTGCAGCTGCCAAATTTCCCCTAGTAGTATAAATACCACCTCGGGTCTCCCCTGAAAAGGTAGTACTAGTAGGACTAATCCAATCATCAAAAAAACAAATGAATAAATAAAGGTGACAAAAGTCCAGTGGTACCTCAAGTTCGGTTTGGTCCAGAATCTTGATCTGTTACCCTTTCAAATTTCATAGCTCAACTTCATAGAGAAGGGACTGCTATGGTGAGCCCGCCAGGTCTTGCTAAGTCCAGGTCTCACTTGTTCTCTCTTTCCTCCTGCTCCATCACAAATGAGAGATGCTTTGCAATTTGCACTGGGGAGGAGTATCTCAAGGCATCAAGGCTCAGGGCATGCGGCAGCCTCATTTCAGAAATAATCATACAAATCACAAAGAACTGATGCCGTTAACAACAGGTCATAAACTCTAAATCAGCTATGGAGTCCTGGATAATAACAGCCAACACCACAGTGGTGTGAAATATAAACAAATATGGGAGGACAAAGTCGTACCCCCTGTGCATGCCTGCCATGATTGCCTCAGAACTGGCAGTCCTGAACAATCTTACTTTGATGGCCACACAGATTTCATCAGAGCAGAACACAAATGTAGGCACTTTGAGAAGATCCAAGACAGATCCTCATGACTGGGTGCTAAACCCAGAGGCCTTCCAGGAGATTGCCCACCTGTGGGGAACTCTCCATGTAGGTTTGTTTGCCATAGATAATTGAACCAGTTCAGTTTCAGGTTACCTTTCAAAAAGACCTGCTAACAGATGCATTTTGCTTTTTTATGGATAACAATTTTCCTTTATGCCCACCCTTCCTCTGATATCCAAGTCCTTCCAAAACTAAAGATAGACATGACAAAAAATATTCTGGTGACTTCCTTTTGGCTCATACAACAGTGGCTCTCCTTTGTCATGAATCCTGGCAGGGGCAACTGCAAAAACACTTCTCAAGAGAACAAATTTATTGATACTGGACAATGGATCCCTAAACTGTGCCATCAGCTGACAGAAGTGATGATGGGATTTGGATCCCATTTACACACCTTTTTTTCTGTGGACATGAAGCATGTATTAAAGGAGGCGAGAAAATCTGCTACTAGAATATCATACGTAGCCAAACAGAAACAATTTTCTAGTTGCTCAATGCAGGTGTAGCATACACTTCTTTAAAGGTACACCTTTCAGGTATTTCTGTTTGTTTGCCTTTGGAACCTCTTTTTTCCGTATTCCAAGTTATACAATTTTTGAAAAGGGTTCTATATTAGATCACCTGGAAAATAAGTGTAACTTCCTTGGGATCTTAATTATGTATTAAAACAATTCTCTCTTCCCTTCTTTTGAACCTTCAGTGAGTTTTTCTTTAAAATTTCCCACATGGAAGACCATTTTGCTTATTGTTTTGATTTCAGCCAGATCGATATCTGAATTTCAGGTCCTAATGTCTATGCAATCTTTTCTGATTTTCCATAAGACCGGTTACAGTCTTAGACCCAGCCTTTCTTTTATGCCAAAGGTTGCTTCTGAGTTTACCTTAAATTAGACCATGTATCCCCCTTTGTTCTATCCTGAACCTAAAAACAGAGGAAAAAGATTGTTAGGTAGTTTGTATTTTCACGAACAGATGAGATTTTACCTGGACAGGACTACATTAAAAATCTTTTCTCCTTTGATGGGAAAAAGAAAGGAACACCAATATCTCAACAAGCCATTTCTAGACGGCTGTCTCAGGCAAGTCATACCTATACACTGATTTTTATATATACTCACTGGTGATCTCAATGCACTAAATTTAAATTGGGGTGACTCCTTTGTTAGATTTGGAGCCTTGGACGAACTTGGGAATTTAGCTACTCTCATACTGTTAAGAAACCAACTAGGAAGGATATAATTCTTAATATTGTTTAGGTGAAATATACTGATAAATTAATGGACTGTACCACGGAAACCAGACTTTTTCGTTCTGACCTCTCAAGTGTGTCTTACAAATTTTTGTGCAGTTTGACAGTAGGACTACAGGAGGAGAAAGGATACAAGAAAATCTTTTACAGTAAAAACTGTGTAAAACCTTCGAAAAAAATGGACTGCTTAAAAATGGGAAGAGGTTACGTTGTCTAAAAGTGTAGAGGCTATATGGGAGATTTTTATAACTATCTCAATCTTCTGATTGAGAAGTATATTCCCCAGAGTTTGAATAAACCTAATAGCTGCAAAAACCTATGATGGACAAGAACGTTAGAGAAAGAACTACTACTTGAAGCAGTTTAAGAAAGAAGTCATAAATGAAATATAAGGCAAGGAAACTCATGATCGACAATAGAAATAAACATGAAAATAATTTGGCAATATGTACTACAGATACTGGAAAGCATGTTTAAGCATTTGAGACAATATAAAAATGATAGTCCAGTTAAAGAGCCTACTTTACAGGCAAAACTTTTCTAAACAAAGTTCACACACTATCTTGGAAATTGCTGTAGAGATGTTGAGGATGGTTTTGGCATCCGACTGATACTTGCATAATAATTACTAAACGTATAATATCTATATTTATTTATTTATTTTATTTATTTTACATTTGTTGACCGGGATAGTCTAACTGGATATAAGTCCATTTTCAGTGGAGGCCCGCGGAGAGAAGGTCCAAATAAAGAGAAAATAGCAACATTCATACAATGGATAGTAAGACCAGAGATGCAAATTGTTACATACAGTACTGTACTGTACAATCTATAGTAAGACCAGGGCTGGAAGTAGTTGCATGTAGCATTGTACTGAGGTTACTAAAACGTTTAAAGAAAGAAAGTAGTTTTTGTAGATATATGTCTATACAGCTGATAGCTTGCTAAGCGAGTTTATACCCCGTAATGCTTCCCTGTAAAGACTAAGTCAAGACAGACTTCAGTAGCTTACAGATCATATTTTCTGAGGTTCATGAAGGAAGGTAAACTGAAAACAGCGGTAGTAAGGTAAGCAAGCAGTGAACATAGCGATAGGAATTAGTCTGGGTTAGTGCAAGAGCATAGCCAGTGAGAATTAAGGTAAACTTTAAGTTGCTTTTTGAAAAGTAGTGTTGAGGGTAGAGATGAGAGTTCACTAGGAAGCAAGTTCCAAGTTTTCCCCACGGTGTTGGAAAACCACGAGTCTCCTGCCTGACTGTTGGGTTTATGAATGGCTACTAGTGATTTTGTTGCAGAGCGTAGGGTTGAAAGATTTTTGTAGGGGGTGATTAGACTAGTGAATATTGGAGTATTGCTAGGATGATGAAGGATCTTGTGGGCAATAATAAGTTGTTGAAACTGAAGCTGATTATAAAGTTCCATCCAACCTAGCTGTTTTAGATTGTGACAATGGTGGGTTCAAAATGGGGAGCCTGTGGCAAATCTGGCAATATTGTTATAGGAGGTTGCCAGTTTGTTGAGGTTAGTTTTGGATAGATTGGTATAAATGGGTGAGGCATAGAGGAGGGTGGAGATAAGATGGGTGTGGGCAATAGTAGTTTTAGCTGTTGGAGTAAGGAAGGGTTTAATCCTATAGTGGGAGCCTAGTTTTCTATTTACTGTTTTTATTGTAGAGTTTATGTGTGTGTCAAAGTTAAGGCTGTGGTCAATTGTAACTCCTAAGTTTTGTGGTTGGGTCAGGAGATATGACTGTACCATTATTTGAAGAAATTGTGAAGCTTATTGGGGGTGACTTTTGCATTGGAGGGAAGAGTAATAGCTTTGTTTTTGGGGGGGTTCAGGAGGAGGCAGCATTGTAGGAACCAGTTTTCCACTTTATTAAATACTTCTTGGGTAAGGGAGTGGAGTTCGGGTACAGAAGTAGTGGAGCATATCAATGTTGAGTCATCTGCATATTGTATGCAGGTAGCTAGAGGAATATTTTCATTAAGATCGTTGATAAATATTGAAAATAGGAGAGGGCCGAGAATAGATCCTTGAGGGATGCCAAGGGTAACAGGGAGATTTGTGGATAGATTGTTATCCCAGAGCACAGCCTGTTGCCTGCTTTCTAGGTAGGACTTAAACCAAAGTAGTGCTTGTGTGTCAAGGGAGAAGGATTTAAGTAAGGTTAAAAGTAGCTGATGGTTAACTATGTCGAAGGCTTTTGAGAGGTCAATAAACAGTTCTGAGGTTAGAGTATTGTTATTACGATTTTTGTTGATACAGTCAGAGAAGTATAAGAGGGCTGTGGTGGTGCTATGGAATGGTCTAAAGCCGTGCTGACAGCTAGCTAGTAAATCATTTTGGAGTAGGTGATCTAGTATTTGTCTGTGGATTCATTTTTCCATGATGTTTGCTACAGGAGAGAGTAAGGCTATTGGGCGATAGTTTAAGAGTTCTGTTGAGTTACCACCTTTGTGTCTTGGGATAATATGGGAAATTTTCCAGATAGAAGGGATGGTTCCTTCTGTGATGGTTCTGTTAATTTGGAAGGAAATGGGATATGCTATAACTTTGGCAGCTAGTTGCAGATATTCAGCTGGAAGATGATCAGCTGAGGGGGTGCATGGTTTGAGTTTATGAAGTAGGGAGAAAATGAGGGATGTTGGGACAGGTTGTAAATGAAATGAGAGAGGTAAGCTAGTTGTGGTGGAAGGCAGGTTTGTGCTGACAGGGGGTAGGGAATTAGCTAGAAATTGGACAGCTTCGGTAAAGAAAGTATTAAAGGCATTTGCAATGAGTTTGGGATTGTCATGGGTGGTGCCAGATGGGGTTGGTGTTTTGGAGTGTCCTGGATGGAGGAGTCTATTTATTCCTGTCCAGAACATTTGAGGTTTATGTTGGTGAGTAATCTGAAGTTGAGAGTAGAAGTTTTTTTGTCAAGAAGTATTCATTTTTTTTGTAGCATTTCTCTATCTGACACACTAAATCAGTTTTGAAAGCTATAAATCCTGGAATGCCTGCAGAGATATTTTATCTTGCTCTTTCTAGAGCTTTTGATACTGTACAGCGTAATGAGATTGTGACACTTAGGCAAAAGAATATATATATATATATATATATATATATATATATATATATATATATACGTGTTTAAGTGAAAAGATGAGGAAACTGGCTTAGTAAGAGACAATGTAGAATTAAGAGGTAACTAAAGTCCCTGATTCTACTGGAATCATTACTAGTGTCCCTCAAGGGTCTGTTCAGGGCCCAGTGCTATTTTCTATTGTTATGTCCAGTTTCTGTCAGTCAAATAAGATCTGAATAAACAAATATGCAGATGATACTAAAAATGGCATAATAATTATTTCTGTCAAAAAGCATTATGTTATACAAGGATATTTGCACAGTCTGGTTTCTTGGATTTCAACTAATAAAATTAAGTTTAATGTGAATAAAAC
Source organism: Protopterus annectens (assembly GCF_019279795.1). Classification (NCBI taxonomy): domain Eukaryota; kingdom Metazoa; phylum Chordata; order Ceratodontiformes; family Protopteridae; genus Protopterus; species Protopterus annectens. Next base: position 1,272,688,482 of record NC_056747.1, read on the forward strand.
TAGTGTTATCCATTATGGGCCATCTAAAAGCATACCCCTATGCAATACATGATATTATCTTACATATAGCAGACACAATGCAAGACCTGGGAATTAAAATAGGCAAACACTTCAATTTTCTTCCACATTCAATGGATGTTGTAAGGAGATGTTACTGTGAAATTAAGAAAGTTTATGTGTGAACAGGACCAAATAACTGAACAACTGTGCATAAACCCTTCACTCTAAATGAGACTTCAGAAGTAAGCCAAACATTTATTAAGAAAATAGCACCACTCAGTTTAGCTTTTTTGTCCCAATGTTGAACAGGGACAAGGATTACAGCCCTTTGCATGAATAATTATCTGATTCCTCAATCCTTTTTAGCACCAAGTATATGTAATAAAATATTTCATGGAGACAGAGTTGTTCTGGTTAGTTATAGCATGCAGCAGTAACTGAAACGCAGGTTAGCATATCACAGACACACACACACACACACACACACACACACACACACACACACACACACACACACACACACACACACACACACACACACACACACACACACACACACACACACACACACACACACACACACATTCAGTCCTACACACAGAAAAGATGTTTCAGATGCCAGTTCCAAGGTGCAGAGAGATGGAACTCTGACAAACCTAAATCAGTGAGTGGCCTAGGTGCCCAAGGAGCTGAAGAATGGGAAGAAATTGCTATGCCGGCTCTCCTGCTCTGGAAGAGAGGGGTTTCTGCCCAAGAGAAAGGCACATCCCTGGTGATGCAGATGGTGCCATCATCACAAAGCAGATTGCCATTAATTTTCCCATTTGAGGGGGAGGCCAGTGCTAACTACCACTATGTGTGCTGGTTTGCATGATGTCATTAGCTCTGCCCATTCAGGGCATACCAAACAAATCCCCTGGAATGTAGGGTCAGTAGATCTGATGCAGGAGGGGCCTTAGGTCAACTGGTGCCCAAGGCTAAAGGGCTCCACAGCGCCCCCCACCACACCACCTGATGCCCCCATCCTGGTCTCCTTACACCAAATAAATACTGGAAAAGTGCCCCTGCTAGAGCAGTGCCCTAGGCAGCCGCCTAGTTGGTCTATGTCTAAGGCTGGCTATGATCTGATGCTGACAGCTTCCCTTCCCTTCCCTGACCATCGCTGGTGTGATCCCAGTCCTAGCAGACAGTACCAGGAACACTTACATTGAAGGACAACAGGAGATTTTAGCATATGCAAAAGTTGTGCAACCCAGTTTGGTATACTTCTGTAATCTTTGCAATGTCATTTGCAAATCCTTTGCTTGTACTTTTCTGCCAAAGTATCCAGCAACATTCCCACGTCCCTGATTAACAAAAAATAAAGAAATAAATACAATGATATAGCTTGCAGCTGTTTGTAAACTAGGGGATGCAAATAAGAACAAAAGAATTAAAAGATACTTTCTGACAGTTGTGAATATCACCAGTTCATCTACCTTCATTTCTTTGGAAAACTAGATCCACTGGCAGAAACATATGCAGACACAATGGGAACATGAAAACTCTACCAGAAAGCACTACAGGCAGATATCAACACAGGAAAATCAAGTACTATGAGGAAGCAACACTAACTTTGCACTACCTTTTCATGTCATACAACTGACAGGGTGAAACAGATGTTAACATTGCTGATTCTTTGCACTTGGTTCTGCTGTTTAGCTCTAGGCAGGGGTGCCTTTTGCAACGAGTCTCCATGTCTGTCCTGTGTCTTCTAAGGTTTTCCCAGCATGCCTCACTTTCCTCTTACATCCTAAAGACATGCTATTTCAATTGGTCATCTTTAAAATTGGCATTTAGTCTATGTGCGCGCGCGCGTGTGTGTGTGTGTGTGTGTGTGTGTGTGTGTGTGTGTGTGCGCGTGTGTGTGTGTGTGTGTGTGTGTGTGTGTGTGTGTGTGTGTGTGTGCGTGTGTGTGTGTGTGTGTGGTGTGTGTGTAGGTGCATATGAATGTGTGCACGTGTGAGTGTGTGTGTCTGTGTGTGTTTGTGTGCGTATCCAACAGTACTTTCTCAGTCTTGTACCCATTGAGTTCCATGATGGACTTCTGCTCTCCCACAAATCTGAAATGGATTCAGTGAGTAGTTGGTCAATAAATGAATGAATGACACGTGGACTGTATTCACATGTATCATATACGTTTCATATAAGACATTCTTACCATTACCTTGTTCAATGATTCTACTAAGGGTCCCCTGATTCCTTTCCCTGTAAAGTTTAATAACCAGTTTTTATTACTTTAATAAAATTACTTAAAGTATTCATAATTACAGGCAAACACTCAGATATACATTAATACAACTAAAAAAAAAAATATATATATATATATATATATATATATATATTTGTTAATCTATACCATACTGATGTTTATATGGATGTAATATTTCTTTCTGTGTGCTATTTTTTCTTTTATGAAGTTTTCTTGTATGTATTGCTGTTGGAGCTTTTCTCCCCGGGCCTCCACTGAAAATGGTCAGAAAGTCAGATTTTCCCGGTCAACAAATGTAAAATAAATAAAAAATAAATAAATAAAAAGACAGCTACATAAATTCTGAAAAAATCACTTTATTGTTCTTCCTGTGTCAGTTTGTAAAAACACAACATACAGTTATTGTCAAGTCAGATTTTGAACAGCTAGACAATGTGCATATTGCATGTATCTGGGGAATATATGCATACATTAGTTAGAATATGTTTATGATAGGAATGAGGGGGTGTGACAGCCGGTAAAATACGCTACAGGAGCAGAGAATGAATATTGTCAGTTATGTCTCGTTCGTTTTGAGTCACTCTGCATTACTTGTCTTTTGCTGTATTTTTTGCTTGGATTACAGGGAATGTATAAAAAAGAAAGCGAGTAACTGAGATATTGGACCTCACTGCCAATGACAGAACAAACATTACTGAGAATGACAAGTGAAATTAAAACAGATTTCATAGAAAGCCAGAACTGCCCACCGCTCCCACATTATAAAGCACCATGGACTATTTATGCAACATACTGCAGCATTAAGCTGCTTTTCCTTAAAACAGTATAAAAGTGAGCTTCGTGTGCAGTCCTGTATGGTCAGAGAAAGCCAAACGCAGTGACACGTTCTGTCCTACTTAGGACATATCCAGCTGTTTCTCTCTGCCTCATGTGCATCAGTCAACAGGCAGGGGGTCCCACTGTACTATGTTTCATCATTAGCAGCTTGAACTGTACTCCCACATAGTATTTTAAAGTATTTATAGATTTCCGTTACTTCCCCTGTCCCTCCAGAGTATTCATAGTAATAACTATTTGTCATCTACAATGCTCAGAAAGTAAGCTGTTTCCTAAAGTAACCATACCTTGAATTTCAGTAGATATCGCACAGTTAAAATATAGATAGTTTAAAGCAATCCTCTAATAAACTACAATATATCTACTGACATACACATCTTATTTTAAAACTCTCCTTGACCCTCCTTTTTCCATATGTGTTTGTGCCTTTATCTCACCCCCATGTAATGTCCCTTTTCTTTGTACAATCACACTCCCTTTTATCTTCTCTGACTACACTTTCCTATTGTCTCTATGGTCTGTTTTTTTCTTGTACTGCTCTGTCTTCTCCAACTCTCCCTTCCTCATGCCCTCTGGTACATCCATATGACTCTTCTCTGTCCACTGCCTTCTCCTAACCCTTTTTGTACTGCAAAATGCTGACAGTGTATTGGTTCTCTTCTCTGCCTTTTCTGGAGATCATATATGCTTCTCTACATGCCGCAGCATCAGTCCAAAGAAGTGCTGCAGGATGTGTAAGGCTGATGCTTATGACATTCTTAGTGTGTCCTCTGTCACACGCTGATTGGTCATTGCAGCAAGAATTGTTAAAGCTGCATATTCCTTTGTGTCCACAGGAAGTGGCATTCCATGCATTCCCTCTTGTTTCCACGTGTGATCAAACATGCATACTAACTCCATTATGGTTTTCCTATTCACATTGTATGTAACAATATCCTGGTTGTGGAGTTATGGCACCTTAGGTGCTGGCAGTCCTGTCTACTCCGTGGTGAGTGACAACACACAACATTAAGGTCAGGGGTTCTAAACCTGCCAGTAGCACTTGTTGTGCCGCTACAGTTGTTGCTATTTTTCTTTTTTCTCTCCAAACATCTTTATTAAATTTTCACATATGACAAAGGCAATCTTACATTAATGTAAATGAAAAACATACAAAATCACACCGCTTTAGCTGCAGTTTACATCACAGACACCATCGAAACAACTGTAGTTGCAAATATTGTATATCACATATAATCTAACCAGTCATTGTCAGTTAAACAGTATACTCCTCATTCAAATCCTGCCTCTTAAACCCCGTTCCTGCTCTGCATATCCTGTATCATAATGCAAAGAAATCATCTTCCCAGTCAATCCAATCTGCTTACCCAGCATCTTCAACAGAGTGGTCTGCAGGGTATCCCTAAAGTCTCTTAGCTCATTACACTCCCAAAAAATATGTTCCCAGCTACCTCTTTCTTGTCCATCACACCTCCAACATTTTCTATCCACCTGAGGAAAAATTCTTTGGAGTCTACTTGGGGTATAAAAATACCTATGTAAACACTTCCAGGCAAAGATCCTAAATCTTCTAGACTTTGTTGCATATTTGGGAAATATGCATATTTCCCGCCATTGTCTCTTTGAGAACTGTTTATCCAATCTCTCTTCCAACTCCTTTCTAAGCTCCTCTGATTGATTCTTATAATTATCAAGCAATATTTATATGCTTTAGTAATTATTCCTTTTTTAATGGCAGCTTTTGTTCTAAATTCTATTAAAACCTCTAACAGTGCTGGTCTTTCATTTAGGAGACCCCTATTTCTTTCTTTTTGCCCATACTCTGATATCAGTCCTTGATAGGGAAGGCAATCTCCAACCTGCAGTCCAAACAAATTATTGGCCTCTTCCCATTCTATTACCTTTACCTCTCTAGTTATTTGCTCCCAATACCTTGGTTGCTTTGCCAGTTTTTTCCAATAAATTCCGGCCACCTCTTGCCTATGCCACAGTCATCCCTATTGGCAAAATCTTTTTTCTCCATTCTTGTGCTGGCTTGGTTATTAGAATATTCCCTGCTATTTCATGAATATAATACTCTATATGATTTTTGGTTGTTCTCCTTAAGAGTCTGCATCCAAAATGCCAATCTCTCCTTATTTCTTGAGCTTCCTCCCCATGTCAGCATCATTCCTTTCCACTTTGAATTATAGTTTTCTGCTTGTGCTATGTATAAGAGCCTTAACTGTGTTGCTCTAAAATACCCACTCAAATTAGGTAATCCTAGTCCGCTTTGTTCTATTGATAGAATCAGCTTATCCCACTTGACCCTTACTGTCTTCCCTTCCCAGATAAAATCCTTCAGCTCTTTTTTAATTACTATACACAGCTTCTCCAGTTGATAAAAAGTATGCCTAACCTGTGTATAAGACTAAAGGGACTAAAAACATTTTAATGGCTTGTTTCTTAGTATCTATATATATATATATATATATATATATATATATATATATATATATATATATATATATATATAAAAAAACTTCCAGTTTCCCAATTTTTGTATTATCTTCTGTTTAGTCTCTTCCCACATATCCTTAGCTGCCACTACAGAGTCATTTCTAATCCATACTCCTAAACACTTCATTTTATCATGCCCTCATAAATATGGATATTGTTGGGCCAGTTCATGTGTGGGTACATAATTTACCACTTTTGCCTTTGTTTTAGCTTCATTAATTTTGTATCCCGAGAAGATTTGAAACTGCCTTAAAATGTTCTACAACACTGCAATATCCCTTTCTGTTTTTGTCATGTATAAAATAATATAATCTGCAAATACAGCCAACTTTTCCTGGCTGCCATACCAATTATATCCCTGTATTTCTGAGTCCCTTATTTTCTTTGCTAATGGTTCTAAATATAATGCAGACAACAAAGGGGAAAGTGGACACCCCTGCCTGGTTCCTCTACTCAAGCAGAAATTATCAGAGAGGACCTTACCCATTTTATCTTATGCCTCTGATCCCTCATATATTCTTCTAATCAACTTCATAATTGTATTAGGAAAAGCAAATGCTTCCATTGCCCTGTTCATGAAATCCCAGTCTACTCTGTCAAATGATTTGTCTGCATCAAGACCCACCAATAAAAGTGGTACGTTCTTACATTCTGCTTCCCTCTGGATCATCAGTGTTAATATTGCCAAATGTTTCCCTCACCCTCCACAAAAACACATTGATCCATATCTATCAAATTTGGTATCACTTTTGCCATTCTTTTAGCCATTATAGACATAAACACTTTATAATGATGGTTTAGGATTGAAATTGGCCTGTATAAAGCTGGATCTGATGGATCTTTACCCTCTTTAGGTATTACAGCTATCACTGCTTTCTTCCAGGATGTTGGTACTTCTCCTCCTCTTAAAATACTGTTAAACAAAACCTTCCAGATCTTTATCAGTTTTTTTCCCTCCAAACTTCCACACAAATACCATCTGTTCCTGGGGACTTTCCTGTAGCTTGGTTATATGTAGCCATTTTTATCTCATCCCTTCCTATCCTAACTTAGTAATAGAGCCTCATCTACCTCTAACCTTGGCATATTTAATTCTTCCGTAAACATTTCCATTTGTAGCTTTTCTTGATTTCCATATTTCTCTGCTTTATACAAATTTTCATAAAATTTCTGAAATATTTCTAATACATCTACAGGGTCTGTTGTTATCTTCCTAAGCTTGGTGACAGCCCTTTCCACTTTTTATTGCCTGAGTTGTGCTAAAAGGTTTTGTGGTCTAGAATTATTATGAAAAACAGTTGCTTAACAGCATTTTTTCTAAACTTGTACATATTATCGAGGTAATCCCTTATATTATCGAGGTAATCCCTTATCTTCTGTTTAGCATTCTGCAGTTGCTCCATTTCTTGTTCTGAGAGACTCCCCCTAGTTTGCAATACTTTAACATTGTCAATTACTCTAAATAATTCTTGTTACTCTTTAACCACATTTCTCTTTCTTTTATTTGCAACCTAGTTTTAAACTCCACTTTAATTTCATCCCACTCCTTAGCAATGTTTTCAGAAGATGATTCTATCTTCTCTAGCAGATCCTGAATTAATTCCACAACCCACTCCTTAAATTCCTCTCTTTCCAACCGTTAGGTGGGAAGGTGCCAGTGTCTCATTTTTATTTCATTACCATGAGTTTTTATTTTAGTTATTACTGGTGCATGATCGGAAATAGTTATTGGGCGCATTTCAAGACCTTCAATTAAATGCACATGTTACTGTGAGATATAAAATCTATCTAGTTTAGCCCAGTTTTTATATCTCGGTGCGTAATATATAAATTCACTCCGTACTCCTAGTACTGAAGTCACATCTCCTGTGTCAAACATTTTCTTACATTTCTTCAAAAATCTACTCTCCTTTGTTATATTTTTCCTTGTAGGCCCCCCAGACACATCTTCCTGTTGCAAACCAAATTCCAGTCCCTCCCTATAACTAATATTCCTTGCTGAAAGCTGATTATTTGTCCCAGAATTTTCTTAAGCTCCATTACAGCAGTTTTAAGGGGGATGTAACTGCATGCCAGGGTAATTCTCCTCCCTAGCCAGTAGCCCCTTAGTACTGTGTATCTTCCATTATTATGTTTTTTCCCTTCTATCACTACTGGAGCTCCTCTTTTCCTTTGTCCCAGATATTCTGCTGAATAACCAGCCTGAAAACCTTTCCTTATCAAATTCACATGTTCAGTTCTTTACAGGTGTGTCTCCTGTAGCATAGCTATTTGCACTCTACATTTTTTAATAAAGTTCACCATTCTTTCTTTTTTATATTTATCTCTAAGACCATTCAGACTGAAAGACATTACAGAAAGCTTCATTTTCTTAAATAGTTATTATTAAAATCTTTTATATATACCGGCTCTTTTGCTAAATGTCTAGTTCCAGCTTTTATGTTACATGTATATACTGTTTGGCAGGTTGGTCTTTTATACAGTTGTTTCATGTCATATCCATTTGCGCCTATGTCACATCTTATATAACTTTTTGTTTTTTTGAAAGCCCTCAAACAGAATAAACAAACCCCTGAAAAAACCCTCCTAAAACCTATGAACTTAATAATAACACACAAAATTATGTACATCTTCAAATATTGGAGATTTTGCTTCATAGGTTCATAGGTTCATAGGTTCATAGGTAGGTACTAGGCTATCGGCCCAAGGGCCTACGTAAGCCTAGCCAACAAGGTTCCCTGGCTTACGCCACCCAAGAAAGTTATTTTCCTGTGCCACTGTCGAGCAGAGACACAGAAGTGATCCCCGGGGTGTATTTCCTATTTCCCATCCACTCATCAAGATTTTTCTTGAAGAGTGCTAATGAAGAACTTTGCTTGACATAGATGGGTAGCCTGTTCCAGAGTATGGGAAGTCTCTGGGATAGAAATCTATCCCTCCAGCATGTCCTGTTTATTGTGGTGACAAGGTTTAGGTCCCTAGAGCGTGTAGCTCGGAGGGATTGGGATTTCTTTAGGTATAGCATGTCCAACAGCTCTGGGTTTGACACAGCTTTATATGTTAGGCAGAGATCACCTCGGAGTAGGCGATATGCTACGGAGTAAAGCTGAAGTTTTTTGAGGCAGTCAGTGTAGGGCATTTGTTTGAGTCCAGTAATCCTCTTTGTGAGGTACTTCTGTGGCCTTTCCAGCTGCTGCAGATGTCTTGTGAGGTACATTCCAAAAGGGGTGTTGTACTCTATAATGGGTCTAATGAGTGTCGAGTAGAGGGGAACAATGACCTCATTTTTCCTGGATGAGAACCCTTTTATGATGAGTCGTGCCACGTAGAAGGACTTCCTGACTACTGTGGCGATGTGACTATCAAAGGAGAGATTACTGTCCACCTGGGTCCCAAGGTCTCTTATCACGCATTTGGTGTTAAGCAGATTGCTGCCTATGTGGTAGCTCATGGGTACAGAGTTTTTACCAAAGGGGATGACACTGCACTTTTTGGCATTGAGCTTGAGGCCATGGCTCTGACACCAGGCATCTGTCTCAGAGAGGCTCTTCTGTAGGATGTTCACATCATTTGGGGAATTGACTATGGCTCCTAGTTTGCAGTCATCTGCGAACTTCATTAGCCAGAGGCCTTCTGTGTTAGCCTGTACTTCAGAGAAGTAGATACCAAACAGGAGCAGTCCCAGGACGGAACCCTGTGGTACTCCACTTGTCACTAGTTTGAGGTCAGATTTGGAGTCTGCAACTTTTACAGTGTGGGTTCTGTCAGTGAGCCAGTTGGCAACCCATCTTGTGACGTAGGGATTTATGCCTAGTTTATTGAGTTTAGCTATAATTCCAGAATGGGGGATGGTGTTGAAAGCCTTGGTGAGGTCAAGATAGGCTGTGTGAACCACCTTACCCTCATCTACGGCTTTGGTGACTGCCTCAAAGACATCGATCAGGTTCAGGAGGCATGATCTGCCTTTCACAAACCCGAACTGGGTGGGATCCAGAGTTTGTAGGTTACCAATGTCTTTGTTTATGAGTTCCATGATGAAACTCCTAATAAGAGCATAGGTTCTGAGTTGATAGCTACACAAACAGGCTAAAGTTAACCAAAATAAAGGTTAGTCATTCCAAGACTCATGGTATAGCCTGTACTATTAGTAAGTGCTATTGTTTTTTGTATTTCTTTATAACTCTCCTAGTTGAGAAAACACTTGAATGATTTCAGTAAACACTTTCTCCAAGCCATTTCTCTTTATCAAATTGTCTTTTAGTGACATGCAAACCAGACACAAAACTACTAAGGGTACCTTGTTTATCAGAAAAAAAGCCTTACAATATTCAATATTCTTTTTCATTTACATGCTTTGTAATAAACGTTTTACTGGACAATGCCTAGAGTTTTTGCCCAGTCATTTCCTTATGCAAGCATTGGAAAAAAACACACAGATTTTTCTAGGCTGCGGTGGTGCAGCAGTAGCATCGTCACCTAACAGCAAGAGGTTCTCTCATTCGAATCTCGGCTGGAGAG